>NC_089265.1:7539843-7841437 GCF_963930625.1 Muntiacus reevesi | reverse complement strand
GATGGAAGTGAACGAGGAGAGTGAAAAAGTTGGCTTAAAACTCAGCATTCAGCAAACTAAGATCATGGCATCTGGTCCGATCACTTCATGACAAATAGATGGGGAAACAATGGAAACAGTGAGAGACTTTATTTTCTTGAGCTCCAAAATCACTGCAGATGGTGATTGCAGCCATGAAATTAAAAAGACACTTGCTCTTTGGAAGAAAAGTTA
The DNA here is from genome assembly GCF_963930625.1 of Muntiacus reevesi. NCBI lineage: Eukaryota > Metazoa > Chordata > Mammalia > Artiodactyla > Cervidae > Muntiacus > Muntiacus reevesi. Next base: position 7,841,224 of record NC_089265.1, on the reverse strand, counting down.
TGACCAACCTAGACAGCATATTAAAAAGCAGAGAGATTACTTTGCTGACAAATGTCTGTCTAGTCAAAGCTATGGTTTTTCCAGTAGTCCTGTATGGATGTGAGAAGACAGCTGAGCACCAGAGTACTGATGCTTTTGAACTGTGGTGTTGGAGAAGACTTCAGAGTCCCTTGGACAGCAAGGAGATCAAACCAGTCAATCCTAAAAGAAATCAGTCCTGATATTCTTTGGAATACTTGAAGCTGAAGCCCCAGTACTTTGGCCATCTGATGCAAAGAACTGACTCACTGGAAAAGATCATGATGCTGGGAAAGATTGAAGGCAGGAGGAGAAGGGGACAACAGAGGATGAGACGCTTGGATGGCACATGGGTTTGAGCATGCTCCAGGAGTTGGGAAGCCTGGTGTGCTGCAGTCCATGGGGTTGCAAAGAGTCAGACATGACTGGCTGAACCAACTAAACTAAAGAGATACATTGTGGTATCAGTTGACATTTCTCTAAATGACTAATATTGTTGAGCATATTTTCATCTGCTTGTTGCCATCCATATATCTTCTTTGGCAAGGTATCTGTTAAAATTTCATGCTCATTTTAAAATTGGGGCTGTTTGATTTCTTACTGTTGAGTACTGAGAAATGTTTATTTTGGATACAAGTTCTTTATCACATACATGCTTTGAAAATATTTTCTGCCAGTCTCTGGTTTGTGTTTTCATTCTTGTAACAATATCTTCTAATGAGCAGAAGTTTTAAATTTTGATGAAATCTGTTTTATTAATTTATTCTTTTATGGATTGTGCTTCTGGTGTTGTATATTAGACATCTTTGACAAACCCAGGTACACAAAGATTGTCTTCTGTGTTATCTTATAGAAGTTTTACAGTTTTATGGGTTACATCTAGGTCTATGGTATGATCCACTTTGTTGCCTTTTTTGGGTATATAATATGAAGTATAGATCAGGGTGTTTTTTTTTTTTTGCTTATCAGCATCCAGTTATTCTAGTTCATTTGTTCACAAGTTATTCTTTACTGAATTACCTTTGCACCTTTGCTGAAAATCAGTTGCCCATAAATGTGTGATTCTATTTCTGAGCTCTGTTCTGTGCCATTGATCTTTTTGTGTATCTTAATGCCAAAGCACGTTCTCTTGATTACTGTAACTTTAAAAATTAGTCTTGAAGCCTCTTACTCTAAGTCTTCAAATACTCTTCTTCCTGAAAAGTTGTTCTGACTCTTTTTAGTAGTAGAAACTTGCCTGAAAAATATAGTTTCTTTTCTTATATTAGATTTGTAACCAGTGTTCTGTTCCTCAAATAAAATAAATTCTGACTCTAATCCTTGATTATTCATACTAATCAGAGAAAATGGTGGGAAAGCTGTACCTGCCAGTGTTTTGACATGTGATGTGCCCTAAGTATGGATAATTCATTGTGGTAAGTACCTGTAGGATCTCCCTATGCTCCCTGCATTCATAACAATCTTTCTGGAATGGATTTTATGATTTTTTTTTCATTTATTTTTATGGAATGGATTTTAAGGGCAGAGTTTTAGCAGGTAATCATCTTCTAAGGTAGAGGCACATGTTTTAAGAATGCCGTTTACATTGAGTACAGTGATGAGAAGCCCCTACCTTACCGCTCTGCTGTCTTCAGAGAGGAAAAGGGGTTGATGCCTGCTTCAGGTAGGGCAGTTAGAGAGAAGGGGCTTAGGGCATTTACTGTGGGTCAGGGGAGAGTGGTTTCAAGAAATAGGATTTCGGACTTAAGTCTTATTTTGGGGTATGTTTTATTTGTCAGTTTTGTTCCAGTATTTATTTGTTTGTCTTAATTCTAAAGATCTTAGAACTCATGTACAATTCAGAAAGCCTGAGATTTAAGAGGAGATGATAAAGAGGAAAAAAGGACTGAAAAGATTCAGAACTAACCTGTTTTCTTACTTTTATTTCTGTTCAGCAAAATCTCCCTGCTTGTGCTTCATATTGCTCATATTGTGGAATGGTATTTTTCCATTTAGGAAAAGTATTTGCTTCCTTATTCCATTTGACCCAGAAGAGCAAATTTTAGACCTTCTCCCCGCTCTCCTCTTTCTTCCAGAAAACTAGGAGCTGCTGAGATGTGGTGGCAGTTTGTGGCCTTCCCCTAGAGTGGGGCAGTAGAGAACCTACTACCCCAGATAATGACTCAGATAATGACTTTAAGGAGATCCTTATGTATCCTTGCGATTGCAAGGGCTACTGTCTATGTTTGAAAGAGAACACCTCCTAACTCTTCTGGTTAGAATACAGGAATGAAGAAAGATTTCCATTGACCTTGTTCCCCCCTGTAGTCTTTGCAGTTGTTGTTGTTGTTTTTGTTTTATTATCTAGTATGTGTTGGTTTCTTGGAAGAATTAAAACATAATTTCAGTTGACATCTCCTCACTGCATATAGCTCTCGAGGAAGCTTCGTGGTAGAATGGTGGCTCTTTGCTGCTGCTGCTCCTCTGCCCAGGCTTCAGAAATATCAGAGAGGAATGTGGAGACATTTATGTTTTTTTATATAAGTATGAGTCTAAAGGATGCTTTTGAGGAAATACAGGTGATTGGAGGATGAGGCTTTTTGATGGAAGATCAGGACCAAAAGTAGGAAGCCAGGTCATGAATGAATTTGTTCAGTTGCTGTCATATCAGACTCTTTGCTACCCCATGAATTGCAGCACACCAGTGAATGACCTCATTCATAAGCAAGTAAAGTGTTTAGACTTCATTCTGTTAGTGAGGGGAAGTCATTACTAGGTTTTAAAATAGAAGGTGACTTGTTCTGATTGGGTCTGTGGTGTAATGGCAGGCACCGTGTTAATTCTGTTTTGGGTGTGGGCTTGTTGTGAGACCTTGACATATCCTTGGGAAATAAACATAGGTTTTAAAAGGAACCAGGCTATTGGGAACGGTGGGAGTTTGCGCAAAGTGTTTGAGCTGCCTCCCTGTTTCTGAAGGAGGACTTTAAAAGCCCTGCTAGTAATGCTTTTCCCAGCAAAGGTTAGTCTCTTCTTCTGCACACAGTTCTTCCAGGAGTCAGCTAAGTCTTAGACTTTAATATGTTAGTATTTGTTCCTTTCCAGATCTCCCTGGAGAGTTCTTAGCTGCATTTTTTCCTTGGGGTCTGTGCTGCCTTATACTTTCACAAAATAAAACTGGGATCCTCAGTTCTTGCCCCTTCTCCAGGAAGGGAACCTGAAGGACATTTGGCCCAAAGATCTGTGTTTAGTTCCAGGGTTCAGAATGATGATTTGTCGCTCCAGTCCACCTTCAATTTGCCTCTCACAAGGAGGTGTTTTGTATGAAGCTGGTACCACCTTTCTGTAGATCTGTCAAAATGTGATTCTGGCTGGTTATAAACATAACAATGATAATACTTTAGTTCTGACGCCTAAAAGCAATAAAGCTTGCAATAAATGTGCGTTTAAATTCCAGCTCTGGTGCCCGTGTGCACCCTCCCCCTTGCGTGCTTGTGTTTAAAGCCGTTACGTTCATAGGTTTGCAGTGTAACTTGCCGTTCAGTATTTCTCTTCAACATAACACTAGATGTCAAATGAAAATTTTCCTTATTTTCCTTACAGATAGTTTTTTTATCTCAGAAATGTGTAAATTTTCTTATAACCCTTCTTTTTGACTTGAATCTGTTTGTCTTGACTCAAGCAAACTTCTGTCCCTGGCGCTTATATTTTGGGCATTTCCACTGGAAGTTTTTTTCCAGGGCTGGAGATGAGGACACATCACATTACAGGTGGAAAGGAATGTAAATGGCCAAAACTAATGAAAAGTACATGTACATAGGAGAATAGTGTGAAGAAAGTATAAGTTGAATATTAGGTGATTAGCAGGTAAGACAGAGGTTTGAATAAGAGGTTTAGTTGAGAGGTGATTATTATGACTATAGAATAGAGTTGCTTAGACAGTGCCTCTTAGAACCACCACCTGTGGCTGTGATGCACTGACTTAGACTTTGAAGACATTTAGTGTCTGTAATAGATTATTTGGTCCAGTTCAGTCACTCAGTCGTGTCCGACTTCGTGACCCCATGGATTGCAGCATACAAGACTTCCCTGTCCATCACCAACTCCCAGAGCTTGCTCAAACTCATGTCCATCGAGTAGGTGGTGCCATCCAACCATCTCATCCTCTATCATCCCCTTCTCCTCCCACCTTTCATCTTTCCCAGCATCAGGGTCTTTTCCAATGAGTCAGTTTTTCGCATCAGTGGCCAGAGTATTGGGGTTTCAGCTTCAGCATCAGTCCTTCCGATGAATATTCAGGACTGATCTCCTTTAGGATGGACTGGTTGGATCTCCTTGCAGTCCAAGGGACTCTCAAGAGTCTTCTCCAACACCATGGTTCAAAAGCATCAATTCTTCTGTGCTCAGTTTTCTTTATGGAAAAGAAATTATTTGGAATTATTTGGTGAGTGCTTTTCAAAGTGTGGTCCTGGCATAGCAGCATCCCATCACTGGTACTTGTTAAGAGCACAAATTATTGAGCCCACGCCAGGCTTGAACCAGAGTTTCTGATGGTGAGCCCAGTAGCCCTGAAGTTTAAGGCCCAAATGTTAGAGAAAATATGGGTCTGGGTCAGTAGTGCTAGAAAATTATGCTAGTTACATACTGTGGTGCTGGAGAAGACATTTGAGAATCCCATGAATAGCAAAGAGATCAAACAAGTCAGTGCTAAAGGAAACCAACCCTGAATATTCATTGGAAGGACTGTTGCTGAAGCTTCAGTATTTTGGCCGCCTGATGCAAAGAGTTGACTCATTGGAAGATGGTGGGAAAGATTGAGGCCTAGAAGAGAAAGAGGCAACAGAGGATAAGATGGTTGGATGGCATCACTGACTCAGTGGACATGAGACTGAGCAAATTCTGGAAGATGGTGAAGGACAGGGAACCCTGGCATGCTGGGAGATAGTGAAGGACAGGGAAGCCTGGCATGCTGCAGTTCATGGGGTCGCAAAGCGTTGGACAGAACTGAGCGACTGAACAACAACAATGTAATTGTTTTAGGGATCCTTTCTCTTCTTTTTTGCTCTAGTAATCCTTATTTGTAGCTATAATGTCAATGAAAAAAAAATTCCAAAGACGTGATGTTACATTGAGTGTTACGTGTTCAGGTTCCACTCAGTGAGCGGCTTGCATTTTCTATAGCTTTACAGCTCTCAGCCTTTCTCTGTAGTTTTTAGACAGACAGGGTAAGTATACCCTCTTTCTCTTTCTTTAGGTTTTTAATCAGGATTATGCCTCTTTAGATTTCCATGTGGAAATGTGTGTGTGGTTTTAGGAATTTAAATTTATTTAAAAGATATACAAAGAAGAGAGTCTTAATAGTAATTGAAATAGAGAATTGATGGAAAACATTTTATTGAGGTTTTCTTTTGAATTTGTGATATGAGAAAGGAAAATTCCTTAGAAACATAGACTTCATGATCTAACTAAAGTTAATATTTAAAAATTATTTTTGAGTGGTTTAGTGATATAAAATACCTTCAAAGATACACAGTCTACCTGTCATCCTTGTCCCTCAGCCACTGGTTCTCTACCCCTGAGTCAGCCAATGTTGTTTGCCTATCCTTTATTGTGCACGCACACACACATTTATAAATATATTACTGTTAAAGTATATTTATTGTTTTCCATAAAGAGTGGCATACCATACCTTTTATGATGGACAGTTACATTTTTGAAATCTTTTGCTGGTGCTGCTGTACTGTATTAAGCGTAAATGTACACCACACATGCATACATATACACATACACATCTAACCTTCACACATGTGTTAGTGTATCAATATATCTATAGCGTAAGTTTCTAGAAGTTTACTAACCATGTCACCAAGAGTATATGCTTGTGCAATTTTGATAGCTGTTGTCACATTGCCCTTTGTAAAAGCTGCACCAGTTTGAACTCCCACCAGCAATGCAAGAAAGTGCTTATTTCTCCACAGCACCAACAGATTATTTTGAATTTTTGACAGTGTGGTTGGTAAAAAGTAATTTCTGAGCATAGTTTTAATTGCATATCATGTTGATCATCTGTTGATTTGTTTTCCTTTCCCATGAATTTCTGTCTGGTGGCTCAGACGGTAAAGAATCTGCCCACAATGCCAGAGACCCACGTTCGATCCCCGGGTTGGAAAGATCCCCTGGAGAAGGGAATGACAACCGACTCCAGTATTCTTGCCTGGGAAATCCCATGGACACCGGAGCCTTGCTACAGTCCATGGGGTCGCAAAAAGTTGTACATGACTGAGTGACTAACCGTTTCTTTCATCCCATGAATTGCTGGTAGCTTTTGAATATACCTCTCTAACTTTTCATTCACTCAACCAATATTCTTTGAGGAACTTCTCTCTAGCATTTTGTGAGCCTGAGAGATACCAAATTGAAAAGTTTGCTGTGGGGTCGATTTTTGTTTTTGGAAGATGGAAGACACTTTGAAATGAAGCATGCTGAAGAAGACAAGCCAGGAAAAGAGGGTGTGTTTGAAAGTACACAAAGCAAAATGGCTGGTTGATAGAGGATTTAGGGAACCATAAAATGCCTGTTTAGTTGGAGATGTATTGTGTGTGATGTCATGACATCATTTCTAGGTCTTCTCAGAATTCACATTGTTTGATTATAAAATCTACTATTTGGAAACACATTTATTTTTGACATGATTAATGTTAAGTGGAATATTAAGAAGGATTGAAGGCGTCAGTGGTTTTATGGTGATTCTAGTAGGTGTGTACTTACTTGGATTCAGCGTTCTGTATAAAGGCCCCTAACTTTACTTCTCACTGTCATGCCCCTTCCACATTACTTCTCTCTTTGTCTGGATGCCCCATGATGTGATGGAAGGTCCACAGTCTACCTTACAGTGTTTCATACAAGGTTCTCAATGCCTGTCCAGTAGGCAAAGTGCCCAGAGCTGAGCTAGATCACAGCAGATCCCAAGTAGGTCATAATGAGAACAAGTTGCAGAGCAGGCCAAAGAAAGATTTTGTTTTTTTTAAGGGCCAAGTATTAGCCATAGTCGAGAGATCCTACCCGCTTAGCTTAAAGAATTCCAAGGAGACCATACCACTTAGGTTCAGATTTTGAGTGACCCTTTCCTTTATATGTCAGTGCCCTTGGCGTTCTCTGTGTAACGTCCCAATCCTAGTTTTTGTCTGAAATCCTGATGAATCCAAGGAGCATTGATGGATACTGTGAGGAGAGAAGAAAGAAACTGTGAATTTCCCTTTAGAGATCTACCATACTATTAATGACACACTGCTTTAGTATATATACCATTGTAAAATGCTTGTTCTTTGGAAAACTTGAAAACTTAAGGAGCACATCTTGACTAGAAAGTGAAGAGGAACTGAATTTTTAAGTATTTGCTCAAAAATATATCATTTTGGAATCATTAAAGATTAATAAATTTTAAACAGAGTTAACAGTTTAACAGCAACCCCAAAATAATTAAAACATGAAGCCACCCAACCGTTAGAGACTACCGGGCACAGAGCAGGCGAGCGGCGGGGGCCCACTGCGCGGCACGCTGAGCCGTGTTCAGTGCCTCGTGGTGACCTGGGACGGAGAGTAACCTGGGAAATGCACGGCCGGGTCACTGCTGCCCACCTAGAGCGCACGCAGCGCTGCAGACCAGCTGTGTCTCAGCAGCGACAGCAAACTCGTGAGGCCAGCTGCTCAGTACTTTTACGTGAATGCTAAAGGCTACCCTAGTTCTAGAACTGAAAATGCCTGACTTGTCTTTCTAGAAGTATATGTTTTGGATATGTAATGAGATTTCTTTTCCCGTGGCTTTGAAGAATTGATTTTACTACATTATTGTCAGACCTTTAATGTAAGAAGTGTGATCAGGGATTTTTCCATGCAATCTGCCACAAGAATTCAGATTGACACTTGAGCTTTGTACCTCAAATACCCCTTTTCCTTATCTGCTGTTATATATCAAATAGATGTGATTTTTTTCAAGTGAGGATTGAATTGTTTTCTCACATTTATTGTGAACTGGCAGAAAAATGAAGAGGATCTTTCTTTGAGACAGTTAGCTTTGGCTGGATAGAAAATATTCCTGTTTGTCATGCTTCCTTGTCCTTTTTACCTCGATTTTTAAAACTTGGTACAAATGCAAAATCCAAAAGTAAATTTAGGATGAATTAAAATTCTGGTTGGATTAAGATACTGTAATTTAGTTATATGGCATTTGACATTAAACGTATGTAATCTTTTTTTAAAATTTTTAGTTACTTTTTTAATTGAATGATAATTGCTTTACAGAATTTTCTTGTTTTCTGTCCAACCTCAATAAGAATCAGCCATAGGTATACATATATTCCCTCCCTTTTGAACCTGCCTCTCATCTCCCTCCCCATCCCACCCTTCTAGGTTGATACAGAGCAGCTGTTTGAGTTTCCTGAGACATACAGCAAATTTCCGTTGGCTGTCTGTTTTACTCCCTCCATACATCTCACCCTCTCCTGACCTCTCCCCCTGTCCATAAGTCTGTTCTCTATGTCTGTTTCTCCTTTGCTGCCCTGCAAATAAATTCTTCAGTACCATTTTTTCCAGATTCTGTATATGTGATTAGTATACAATATTTATCTTTCTCTTTCTGACTTATTTCACTCTGTATAATAGGCTCTAGGTTCATCCATCTCATCAGAACTGACTCAAATGCCTTCCTTTTGATGGCTGAGTAATATTCCATTGTGTATATGTACCACAACTTCTTTATCCATTCATCTGTTTATGGACATCTAGATTGCTTCCATGTTCCTACCTATTATAAATAGAGCTGCAATGAACAATGGGATTCATGTGTCTTTTTCAGTTTTGATTTCCTCAGGGTATATGCCTAGGTTTGGGGTTGCTGGATCATATGGTGCTTTTATTCCTAGTTTTTTAAAGAATCTCCATACCAAAAAAAAAAAAAAAAAAATCTCCATACCATCTTCCATAGTGGTTGTGTCAGTTTACATTCCCACCAATAGTGCAAGAGTGTTCCCTTTTCTCCACACCCTCTCCAGCATTTATTGTTTGTAGACTTTTGGATGATGGCCATTCTGACTGGTGTGAGGTGATACCTCATTGTAGTTTTGATTTGCATTTCTCTCACAGTGAACAATGTGTCTGTTAGCTGTCTGTATGTCTTCTTTGGAGAAATGTCTGCCTAGGTCTTTTTCCCACTTTTTGATTGGGTTGTTTGTTTTTCTGGTATTGAATTGTATGAGCTGCTTGTATATTTTGGAAATTAATCCTTTGTTAGTTTTTCATTTGCTATTATTTTCTCCCATTCTGCAGGTTGTCTTTTCACCTCGCTGATAGTTTCCTTTGCTGTGCAAAAGCTGTTAAGTTTAATCAGGTCCCACTTGTTTACCTTTGTTTTTATTTCCATTACTCTAGGAGTGGGTCATTGGAGACGGCAGTGGCACCCCACTCCAGTACTCTTGCCTGGAAAATCCCATGGATGGAGGAGCCTGATAGGCTGTAGTCCATGGGGTCGCGAAGAGTTGGACACAGCTGAGCAACTTCACTTTCACTTTTCACTTCATGCATTGGAGGAGGAAATGGCAACCCACTCCAGTATTCTTGCCTGGAGAATCCCAGGGACGGGGGAGCCTGGTGGCTGCTGTCTATGGGGTCACACAGAGTAAGACATGACTGAAGCGACTTAGCAGCAGCAGCAGCTGGAGTGGGTAATAGAGCATCTTGCTTTGATTTATGTCATCAAGTGTTCTGCCTGTGTTTTCCTCTGAGTTTTCTAGTTTCTGGCCTTACATTTAGGTCTTTAATCCATTTTGAGTTTATCTTTGTGTATGGTGTTAGGAAGTGTTCTAATTTCATTCTTTTACATGTAGCTGTCCAGTTTTCCCAGCACCATTTATTGAAAAGGCTGTCTTTGCCCCACTGTCTTGCCTCCTTTGTCAAAAATAAGGTACCCATAGGTGCATGGATTTATTTCTGGGCTTTTTATCTTGTTCCATTGGTCTATATTTCTGTTTTTGTGCCAGTACCATACTGTCTTGATGACTGTAGCTTTGTAGTCTAATCTGAAGTCAGGAAGGTTGATTCCTCCAACTCCATTCTTCTTTCTCACCACTGCTTTGGCTATTCAGGGTCTTTTGTGTTTCCATATGAAATGTGAATTTTTTTTTTCCTAGTTCTGTGAAAAATGCCTTTGGTAGTTTGATAGGGATTGCATTGAATCTGTAGATTGTGTTTGGTAGTATAGTCATTTTCCCAATATTGATTCTTCCTACCCAGGATCATGGAATATCTCGCCGTCTGTTTATGTCATCTTTGATTTGTTTCATCAGTGTCTTATAATTTTCTGTGTACAATTATTTTGTTTCCTTAGGTAAGTTTATTCCTAGATATTTTATTCTTTTTGTTGCAATGGTGAATGAGATTGACTCCTTAATTTCTCTTTCTGATTTTTTATTGTTAGTATATAGAAATGCAAGTGATTTCTGTGTATTGATTTTGTATCCTGTCACTTTGCTAAATTCAATGATTAGCTCTAGTAATTTTCTGATTGTATCTTTAGGATTTTCTACATACAGTATGTCATCTGCAAACAGTGAGAGCTTTAGTTCTTCTTTTCTGATCCGGATTCCATTTATTTCTTTCTCTTCTCTGATGTTACTTGTTGCTTTTAATATTCTTTCTTTGTATTTAATCTTTGTTAGATTGATTAGTATGTGTCTTGGCGTGTTTCTTCTTGCGTTTATCCTGTATGGGACTCTTTGTGCCTTTTGGACTTGATTGACTATTTCCTTTTCCATGTTGGGGAAATTTTCGACTATAATCTCTTAAAAAGTTTTCTCATTCCCTTTCTTTTTCTCTTCTTCTGGGACCCTTATAATTTGAATGTTGGTTTGTTTGATATTGTCCCAGAGGTCTCTGAGACTATCCGCAGTTCTTTTCATTCTTTTTACTTTATTCGACTCTTCAGAAGTTATTTCCACCATTCTGTCTTCCAGCTCACTGATTTGTTCTTCTGCTTCAGATATTCTGCTATTGATTCCTTGTAGAGTATTTTTAATTTCAGTAATTGTGTTGTTTGTCTGTGTATGTTTATTCTTTTAAATCTTCTAGGTTTTGTTATTTCTTGCGTTTTCTCCATTTTGCTTTCAAGGGTTTTGATCATCTTTACTATCATTATTCTGAATTCTTTTTCCGGAAGTTTGTCTATTTCCTCTTCATTTATTTGGACTTCTGTGTTTCTAGTTTGTTCCTTCATCTGTGCAGTATTTCTCTGCCTTTTCTTTTTTTTAAAACTTACTGAGGTCTCCTTTTCCCAGGCTTCAGGGTTGAATTCTTTCTTCCTTTTGGTTTCTTCCCCCCTAAGACTGGTGCAGTAGTTTGTGTAAGCTTCGTATAGGGTGAGATTTATGCTGAGTTTTTTGTGTTTTTCCTCTTAAGGGTGAGGCTGAGTGAGGTGGTAATCCTTTCTGCTGATGATTGGGTTTGTATTTGTTTTGTTTGTTGTTTAGTTGAGGCGTCCTGCACAGGGTGCTACTGGTGGTTGGGTGATGCCGGGTTTTGTGTTCAAGTGGTTTCCTTTGTGTGAGTTCTCACTATTTGATACTCCCTATGGTTATTTCTCTGGTAGTCTAGGTTCTTGGAGTCAGTACTCCCACTCCAAAGACTCAGGGCTTGATCCCTGGTCAGGAAGGAAAATTCCACAAGTGGTTAGTTATGGCATTGAGATTAAAACAAATACCCAAAAATGAGAAATCAAAGATGAACCCCAAACAAATGGCAAGTACAAAGTCAGGCAAATGATAATTAAAATAATGGAATATACACATACACATATACATCCATAAGGAAAATCAAAACAGTCCAACAAAAATAAAGCACAATAGATTGACCCAGCAAATAAAGGAAACCAAAAATTATATCTACCAGTTAAGAACAAAAGTAACTAAAGCACAAACTGGAAAACAAAACTAAAGTAAGGTTCCAAGTGGGAAATAAAGCAGTGAGAACAAAACTAACAAATGAGAGGAAAGGACAGAAAGAAATAGACATGGAAAGTTAAATAAAAGTAGATAAAGGAGATACATATAACATTAAAGATTAACTGCAAGGGGAGAAGAACAGTAGGAAAAGCAAACAAATATAGAAAAAATAATATGTTTTAAAAATTAAGAATTAAAATTAAAAAAAGAAAAGAAAAAAGAAGAGGGAAAAAAAGGGAAACTCCACAGAACTGCAAAAGACAACGTAGAGGCAGAGGTTTGTAACAACAAGAAATAGTTTGATTGGAAAAAAAAAAAACTCAAAAGCTTAATTAGAGTTCACAGTGCCAATAAAATCGACAAGTACAACAGAGTTGGGGGTGGGAGAAGAAGTAATGAAAGAAAAAGTCCAAAAGAAACTAGAGAACAAGTCAAAACAGAAGAATAATAAACGTTTCTCTTGAGTCACTGCTGTCAGCGCCCTTCCCCTCGCTGGGAGTCTCAGCCCCCCTCGCCTCCCTAGGATGCCCTCCAGTGCTCTGCTGGCCTCTGGACCTGCTAATCTGGTCCTCCTCCTGCCTGTTCTTGCCTCCAGCGTCCACAGCGGTCAGAACTAGTGCGTTTTCTTTTGTGGGAGTGCCCGGTGTCCTTTTATGTATTCTGCAGACACAGAGTCTGCCTGGTTGATCGTCCGGATTTAATCTGCAGCTTCTACAGCTCATGGGGAGGTTTTGGGTCTTCTTCCTTAGGCACACTGCCTCCGGGTCCTCCCCTGGGGTTTGCTCCTGAGGCTGCCCTGGAGGACTTGGGTTTGCCCCTGTGAGGGCCAGGTGTGAAGGTGGTGCAGCTGCTCGGGTCGCAGGGGTCTGGCAGCACCAGGTGAGTTGGTGGCTAGGGCAGCAGGAAATACAGTGCTCTAGAAGGGTATGGCGACCAGTATGGGCCAATACACTCCAGTATTCTTGCCTGGGGAGCCCCCCTGACAGGCCACAGTCCACAGGGTCACAGAGAGCTGGACACGACTGCAGCAGCCCTGCATGCATAGGCGCAAGACTCTTCCTTTTTTGCCCGTGGCAGCTCTGCCCCAGTGAGGCCTGAGCATGAAGGCGGCTCAGCTGCTGAGCCGTGGGGACCCTGGCGGCGCCAGGTGTAGAGGGACATGGACTCCTCAGATGCAGGAGGGATGGCCCTTTCGGAGTCTTTCTTGAGCCTCGTGTAGCTGGTGATGAGACGGCCTCTTTGGCTGGTCTTTCTCCATAGCTCTTCCTGCTCAGGCACTTAGAGGACTGCCTTGCCTGGGGCGCTTCTCTGGTGTTCAGCGTGTCGGGCACATAGAGGGGCACCCTGACTGTGGTCCTCCTCAGTAGTTCAGCTCGTCAGTCACTTAAGTCAGCACCCTGCGGGGGGTCCTACTCTGTAGTTTGGTACATCAGATGCTTGACAGGCCAGCCTGTCTGTTGTTCAGCCGCTGATGCTGGCATTTGGGGAGAGCGAGGCTATGGTGATGGCTACACCCCCTATGCGTGACTCAGCAGTATCCCTTTGCTTCCATTGCTGCCTGGCTTTCCTCCATAGGCATTTCCCACCACAGTCTCCTCCCTCACATCCGCTCAGTCCGTCTCGCCACAGTCAACAGCAGCCCTCACCCTGGGATTGCTCCACAATCCCTAAGGTTCAGCTCCCAGCCACTGTACCTTCTAGGGGACCTGCATCCCTGTCTGGGGTATGTATGGCTGCAGCAAGGACTGTCTGATTCTTATTCCATTTAGGCTGCCATAGATCAGCTGTTTCACTCTCAGCCTTAAATGTTTCTCCTCTGACTCAGACAGTTGCCCCAATGTGGGGATTGGACCCCTGCTTCAGTTCCCCCACCCACCGAAGGCATGTCCAGTCCTAGTAACACTCCTGTTTTTCCCCCTAGTTCCTTCAGCCTACCGAGTTTTGCATGGTTCTGTATATTCTTTTCTGCTGGTCGGGTTCTCCTGTCTGCTGTTAGCTGGTGTTCTGCATGCACTTCTGTGTCTGAAGGTGTGTTCCTGATGTATCCATGAAGACAGATGTACTCCACATCCGCCAACTCCTCCACCATCTTGTTCTCAGCTGCATCATCTCTCATGTCCATGCACTTGTAGAATCTTCTCAGCTTTCCCACAAGTGAGTGTATCCTCAGTGAAGAAACAATGATGGATATTGCAAACGTTCCTTCCATGTCTCATAGATTGTGCTTGTTTCTCTGAGTGTCTAGAAGTCTCTGACAGAGGCGTGGGTCGGCAGTGGCCTGCTGCAGGGTTGAGGGCACTGAGTCTGTAATCTTCTTAAAAATGGTATTTTATGGTTGGCTGTGTCCGGTGAATTTGTTTTTGTTTGGTGGCTAAGTGGTATCTGATTCTTTTGCGACCTCATGGACTTTTGTTTGCCAGGTTCCTCTGTCCATGGAATTTCTCAGGCAAGAGTACTGGAGTGGGTTGCCATTTCCTTCTCCAGGGATCTTCCTGGCCCAGGGATCAAACTTGCATCTCCTACATTGTCATGGTGGATTCTTTACCACTGAGCCACCAGTTGTTTAGTTTCTAGAATCAGTTATTAACTCTTGAACAAGAGATGGTTTGGGCATCTAGTGGTCTTCCTGTGGAAGTGGAAAGCAGATCTATATGCTTGGTAACATTTAAAGTCAAGGATGAACTACTCAAGAAATGTTTGATGATCAGATTCTTTTTTAAAAGTCCCATCGGTGGGCTAAAAATCACTGAAATACCTGATTTTTCAGCGATAAATCTTTTTAGTTTTTAACACCAGTATTTTCCACAACAAGGAGAGACTCTTTCTCTTTCTTCCTCCCTCCATCCCCAAAATAACCTGTCTTACTAAATTGAGAAATCACTTGGCAAATGAAAAGGAAGTGCTCCTTGAAAGCAGGAATCTATCTTATTCCCACTTTTGAATTGTGGTGTCTGTTTTAAAGCACAGGTACTATAGGAAGTACTCGGGTGACTGTCACTGAGGAGAGGTTAATGTGTGGTGTGCTGTCTCCTGTAGAGCAGGGAAATGCGCCTGACACAGGAGCTTGCTTTCAAATAGGTTAACTCAGAGAGCTTCTGCATTGAGAGGGATTTAATTCTGAAAATCAGAAGAAACCTTAGGGATATCTAATTTAGCCCGTTCTCCTAATATTGTAGCCACAGAAATGGAGGCGCAGAGCATTTGAATAGCCCATGCAGGGCGCGAGGCTGGTTATGTAGTGGCAAAGCTGGCGTTGTAGCCAGAGCTCCTTGCTTGTAGCCCTCCCTGCGCAGTGCTTGAGGGGTGGGATAGAGCCCGCTTACTTATGTGCATTTCACCTGCTAACTCTGTATTACTACCTCATAGAGCAAGGCTGGCAAGAAGAGAAATTTTATGTAATGATGTTTTTTAATCACTTCATATGTTCACTGTACATTAAGCTCCTGAAAGATAACCTGCCTACATTGTGGCTTTGACTACATTTCACTCTATTTAGTCTGTAGTCATCTTTGCACTGTTCATTCCTAATTAGTTAAAAATACCCAGTTTTAGATCCTCTTGAATTAGGAAAAGGACATTTTACATTTGCAAGTAAATGTCTGTCTTTAGCTTTTTGTTGTTAATTTCCAGTTCCCTTGCAGTTTGGATAGCAGATTTGGCTTTTGTTGGTTTTTCTTTTGGACTATGTTGAGATTTTCTTCATGGTCTAGTAATACATGATTAGTGTTTGTGAATATCTTTGGAAAGAATGTGTATTGTCTGTTAATTTATATATATAAATGTGTGTATATATACATTTTCTATTATATATAATGCAACTTATTAATGAGTCTTTTAAATGCTTTGTTCTTGTTTTTTACATACTTCATATTTTGAGTTCTCAGAAAGATTTTGCTATGGTCTCAATGTGTTCCCTTACCCCCAGATTCTTAACGTAGAAATCTATAGCCCCCAAGGTGATGGTATTAGGAGGTGATTAGGTCCTGAGGGCAAACCTTCCATGAGTGGGATTAGTGCCCCTTTAAAAGAGACACTGGAAAGCTTCTTTGACCCCTTCTGCCATATGAGTATGCAAGGTCTGCCCCTGGGAAAAGGGTCCTCACCTGAAAGTGCTAACATCCTGATTTCTGACTTCCAGCCTCCAAAGCTGTGAGGAATAAATTTCTGTTGTTTATAAGCTGCACATTGATCAGAAATACCCACTGGTATTTTGTTACAACAGCCGTACTATACTAAGATTTGTTAAAGCTTCCCTCAGTGAATTTGCCAAGTTTTGTGATATTTTTATCAGAGCTGTTGTTGGTGGATACATAAAATGTATTATTTCTGTCTTCTTAGTGGATTGTTAATTTATTATGAAATAGTCCTTTCTGTCCTGTTTATTGCTTTGTTTACCTTAAGTTGTACTATGAGACTAGTGCTGATATATCTATTTCTTTTGGCGTATCTTTCTTCCTCATCACTTCTTTGCATCAATGAAACTTAGATCCAGCCTGATGACCTTGTAACAACTTCTGTCCCTTTAGTCTACTGACATCTCATCCCCTGTTTCGTCTTACCTTTATACCACTCAAGTGTTTCTGGTTGGTTTGTGGTCTGCCTCCCACTTTGAGAGTTAGCTTCAGGAGAGCAGACCTGATGCTTGGTCCCTTCCCTCCCCCTCCGTCTCCGTCTTAAACAGCTCACAGAGTCCTGGCACATAGTGAGCATTTTATGAATGCTGAATGAATGAATGGGGTCACAGTTAGCATAAAAAGTAGTCAGTAGGGGTCCTTCCTGGGGTTGGGGGGCATTGGTATGTTTAAAGAGTGGTTTTGGAGGGTGTGCAGTTGTTGGCCATGGGGACTATGCTGAGACCCCGCAGTGGGTGGCTAGGGTCGCTGTAGAAGGGAGGACTCAGGCTGGGCTGGGCTATCGGTGTGGGCGCTGGAACCCCTGAGGAAGGTCGCAGGAGCTGTTTGGCTTTCAGCACAGGACGGTGACGGACACACTCACTTATGGCTGCTGGGCCCCCTGCGCCTTGTACGTCAGACTGCCTGCGCCCCTTGGCTTCAGAGGGGCTCCCAGACGGGAGGCTTTAATGTTCCTGGTTCTGCTTTCTTCTTGGAACGAGTGAGGTGTTGCTCTGTTGCCTTCTGGCAGGGGGTGTGACTGTGGAAAAGTCTGAGGCCAGCCTGACTCCTTTTCTTTCTTGTGGGGTTTGCTTTTTCTGCCTGCATGCTTGAGGAGATCTTTATTTATAGCCTGTCTTTTTCTTTCTTTTGAATTGAGAGCAGGGTATGTGAAAGAAGACAAAATGCAGCTACATTAGGTAATTGACCCATGAGCCCCCTTAAACCTTAAAGTGACTAGAGCTCTAGTGTTTCTATATTTATTTATTTACTTGTCTGAGGCTCCTGGGCATCTGCAGAGTCCACACTATTCTAGGTGTGGGCTCCGTCTTCCTGCAGTAACTTAGCTCTCTAAGCCTCCCCGAGACAGGCCCTGATTGTGACGTAAAGCCCAAACTACTGTGAACCAGAAATTGTATTTCAACCAAGTACAACTGATGTGACTCCGTTCTAGAATTAATCCCTTCGCTCTGTCTGCTAAGGCTCCCCAATGTTGCAATCTGATTTTTCTCTGACCGACCTTTGAATAGTCAAATACCTTCTGAAGTTGCACTCAGTTGGGTTTAGAATCTAGGACTTAAAAGCCTAGAAGTTCTTTCGGGGCTGAGAGGAAGGAGGGAGTAGTTGATGGAGCTTTGAAGTTAGCGCCCCCAAGGTCAGGTCTCAGAAGTGCCTCTGATTAGTTTGATTCTGCCCAAGTTGCTTGGCATCATGGGGTCCTGCTTGGATGTTGTTAAGACTGCAGATAATATTTGTAACCTATGTTGCATACTACCTGCCATAGAGATGTTTAAGTGATAGTAATTTTTATTGGTTATTTTGTTAATTTGTGTTGCTGCTGCATATTGAGTTTTAAGAACATTTAAATTTAGAGATGTTAAATCTACTTAGTGCTACTTCTGGATGGCTAGTTGTATATGTTAGTGCTTTACCTTGATGTTAGCAAATTTTTATAGTCAAACTCTGGTTTGTCACCCTGTGTTAATTGGGATTAAACTTTGAGATGGCTTAATAGTTGTCTCGCTCCCTGTTGCATCTCCCAAGTACTTGGGGATCCTAAGCTTAGAGCTTCGGGAAAGTGGCCTCTTTTATCTCCAGCCATCTTTCTTCAGCCCTTCTCAGAACAGCAGCACTTTCAAGTTAGTCTTGAATGTAGTGTTACATCATCGACTGCAGCAGCAGGGGTACTCTTAAGCATGACTCTTGATGAGTTAGGTCATCATAGAAGCCAAAGGAGGATAGTTGGCTGGTGTGTCTTGGTCTGGATCCTCCTCTCTCCATCTTTACAAGACTGGTTATTCAAAATGTTTCTAGCTGCCACCCTGATATTTGTATTCATCCTTGGCTTTCTGGTCTGAGCATATTTCCTATTGTGCTAATATAAAAGGTGGTTAATTTTTTTATGCCTAGCACTTTGCTAAGTATTTTTATTGTCATTATTTCAGTTGATCCTTAGAACAGCCTAGTGAAGGATCTTCTTTCCATACATGGAAAACAAACCCCCGAAGTCTGCAGAGTTGAAGAGACTTGCTCCAGACCACGTGGTTTAGTGGAATGACCCAGCTCACCAATATACAGTGGTGTTGACACAAGATTTTGTGTTCTCCACACTGCCTGAGAGGGGTTCTGTTTCAAATGATGTAAAATAAAATCCTGTGTAGGGGTGTTTTTTCTTGGGGGGGGGAGGGTGAAATTCACATAAAATTAACCATTTCAGAGACCAGTTCAACAGCATGTAGTACATTCAGCAGTATTGAGCAACCGTTACCTCTGCCAGTTCCAGACCTTTTTCATCACCCTGAAAGAAAACCTGCACCCATTAAGCTATCACTTCCACCCCCTAGCCCCTGACAGACATCACTTTTCACTGTCTCATTTACCTGTTCTGAATATTTTATTCAAACGTGATCTTTTTGTCTTGTCTCTTTCACTTAACAGTGTTTTCAAGGTTCATCCACATTGTAGCATTGTTTCATTCCTTTTTATGCCTAAATTCTATTCCATTGTATGGATTTGCCACTTTTTCCTTAAACATTTATCTGTTGATGGACTTTTGAGCTATATCTGCATTTTGGTAGAAATAGTGAATATTGCTGCCGTGAACAAGCATGTACGTGTTTTTAATCTATTTCAAAGCAATTAATGCTCCTAGGTATTTACCCAGGAAACCAAACCTCACGTCCTTGAAAAGATTTGTATAAGAATGTTTATTTATAACAGCTTTGTTTATAATAGTCCAAAATTGGAAGTATTTCGGATCCTTATCTGGGTCTTTGTTATATGGTATGTATACTCATTGAAATGAAGTCTATTTAATTTCACTATACATGGATTTCATTTTTTTTTCTTAAAGAGAAAGCAAATGGGGCAACCTAGGAACCTTAATTTCAAAATAAATTCTGGCTGCTGTATTGTTTTAGTCTGTTGGGGCTGCTGTAACAAAGTACCACAGACTGGCTTATGAACAACAGAAATGTATTTGTTATAGTTCTGGAGGCTGGAAGTACAAGATTAAGGCGCCAGCATGGTTCTGTTTTAATGAGGGTCCTCTTCCAGGTTCATCAGTTCAGTTCAGTTCAGTCGCTTAGTCGTGTCCGACTCTGCGACGCCATGAACTATAGTGCGCCAGACCTCCCCGTCCATCACCAACTCCCGGAGCATACCCAAAGCCATGTCCATTGAGTCGGTGATGCCATCCAACCATCTCATCCTCTGTCGTCCCCTTCTCCTCCTGCCTTCAATCCTTCCCAGCATCAGGGTCCTTTCAAATGAGTCAGCTCTTCGCATCAGGTGGCCACAGTATTGGAGTTTCAGCTTCAACGTCAGTCCTTCCAATGAACACCCAGGACTGATCTCCTTCAGGATGGACTGGTTGGATCTCTTTGCAGTCCAAGGGACTCTCAAGAGTCTTCTCCAACACCACAGTTCAAAACCATCAATTCTTCGGTGCTCAGCTTTCTTCACTGTCCAACTCTCACATCCACGCATGACCACTGGAAAAACCATAGCCTTGACCAGACGGACCTTTGTTGGCAAAGTAGTGTCTCTGCTTGTTAATATGCTGCCTAGGTTGGTCATAACTTTCCTTCCAAGGAGTAAGTGTCTTTTAATCTCATGACTGCAATCACCATCTGCAGTGATTTTGGAACTCCCAAAAATAAAGCCAGCGTTTCCACTGTTTCCCCATATATTTGCCATGAAGTGACGGGACTGGATGCCATGATCTTCGTTTCCTGAAAGTTGAGCTTTAAGCCAACTTTTTCACTCTCCTCTTTCACTTTCATCTAGAGACTCTTTAGTTCTTTTTCACTTTCTGCCATAAGGGTGGTGTCATCTGCATATCTGAGGTTATTGATATTTCTCCCGGCAATCTTGACTCCAGCTTGTGCTTCATCTAGCCCAGCGTTTCTCATGATGTACTCTCCATATAATTTAAGTAAGCAGGATGACCATATACAGCCTTGACGTACTCTTTTTCCTGTTTGGAACCAGTCTGTTGTTCCCATGTCCAGTTCTAACTGTTGCTTCCTGACCTGCATACCGGTTTCGCAAGAGGCAGATCAGGTGGTCTGGGATTCCCATCTCTTTCAGAATTTTCCACAGTTTATTGTGATAAACACAGTCAAAGGCTTTGGTGTAGTCAATAAAGCAGAAATAGATGTTTTTCTGGAACTCTCTTGCTTTTTCGATGATCCATCCGATGTTGGCAATTTGATCTCTGGTTCCTCTGCCTTTTCTAAAACCAGATTGAGCATCTGGAAGTTCACGGTTCACGTATTGCTGAAGCCTGGCTTGGGGAATTTTGAGCATTACTTTACTAGCGTGTGAGATGAGCGCAATTGTGTGGTAGTTTGAGCATTCTTTGGCATTGCCTTTCTTTAGGATTGGAATGAAAACTGACCTTTTCCAGTCCTATGGCCATTGGTGAGTTTTCCAAATTTGCTGACATATTGAGTGTGGCACTTTCACAGCATCATCTTTCAGGATTTGAAATAGCTCAACTGGAATTCCATCACCTCCACTAGCTTTGTTCCTAGTGATGCTTCCTAAGGAGCACTTGACTTTGCATTCCAGGATGTCTGGCTCTAGCTGAGTGATCACACCATCATGATTATCAGGATCATGAAATCTTTTTTGTGCAGTTCTTCTGTGTATTCTTGCCACCTCTTCTTAATATCTTCTGCTTCTGTTAGGTCCATACCATTTCTGTCCTTTATCGAACACATCTTTGCGTGAAATGTTCCCTTGGTATCTC
Organism: Muntiacus reevesi; assembly: GCF_963930625.1. NCBI lineage: Eukaryota > Metazoa > Chordata > Mammalia > Artiodactyla > Cervidae > Muntiacus > Muntiacus reevesi. The sequence goes on along the minus strand of NC_089265.1, from coordinate 7,819,874 downwards.
TAATTTTTTTGAAGAGATCTCTAGTCTTTCCCATTCTGTTGTTTTCCTCCATTTCTTTGCACTGATCGCTCAGGAAGGCTTTCTTATCTCTCCTTGCTATTCTTTGGAACTCTGCATTCAAATGGGAATATCTTTCCTTTTCTCTTTTGCTTTTCACTTCTCTTCATTTCACAGCTATTTGTAAGGCCTCCTCAGACAGCCATTTTGCTTTTTTGCATTCCTTTTTCTTGGGGATGGTCTTGATCCTTGTCTCCTGTACAATGTCACAAACCTCTGTCCATAGTTCATCAGGCACTCTGTCAGATCTACTCCCTAAAATCTATTTCTCACTTCTCCCGTATAATCAGAAGGGATTTGATTTGGTCATACCTGAATGGTCTAGTGGTTTTCCCTACTTTCTTCAAGTTTGAATTTGGCAGTAAGGAGTTCATGATCTGAGCCACAGTCAGCTCCTGGTCTTATTTTTGCTGACTGTATAGAGCTTCTCCATCTTTGGCTGCAGAGAATATAATCAGTCTGATTTCGGTGTTGACCATCTGGTGAGGTCAATGTGTAGAGTCTTCTCTTTTGTTGTTGGAAGAGGGTGTTTGCTATGACCAGGGCGTTCTCTTGGCAAAATTCTTATTAAGAACCTTTGCCCTGCTTCATTCTGTACTTCAAGGCCAAATTTGCTTGTTGCCCTAGGTGTTTCTTGACTTCCTACTTTTGCATTCCAGTCCCCTATAATGTAAAGGGCATCTTTTTTGGATGTTAGTTCTAAAAGGTCTTGTAAGTCTTCATAGAACCGTTCAGCTTCAGCTTCTTCAGCATTACTTGTCGGGGCACAGACTCTTGGTTCATAGTGGAAGCCTTTTCCTTGTGTCCTCACATGATGGAAAGGACAAGGGGGCTCCCTGGGGTGTACCAATCCCATTCATGAGGGCTCCACCCTGACGACCTGATCACGTCCCAAGGGCCCCTGTCTACTGATCCTGTCACTTTTTGGGGTTAGAGTTTCAATATAATTTGGGGGAGATATAAATATAAACATAACTTGCATTAATACAGGGGGGCAAAGGTGGAAACAGATTGGTTAGCAGTGGCTTGGCTCAAGATGGTATCACTGGAGCTGGTGTTAAGATTCTGTATATGTTTTGAAGGTAGAGCTAATTGGGTCTACTGATGGATACAGTGGTGGATATGAGGAAAAGAAAGTTGTCAGGGGTGGTGCTGAGGTTTTGGATGAGGTAAAGTTGCTATATACTGAGTTGAGAAAGACTCTGAGGAGCAGGCTTAAAGGGAAGTCAGAAATATGGTTTGGGACTTGCAGAGGTACCTGCTTGACACTTAAAAGAGAAGCTGTTGAGTAGGTAGTTATAATCTAGGAGACAGCAGCAGTTCAGGGCTCTGATCCAGGCTTGAATGTAAAATTTGGAGTTGTCAGCACAATTGGTGGTTCGGATCCTGAGACTGAGTGACTTTCCCAAGGAAATATAGACAGGGAGGCCTGAGTACTGAACCCCAGGTCACCTCTAACTTTTAGGGTTATGTCATGTATGGATGTGAGAGTTGGACCATAAAGAAGGCTGAGTGCTGAAGAATTGATGCTTTCAAATTGTGGTGCTGGAGGAGATTCTTGAGAGTCCCTTGGTCAGCAAGGGGATCAAGCCAGTCAATCCAAAAGGAAATAAACCCTGAATATTCATTGGAAGGACTGAGCTGAAGCTGAGGCTCCAATACTTTGGTCACCTGATGCAAAGAGGTGACTCATTGGAAAAGACGCTGATGCTGAAAAGATTGAGGGCAGGAAGAAAAGGGGGGCAATAGAGAATGAGATGGCTAGATGTCATCACTGATTCAATAGACATGAGTTTGAGCAAATTCTGGGAGATAGCCTGGACTGCTGCAGTCCATGGGTTGGTTCCCAAAGAGTTGGACACAACTTAGCCACTGAACTGAACTGGGCAAGAAGAATCTGTGAGTGAGCAGTGAGAAGGCCTGGCCAGTAGGGTGGAAGGAAAACCAGAATACTCTGGTGTCTTGAAAGTCAAGTGTGGGAAGTGTTCATGGATAAAGATTCACCATCTTGGTTAAGTAATGTGAAGACCAAGAATCGACTGTTAAATTTAGTCATGTAAGGATTACTGAGAGCTGACTGTGAGACTGGAGGCTGACCATGGCTCAGGTCATGAACTCCTTACTGCCATACTCAGACTTAAACTGAAGAAAGTAGGGAAAACCGCTAGATCATTTAGGTATCACCTACCTACATCAAATCCCTTACAGTTACACAGTGGAAGTGACAAATAGATTAAAGGGATTAGATATGATAGACAGAGTGCCTGAAGAACTATGGACAGAGGTTTGTGACATTGTACAGGAGACAAGGATCAAGACCATCCCCAAGAAAAAGGAATGCAAAAAGGCAAAATGGTTGTCAGAGGAGGCCTTACAAATAGCTGTGAAAAGAAGATAAGCAAAAAACAAAAGAGAAAAGGAAAGATATTCCCATTTGAATGCAGAGTTCCAAAGAATAGCAAGGAGAGATTTTTTTTAACAAAGCCTTCCTCAGCGATCAGTGCAAAGAAATAGAGGAAAACAATAGAATGGGAAAGACTAGAGATCTCTTCAAAAAAATTAGAGATACCAAGGGAACATTTCATGCAAAGATGGATTCAGTAAAGGACAGAAATGGTATGGACCTAACAGAAGCAGAAGACATTAAGAAGAGGTGGCAAGAATACACAGAAGAACTGTACAAAAAAGATCTCATGACCCAGATAACCACGATGGTATGATCACTCAGCTAGAGCCAGACATCCTGGAATGCAGAGTCAGGTTGTCCTTAGGAAGCATCACTAGGAACAAAGCTAGTGGAGGTGATGGAATTCCAGTTGAGCTATTTCAAATCCTGAAAGATGATGCTGTGAAAGTGCCACACTCAATATGTCAGCAAATTTGGAAAACTCAGCAGTGGCCACAGGACTGGAAAAGTCAGTCTTCATCTCAATCCCAACGAATGTTCAAACTACCGCACATTGCACTCATCTTGCATGTTAGCAAAGTAATGCTCAAAATTCTCGAAGCCAGCTTTCAACAGTACAAGAACCAAGGAATCCAGATGTTCAGGCTGAATTTAGAAAAGGCAGTGAACCAGAGATCAAATTTCCAGCATCCGTTGGATCAGTGAAAAAGCAAGATTGAGTTCCAGAAAAGCATCTACTTTTGTTTTATTGATTACACAAAGCCTTTGACTGTGTGGATCACAGTAAAGTGGAAAATTCTTCAAGAGATGGAAGAATGACTTGACCTGCCTCCTGAGAAATCTGTATGCAGGTCAAGAAGCAACAGTTAGGAGCAGACATGGAACAACAGACTGGTTCCAAATAGGAAAAGGAGTACGTTACTGTATATTGTCACCCTGCTTATTTAACTTATATGCAGAGTACCTCATGAGAAACGCTGGACTGGAAGAAGCACAAGCTGGAGTCAAAATTGCCGGGAGAAATATCAATAACCTCAGATATGCAGATGATACCACCGTTATGGCAAAAAGTGAAGAGGAACTTAAGAGCCTTTGGAAAGAGGAGAGTGAAAAAGTTGGCTTAAAACTCAGCATTGAAAAAACAAAGATCATGGCTACCCGTCCCATCACTTCATGGCAAATAGATGGGGAAACAATGGAAACCATGACAAACTTTATTTTCTTGGGCTCCAAAACCACTGCAGATGGTGATTACAGCCGTGAAATTAAAAGATGCTTGCTCCTTGGAAGAAAAGTTATGACGAACCTAGACAGCATACTAAAAAGCAGAGACATTACTTTGCCAACAAAGATTTCTCTGGTAGTCATTCATGTATGGATATGAGAGTTGGAGTATAAAGAAAGCTGAATGCTGAAGAATTGATGGTTTTTAACTGTGTTGTTGAGGAAGACTCTTGAGAGTCCCTTGGACTGTGAGGAGATCAAACCAGTCAATCCTAAAGGAAATCTGTCCTGGGTGTTCATTGGAAGGACTGATGTTGAAGCTGAAATTTCAATACTTTGGCCACCTGTTGCAAAGAACTGTTATTGGAAAGACCCTGATGCTGGAAAAGATTGAAGGCAGGAGGAAAAGGGGTTGACAGATGATGAGATGGTTGGATGGCGTCACCTACTCGATGGACATCAGTTTGAGTAAACTCTGGGAGTTGGTGATGGACAGGGAGGCCTGGCGTGCTGCATTTCATGGGGTCGCAAAGAATTGGACACGACTGAGCTGAACTGAACTGAAGGATTATTGATGACCTTGATGAGAAGTTTTTGTGGTATGTTGTGGGTGAGCACCTGGTGTGTGGGCTAAGGAGAGTGCATGAGAATCCCTCAATCGTGTCTCTTTGTGATCCCATGAACTACACAGTCCATGGAATTCTCCAGGCCAGAATACTGGAGTGGTTTGCCATTCCCTTCTCCAGGGGGTCTTCCCAACCCAGGGATCGAACCAGGTCTCCTGCGTTGCAGGTGGATTCTTTACCAGCTGAGCTACAAGGGAGGCCCAGGAGAAGATGGGACAAGGATGACTGAATAGGTGTGTGTAATGGGGAAAATTCCAGGCTTTTTGTCTGCTTATAAACATGCTCTACAGAGAGAAAAGGCGATGAAGCAGGGGCGTGGGGCGGGGGCTAGAACTAGAGCTGCAGGCTTGATTTTTTAAAAGAAGGGAAAAGGTCAAAGACTGCAGTGAGGAAATGCCAATTAATCCAGACCAGTGGAGACAGAGGAGCATATATGGGTAAACTGCAAGTCAGTGGGTACAGGATGAGGTGAGATCCCATGGATCTGTTGGTTTCTATTTGCTGAACGAAACAGAAAGTAACAGTTATCACCTTAAAGTGAGAATTGGGGAAGAAAGGTCTTCAGGGTTACAGAGGGTGGGTGGTGTGAAATCATTATCTGGGAAAGTGGAAACTCAGTGGACTGAGGAAATGTAGTTTGATTAGGAGGTGGCTGAAAGGGGCTGTTTGAAGTTAGTGGTGGAGATTTGGCATGAAGTAGGCAGAAAGTTGGATATGAATGTTGGGTTTTTGCTAGTTGTGGTACCATGAGATGAGAGGAGCAAGGGGCAAGAATGTATCCTTAGGGAGTGGTGGCCTGTGAGACTAGGATGTGAGGATCAGGACAGGGGAGGAATAACAAAAAAGTGGTAGGATCAATGAGTTGAAGGATTCGTTATGGTTGAGGAATTGTTGGAGCTGGCATCTCCAGGAGGTAAGCAACAGTCAGGACGACTGCTCTGGAAGATTAGGTGGTGGGTGAATAGGATGCTTAAAATTGAGACAGTTGAAAGGTTGCGCTTGTTTGGTAATTAGAGTTTGATTAATAAACTCAGTAGTTTGTTTCCATCCTTTGCATATTTGCCATTTTTAATAGGAGAAACTCAATAAAACATTTAGATCTCTCATATATTAGCTTCATTCTGGCTAATTGGTCCCGTATTAATTGGTACAGGGTATAGGCTTTAATGATTGCTTAACTCATATTTTTTTTCTTTCCCCCATTGGTATATCAAACATCAGTCATCTTGTGTAAAAACTGAAATAGAAAACTGAAGTCTAATTTTAATATAAACTGTGCATGGAAATAGCCATGTCTTCCTTAGTTAATAGTATTGAAGTTTCCGGATAAATTGAACTTTTTCACCAAATTTAAAATGGGTGACATAGAATCAGTGGTGAGACTGTAGTATATATGCAGTAACTCTGTGTAGGCCTGAATCATGATCCTCCAATGATGTCACATTCTAAGCCTCAGAAACTATAAGTATGTTAACTCACAGTGCAGAAGGGACTTTGTGGATATGATTAAGTTAAGGATTTGGAGATGGTGTGATTATCCTGGATTATCTAGGTGGGGTATATAATCTTAGGGGGCCTGACAAGTGAAAGGAGGGGACTGGATGGTCAGAGTCAGAGGGATTTGAAGAGCTGCACTGCTGCTGATGCTGACCTTGAAGATGGAGGAAGGGGCCCTGAGCCTGCCAGCACATGTGATGGGGTCTCTAGAAGCTCCCCAGAGCCTACAGAACCTGGAGTTGGCCTTGAGCTGTATCAGTATGACTACAGCGTCTGTAAGGCAGACTAACCTGCAGGCCGGCCGAACTTGATCATAGCCTGATGGGGTATCTAGGTAAGAAGTGGCACTGTCAGGAATGGAGTTGGTTAGTCAGGTAATACAGGCAGGGTTTTATACTGTTAATTCGAATACCGAGCACCCTATTTAATACTCAGTTTTACTAGAGTAATAATCCTGTGGTAGAGAATGATAGCAGAGACTTTACCCTGATGTTTTAAAATATGTTAGATAATGAATTATTTTGCTTAGATTTCTGTGCTCCCTGAACAAATGCTTGATTATAATTTGGTTTTCTGTGTGGCATGTCTACCTGGAAAGATTCAGTGAGCAAATGATTCAGTTATCTGATTCCCTTTGATTATATATTGGTTTCCAGCATGGTTTGCTTGTGGACACGGGTGTGTGAGAATCACTGACCAGAGGGCTCTCATTTCTCTTGGTTCTGTTGGCTGTTGAAGCTATTTGCTGCTGAAATGGTATTCTGGTCTTAGTCCACTGAAATCGGTCCACCTCTGGAAGAGGACTCTCCTGGATACCTTTAACTGATTATTTTTGCAGACCCTTAGAGGATTAGTTCTGGATCTTGGAATCAGCTAGGTAATGTAACCCCAGAAGGCTTGTGGGACATAGAATGTTTTCTCCAGGTATCATAGCCCTGCTTCTGCAAAGCTGAGAAGCAAGCATGAGTGAGCTGTGCTGAACTGAATTTCTGTAATTGAAAACCAGGAAAGAGGCAAGTGTATCAGTTTTCAGAATCAAGATAGTTTCAACATCTGGATAGTTTGGAAAAATAGGCCAAAAGTGAAGGGAGATATAGCATAACCAAGTGTAGAGTTCTGTACTGTACTGTATCATTTTGTACTGTATCATTTTTTAAAAAATATGAAGTGTTAGTTATAAGAAGATAAAATTTATTGGAAGTCAGAAGAGTGCTCTGTAATGACCTAGCGGGGTGGGATGGAGGGGGAGGGAGGCTCAGGAGGGAGGGGATATTTGTATACATACAGCTGAGTTACGTTGTTGTTCAGCAGAAACTAACACAATATTGTAAAGCAATTATACTGTAATTAAAAAAAAAAGGCCTGAGAAGAGTTAAAATATCTACAGCTTATGTTAGATGAATATATTATTTTCTAAAATAACTCTTAAATATCTTTCTAGATTTGTTCTAATAGTTCTAATGGAATATAGTCAGAACCCTTAAATGTTTAACTTAAATTTGATATCTTGCTCCACCTACCAAAATAAGGTGAAAATACTCGATGCTTATTTTCATTTACCAGAACATAAGTATGTTAATTTGCTGCTAAAATCGATAAATATGGTGGACACTGATGTTTAGCATTTGCTAAAACTATGAAGAATGGAGAGAATAGCAGTATTCTGCAAAGTTTCAAAGTGAACAGCCCCATACACACATACATGTGAAGGGAAGCATACATCCAGTAACTTGTAGGATATAATGGCTAGTTAGTATGGGCTAGTTAGTATGGTCATTGGCTTGTATTATTTGTAACAAATCATTTTTTTCAATGTAGGGCTTACCTGGATGTCTGTTATCTAATTTTAGTAATTTCAATATGGGAGAACTAGACCACTGCCACCCACAGTTACTGTAGTAAGCACAAATGAATTGCAGTGTAATCTGAACATTGTTTCACATAGTGATCAGATTGTATCACGGCATTTGTTTAAAGACATTTCTTGTTTGAGTTCATATATATCTCATCATTATGGGAGAAAGTAGGGCAAATCCATAAGGCAGTTTGAAATATACCTACTAGTAGGGAATATTATTAAATATGCTTGCTTTCTTGTACTGTTGTAATTAGCTTTGTTATCAGTCTGTTTTCTTCCATTCTGATTTGTCCACTGTGCACCTTTTGAATACCTACTATATAGAAAACATTACATATAGAAAACAACATTAAGCTAAATACTGAGAAATGGAAGATACAAAAATCAGTAACAGTTTGTGCTTTTAAGCTCAGAATAGAAGTCATTTCAGAAACTGAATTATCAGTTGAAGAGAGAAGATGCTGTTTGTTAGGAGTATGCAGGGAGCCTGTAAGAGAGTGCCTTAGGAGTACTTAGGAGTAAACTGTATTTGCTTATCTGTGTAATGGAATCATAAGCTCCCCAAGGGAGGGGCCTTGCTGATTTGTGTCCCCACGCTCTGGTACGTAGTCACTTTTCAGAAAATACTTTTGAGTGAATGAGCAAATGTAGATCCCTCTACAAACTTGGCAGTAAACACAAAGAGGAAAAAGGACATTAGCTAAACTCAGTGATGTGTTCAAGGAAATGGATTGTGGATTAGCCTTTGGATCAGGAAATCTGAAAGTGTGTAGACAAAAGGAAAGGAACCATTGGAGAGAAAACGGAAGATGTAAATGAAGGAGGGACTCATTCATGGAATAAAATTCCACAGGGACTGTGTGATAGGGGAAAAGTTAGCCTTAGGAAGGAGATCCCTGTGTACCCTTACATAGGAGAGAGAGAAGGGTTTGGAATTTATTAGAATACATTAGTAAGGGCTCAGGTAAAATTAATTAGCATTAATTAATATGCTGATAAGTCCCACAGCACTTTCAATTATAGTGGCCTAATAACTGAAGAAAAATGCAGGTTGGAAATGTTCAAAATTGTGTACATGCCAATGGTTATGCACCGTGGCTCCCAGTGAGAAATGGTGCATTGTAATTATCAGGTCCATTTGTCATAAACTTTTCAGGGTGAAGGACTCCTGTAAGTGCCAACATCTCATAGTGCCAGGGGAGGAGATATACCTCCTTGTCCTGCTGAATAATTGAAAAGTTCTGTCTCTGCTTAGTGCTGATTTTGGATAAACATGAAAAGGTTTATAGAGCTAAGACCATTTTTAAATGGACAGATTTTTTTTTTTTGGAGCCTATTTTGTTCATTTTTTCCTCCTTCCTAGGAGACTGATTTTCTTCAGCAGTGTTTTACTGGGAAGCCTGGCCAGTTTCATGTATTGTTTATCATAGTGGGTATCACATTGAATGGCAAGATTGTCATTTGAAGGAGTTGGGTTTGGCGACTAAGATCGCTGGAGACATCTCTAGCAGCAGCACACTCATTGGACTGGCCCTGTCTCTAGGACAGAGGGTATGGTAAACAAGCGATGACTGACTTCAAGGCACATGCTGAGCTATTATTGGATAGCCCGTTAGGCACTTAAATGTAAACTCAAGACCTTGCAGCCTGCCCCTGGTTTATAAGAGTGAGAGTGTACTTTGCCTGCAGGTGCAGATTTAAGAACATGAAGGAGCTAGTGGTGGCCAGCTTCAGGAAGCACAGTGCCCAGGGCCATGACGACAGGTTATATCGAGGTGACCACTGAGTGCCCCTGTGGTCCTCAGACAATTCTCACGTTCAGAGGATGGCTGTGAGATGTGACTCAAGGCTGTAAATTCTCTTCCATTTTGTGAAATCAATCCATAGTCTTGAAATGCTGAAATAGCAAAGCGTCCTTGAAAAACATTTTAGTTATATAACAATAATTACATATATAACAAAAATTATATACAGTAGTTATAAAGTAATAAGTAGAAAGCCCTTCCCCCAATTCTTATGTGTTTTGACAGTTTCTTAGATAGCTTTTCATAATTTTCATGTTTTTTCCTTTTTTTACTCACACTCTTGCATGCTTTTTAAAAATTATTTTTTAAATGAATGATATTGTATATCTATTTGTTTAGTGGTGTCATTTATGCACTTACTGATACTGGTATCCCCTACTTTTCGAAAGTTCTCTTTATTCTACTTCATTTTAAAGAAAGTCCTACTTTAGTGCCTATTTTCTCTAACCAGAAGAATTCCAAGGAGGATTTTTGCTTTTATGAAAAAAAGCCAAAATAGCCTTCAGTGTCTGTCTTCCAGCTGGCTATTACAGAGGCGATGTGCAACCCAGTCAGTGAAAGTGGCCCCACTAACATCTTTCCCCAGGAACCACACTCAGCATCTTGGTGTCCGGCTTCCATAGCTTTGAACCCTGTGAGCATCTGTGCTTATCTCGATTTATTTTGTGCATCCGTTAGCAGGATGTGTCCTAAGGTAATTGCTTCTTTGCTTTATTCTGTTTTGACGTATGAAAGGTTTTATAGGACTGCTGTTCTTTCAGATAGTTGGTAAAACGTGTTTATCTAGGACACCTTTCCTCAGCTAGATGAAATGAAACATGACTTTTTTAAACCAGCTTCCTTTTGACAGACATTGGGATGATTTTCCAGATTTTTCTTTCATTGTTGTACATTAATGTTAGAGCTGTAATATTGTCACTATAGTCTCCTTGTACAAATATTTTTGCATACATGAAAGAAGAAATATAAAGAATCCTGGTCCTAGAAGTCAAATTTGTGGGTCAAAAGCATGTAGGTTTCTACATTTTTGTAGATATTGCCATTGTTCCACAAACATTTAGTATCAGTTTATACCTCTCCTAGTGATATAGTTGAGCACCCCATCCCCCAGATTCTTGATCGTCATTGCTTATGTGTTAGTATGCTGTTTTAATTTGCATTTCTTAAGTTATGAGTGTTTGAAGATGTTTTCATGTTTGTAGATCATTTTTATTTTTCAGTGAATTGTCTGTAGTCATTGCCCATTTTCCAGAGAATTGTCTTTTTCTTAGCAATTTGTCAAGACTGTGCATATTAATATTTGATGCAAATATTTTCATTGGTGTATTGTTTGTTTTTGTTTATAATTGATTTTTTGTTTGATTTATCTTTTATAAAATCAATTGTGACCTCTTTTTGACTTCTACAATTAAAAAAATCATGAAGTCCTTCCTGTGTTTTTTCTTCAAGTATTTCTGTAGTCTCATGTTGTAACTTTATCCTTGTGGTGTACCTGGGATTTGTCCTGTAAAGGAATGAAGGTAAGGATTTAGTGTAAGTTTTCCAAATGGCTAGCAGTTGTCTCAACATCACTTTTTTGAGCTTTTTCCCATCTTCTCATTGAATCTTTGAATTTGGGATTTTCTGACTGATAAATGTGTGGCACTTATAGTAACATCTAAACTAAGGGACTGATTTTCATGAGAATGTATATTTCATTGGGTGCACTTAAACAGATAGGCATTGTTTTTATAGAAATTTGATTCTATGATTTGTTGAAATTTATAATTAACTTAATGGAACTCTTGATTTTATTAAACAGGAGACCTCAATATAGGAGTCTTGAAGTGACAAATGGAGTTTTATGATTAGTATAACTTAAAACTGAGTATAAAATTACTTGCCTTAATTAGCTGTAAAACATGTTCTTCTGAGTATTAAAATCTCATTAGTTTATCATTAAAGGCCTTGACCAAAGTGGGAGCAGTGAAAATTGTAGACTTTGAAGAATAGTATCAGATATTTGTTGTTGCATTTTCTGGGTTGGATGGATTGGTTCAGAGAATATGATAGAGCTGTAATTTGAATGACAAAACATACTATGACTGAAGCAAAAGGGGGAAATGAAGCTGTGAAGCTAAAAGTTACTCAAGGGAAAGATTTGAGTTTTGAAAGAGGCAGCTACTTATTGATTTTTGCCAAAGAATGCTAGCAAATATGAGTTGAGAAGAACTGTGAGTTCTCTTTGTTGATGTAAGATACAAATTTGAGGTTATTAGGTAAATGTTTAAAGCTTATAGAAAAAGTATATTGATTATTTATGTTTTCTTTGAAATTTATTGCAATGGAAAAACAAGAATCTATGACATACGTGATAAAGGAGGCAGCACTGACTGCTTACACATAAGACCAGCATGCAGTTTTCCTTAATGAAAATTTGAATGCATCAAAATAAAAAGCTTACAGAATCATCTTATGAACATCCATGGGAAAATGATCTTCAAAGCTTACTGAATTTGTTTTTAATATTTTCACTTGAGGCAAATCATACCCTAAATCTAGATATGACTCAAAACTGTTCTTTTCTTCTTTATTCTAAATATTTAAGTATAAATTACAATTTATTACTTTAAAGGATGGTTCAGAGACCTAGAAACTTCAGAGTCAAACCATTTAGCTTTGTAACAGTTGTCTAGATACTAAATTTAGTCAGACTTCACATGGAAAATCAAAGAAGATAAACTAACTCAGATGTGTTTATGACCCCTGATTTAAGACAAACATAGAGCTTAAATTGAATCATGTGTATATATTTTGATATTTTTTGGTAAAGTGCCATATTCATATACAGTTAAAGAATTTCATTGGTATAGATCAAGCAGAAAAATGCAAAACATTAAACAATGTGTAGACTTGAGTGGTAATTCATGTATTTTATTTAGTGGATATTTATGAATAGCATAAAAATTTATAAGATATTCATTTTCATTACACTATAGTTAAGGCCATCTCTTTTAGTGGAACTTTGGCTGCAGAGTTTCTGAGTTTTAAATTGTGGCTTCAGGTGAATGAAATACTGTTATAGTAAGTAATTTTGAAAGCTTCTTGGCTCATTTAGCCTTACGAAATAGTCTGAGATGTTTACACTTGTTGTTGAAACCACTGAGGCTGTACAAATGAAAGAGAACTAATTTTCAGGATTAATGTAGGGTTTTGAAAACACAAGCTTCACACTAAAATAGAGACCAGGGCTTCCCTGGTGGTGCGGTGGTTAAGAATCTGCCTTGCAATGTAAGGGACACTGGTTTGATCCCCAGTCTGGGGAGATCCCACATGCTGTGAAGCACCGCAACTCCTGAGCCTGTGAGCCATAAGTACGGCAGGCAGCCCACGAGCTTGAGCCCATGCTCGGCAACAAGAGAAGCCACTGCAGTGAGACGCTCTCACACCAGAATGAGAGAGTAGCCCCCACTCGCCACAGCCAGAGAAAGCAAAGACCAACACAGCCAAAAAAGTTAAAATTTTTTTAAAAAAATTAAGAAGAGACCAATTGGTGGCTGACATTCACTTGCATCATGAGAGCTTGCTTCTCAGTGGGTTTTGTTTCCAGCCCTACAGTCTCATTCTGTTGTCCCTGATACATACTGCCTTCCTTAGCATTATAACCCAGACCTAAGACAAAAAGTTAGGAAATAAAAGGCTAGGATCCCACTCACTGAGGTTTGGAGCCATCCTTCAATTTAGCATTTGGCTTCCAGCATTTAGGACGTTCAGTGTTTGTTGAATGAGTGAGCACTTACTTTAATTGTAGAAACAGGTTAATTTTCGTCTACTTTACTGTTGGAATGAGGAGTTCTTAGAATACACAAAAATGTGTTTCTTAGGGCCAGATCATTCTTCTGGTTCATTATTACACTTTTCTTTCTTGCCTTGGTTTATGTGCATAATGAAGAGCTTAGTTGCTGTCTAACACCATTAACTTCATTAATGATATTGTTATATTTAACTCTGTAAGAAATAAACATTTCATAATCTCAGGAGATGAATGAATAATCTACTCTTGACTTTGTTGAACTACCTTGGAATTAAATTGTCATTATTGTCATACCTAGCAGCTGACAGGGTAAGAAGAGTACCCTCTCATTCTAAGTAAGGTTACAATACTCTGGATGGAAATGTGTACCTTTTCATTTTTCTGAGATTAATAGTGGCTTATAATATTTTACATTTCAGTGTCATGTTAGAGATTTCATTTCATGACCTTTTGTTCATTCACATGTATTTTTGTTTTTAGCTCTAAAGGAAAGACATGAGGCCTAAGACTGAAATGAGGTTGTTTTGAGGTCATCTGATTTCTGACTAGAAGGTGTGCGATCGCCTCGTCCTGAAACCACTGCAGACAGAATGGTAATGGCAAAGCCTGGGACAAAGCGAGGCCTTCATGTTTTTCTGTGTCTCCTCTCCCACCCCAATTCCTTTCTTTATAAGCTTAATTTTTTTTTTTGTAAGTTGTGAACAAAAGATATTAAACAACATGCTGGCACCCTAACTAAACTGGTTCGAGTGTTTAATAGCAAAAGGATTAATTATATAAAACTATATATCAATTAAACCTTTTAGAGTTGGTTAAACATACTTTTAAAAAATTGAGATCTTGTGAGCTACTTAAGTAGCAGCAAAATGTTTATTATAGGAAAGCACCTCAGACTGTTAAGTATTTGCAGATTGAAATAATTTTTTTTTCCCCTTGGAAAACCAATATATATGTTTGCTCTCAAAAGGAACTGTGGACTTAATAAGTTTTTCAGACTAGATAGTAAGGATTCTTGCCACAGGTTTTTCTGTCATAAAGAATTTTGATGTTTTATGTATGTATGTGCTTTTGGTTTTTTAAAATGTGAAGTGCCCATTAAGAGTGCTAGTTCTATCAGTGACCTCTGCTCTAATTATTACATGTATCTTAGTTCAAATTATATTTTATGATAGCAGCACTCTATTATAGTAAAACATTTTTAGGGGGGTGTAGAGGCTCTCTTTATTAAGTTTATTCTGATGGACCATGTCCTGTTAAATGTGTTGATGTAGCAGGCAATTCCTAGACCTGATCCTCCCAGAGCCCCCCAGAATGGAATCTCAGCAGATTCTTTGCTCAAATTCAGATCTTATATTTAGCTACTTTTTCAGAGTAAGTGGTTCTTTATGTTATTTCATTTCCTCTACTACATGTAATGGCATTAATAGCAAAAATAATATTATAAATTTACTTACATTTAGTCTAAATAAATTATACATCAGTTTGTTTAGTTGGTGAAATGCTGAGAAAATGAAATGGTCATTCTTTCCAGAGAATAATATAGAGGGCAAATTCTAAAATACTGATAGCATTAAAAATTATTTTTTTTAAGTCATTTATTTTCATGTTTTCTTCTAGAGACTCAGTTATAGTATAGTTCTAAACATCACCTAATTTCCCTACAAATAGTATTTTCTTACAAATAGTATCACAAATAGTATTTTATGGATAGTATTTTCTCAGATGTTGAGAATGACCTAAAATTTATAAAATATATTCTTCTATTTCATGTTATATGACTTTCTGTGATGATAAACTTATTTACATGTTATGTAAATCCAGGCATTGTTTTGGCTAATCTAGAGTGCAATAACTTTATATCTGTGAGCTCAATTTATACTTAAATAATTCACCCTATCCTTGTTCTAAAAAAAAGCAGTATACAATAGGTTGTTTCCTTTTTTTATTTTGTTTCCTAATTTGTTGTTTTCCTCTTTTGGAAATGTGAACTCTGAACTTTCAATTTTCTATGGAATCATTAAGTAGGCTTGTCTAAATAGCATGGTTTTTAAGCCTGTAATTAGGAGAATTGTTCCTATAGTTGATTTTTGTGTATTAATGTTTTTATGAGAATTACTGGTTAAAAATAACCATGTCTTATATTTTCCAAAACAAAATTGTTTTTCTTTTTCAAATAAATCCTATATAGATGGACCCTTTTTGAGTTTGCAAGAACTTTGAAGGTCATCTTTCTTATTTCATGTGCTAAAAGCTAGTAATAGAAGTACAGAGACTTTAACTACTATTAACTGGCTAAAACATAGTTTCTAAAGGTGAGTTACATAAGAAGGAAATAAAAAATTTCATTTATGCATCTGAATGTTTGTTACCTTTAAGGATAGCTTTTAAAAAAAAAATAAAGCCAAAATCAGTACCACTTTATATTTTCAAACTATAAATATGAAGGTATTTTGACCCATTAAATATTTAAATAGGTAATGTGTATGAGTATAGTTTAGTATTTATTTTGTTGTAAGTAAATAGCCTTGTTATTAAGGAGAACTTTGATGTTAGACTTTAAAAACTTATAACTGTAAATGGGGGAGAAAGCATTAAAATGTCATTTTGAAAATTATAAAATACTGACCTTTTCTAAGAAAATCTTTTCCTTTTGACATTGTTTAATTTTTTTTCCTTTTTGTTTTTTAGGTTTGCAATTTTTTTTGGTGATGGCATGTTCAGAATCTTGGATCCCTAAGTTGACTATGTTGGAAATATTTAGGAACTCTGGAAATTGTTGTTTTTGTATATATAATGACTTACTAGATGAATCAATAGATTTATTAAAACATATAGAAGAACAGGCATTATAATTTTGTATTTCTAAGTTAGCATGCATGTCTCAAATTCTCAGCCGTTAGTATCAATGTCATACTCTGGAGACAGTTATCTTTTGAAGATCTGGGAGCTTTTATGGACCTCATATTTTCCCAGGCAGTTTATATAATCTTCCCATGCCAATTTGATCAACTTTTTTGCCTTTCTGTCTACCACATGTAGTGTCGCTTCCTTAGAGGTGATTCTTGATCAGGAGGACAAAGTTTAAATAATTGTCAGGTGACAGTCCTAAAGGTAGTAATTACAAAACTTCAATCTGGAAATGGCCTCTGCATGGTCATAGCAGGATATGCGAATTCTACCCAATAGATCCAGATACACCAGTGGCAAAATGCTGCCAGTTTCCAGATGAGATACTTTCATGTGGGACGGAAGTGCCAACAGAGAGGGGAAGGAGCCGCTCGGCTCGCCTGCTTCTCTCCCTGTTGTCGAATGAGTGAATTAGGAAAGGAAAATGGCCATGAAGCAGACTGTGTGAATGAGAAGGAGAAGGAACAGAACTTTGCTTTCCAAGAAGGACTATTCCCCTTAAAAATGGAGTTGCCTGTATTCCACGTGCACTGTTTTAACACTGGGGGTTACTCTGAAGGAGACCCAGACTGTGAACTAGGGCATTCTCTACCAAGGGGATGGATGGAGAACTGGCGTTTGACGGGAGAATCGGGCATTCTTTGGGTGACTGGAGTGCTGTGATTGGTAGGTGTCCTCTCTGGCTTATTCCTGCTGGGATTAAGAGATTTAAGCATTCTGGGATGGGTAGTTACGTTGATGGTCAAATATGATTGCCTCCTTTTTCTTTTGACCAAAACTGGGGAAAGGTTGATTTTTTTAAGACCGTATTCAGAGCAATTAAAAAAAGATTAAAGGGAAAGGATGAGGAGAATTCAAGGAACTTTAGAGACTTGAGTGCTAGCTCAGTAGGGTGTTAATTATTTATTCCAAGTTTTATTAGTAGTAGATATTCCAGTAATACAGAAATTGGTAGAACAGAACTTTTGATAACGTTTCTATTAGAAGACATTTAGAACCTAATTAACTATATAGAATATACTGTAACTGCATCCTCCGTCCCCTTGCTTTGCGTGGTTTAATAGGAATTGACTGATATATATTTAATAAATGGCACAATGAAAAAAATCAGAATTTTTTAAAAATCAAGTTACATTTTAACTTGATTAGGCAATATGTATTGCCTATTAGGCAATATGTATTGCCTATTTAGCTGCTTTCCCATTATAACTGACTTTTTAAAAAACCTGTCCTTCTGTGATACTTTCATTAATGGAGTGTTTCCTCTTAGCCCATTCTAGCCACAGTATTGACTGGGCCTAGGCATTTGATATATCCCCAAGGAATCAGCCAGGAAAAGACTTGGTCCCTACTGGAATGAATATTTTAAAGACCTTCTTAGATTCTGAACACTGTGAGTACAAATGAAAGAGACCCAAGAGAGGGAAAAACTTAAGAGCCCAAGAATAAAAATGATGGTGGGGATGAGGGGAGGGGTAAACTCTTATATACTAAGCTAAGGTGCTTGAAGGCAGGGAATTGGTTTCCTGGAGATTATGAGATAGTATGGGAAATCCCTTGAGCAGTAGGCATTCTGATGTTAATTTGGGTAGTTCACACTGGCATACTATTATTTTAAAGATAGTGGCAGGTGATATTGGGAAATACAAGTGTGTTTCCTAGTAATGGGTTTGATTTCATCCTGGTATGTTATGAATGGGCATATGGCTCAAAGATTAGCTTAATTCAAAATATCTTAAATATTAGAGAAAATACCATAAAAATGGGTCTTTTGTCCCTGTTGTATAACTTCAGGAAATAGTGTAGAATCCTGAACATAGTGGAAAGTTGATGGCATGAATATAATCAGTATTTGATGGTTGCCTTCTAGAAACTTCTAAATGAAACCTAAAGTTGTTTTATGTTGGCCTTAACTGTACGACATAGCATTTCTAGTGTGTGTCCCATGGGAAGTCTGTACCCTCTTGGCTCACTGCATGTCACAGCCTTGCACATCACTGTGAGGATTCAGACTGACTCAGTTACCTAAGGTTGATTGGGTATTTGGGGAGAGTCAGTACACAGCAGCACACACAAGAAAGTGAGCCTCAAACGACGGCTGTTTGTATTTCGGAAGTTTTAGACCCTGTTTGGAAGAAAGCTTTGGATCATTTCCACAACGAAAGTACAGTTTCTAAGTGTACAGGCTGGTTGTCATTCAGGAAGCCCTGATCTTAAACACCATCTTCATTTCACACCTGACCTTGTTCCGGCTTTGTTGTCACTCCTATCAATTGTTGTCTTGTCACCTTTGAATGGAGCACCCGATCTTGAGGGGTACTTACCGCCTTACACACTGAACTGTTAAAGCCACAAGTCCAGACCTCTGTGACGTCACAGTGAAAAAGCTTTCTGCGAGGGGCTGCCGCAAAGGTGCAGATGGTAAGAACAGGGCCTGAGGCATTAGATGTGGGATCGCCCTCCTAGCTAGTGCCTACCTCCTGCTGGCTTAGGGGCTTTTATTTCATAGCAAATTGAATATTAATGTTTTGTTTTAAAAAATGAGCATATTTCCTCTAAAATTTTTAATTATTGTAAAGATTTTCTACCTATATGTGACTTTTTCTCATGTTTTAGGATATCACATTCATAGCACAAATGAAATGTGTACTTCAAATGAACACAGTGACTGGAAATGTGGGATTCTGCTATTTGTGACTCTGAACTTTGTAGCACATTTTCAGGAAAATTGTTGAGATTCCCAGATACTTTGTTCTTTATTCCTTGAAGGTTTTCTTGAGTGTTATGATTATTTCTGAATTTTGTTAATCTATTTATGACTTTAGAGAAAACTGCCTTCAGTTCATGTTTTGACTCAGAATACTTGGATTTATCTTAAATTAGCAGTGTGTTTTGAAAAACATTCCATTTTTAGTAGCTCTCATCTCTGTCTTGGAATCTCAGATCAACTGTTCGTTACAGCGTTCATTGGGACTTTTCTGCAAAATACAACTCCACTGAGAAGGTCATCCTTGAAAAATCAAGAAATCTGAAGAACGTAATTTTGGGATGAGTAGAAAGATGGAAGATCACCATATTACAGCGCAGCACACTGGAAACACCTTAGACTTCACTGCTTTTGTACGTGAAACACAATTTGAATGTCTTCTGTGAACTGGACTTGTAGACAGATAAAATGTATCTTGACTAAGAAAAGCACAACTCTAGCCTCTAAAGCAGTGTCATCAGGACAGCTGACTCGTGATCGTTCACACTGGTGGAGGGAGCCTGGCTCTTTCAACCTGACTAAAGTTAGAGTCATACATTCCGATTCAAAGGTGTTTCTGTGTTCCTTTTGGAATATAGTGTTTGGATTTTACAATATGTGCTTCCCAATTTCACCTGCCCTGAGGGAAGAGCCTTAGTTCATCTGTGCCCAGATGCTTGGTCTCTGTCCTTTTGTTTCTGAACTCTTGACCTAAATGTGGAGAAAGCATTGAGTATAAAGGAT
Source organism: Muntiacus reevesi (assembly GCF_963930625.1). Classification (NCBI taxonomy): domain Eukaryota; kingdom Metazoa; phylum Chordata; class Mammalia; order Artiodactyla; family Cervidae; genus Muntiacus; species Muntiacus reevesi. Next base: position 7,800,210 of record NC_089265.1, on the reverse strand, counting down.
TCCAGAATTGATCAGACCTGTTAAGTCTGTTCCACTTCTCCTTCCTGGGTAATTTTATTCCATTTCCTTTTCAGCTCTTCTAAACATAGCCCAATTTCCGGCCCTTTGTCTTAGGTCAGGATAGAATTCTATAACCACTGTCCAGGCTTCTTCCCTCTCATCATATTTTATTCCGCCCTCAACAGGAGGTTCCTGCTGCTCTACTCTGAAGCAGTCTCCTCGTGTCCTTGCATTTCCATCTCCCTCCCTGCATGTTCTCGTGGGGAAATAGGATAGCGGCAGACTTAGCACTCCTGCCTATCTAAGATTTCCTGTAAAAATCCACAGTATTTTAAAGAGATCTTCTCAGCTCTGGTGTTGGCAGGCACCTCCGATTGTGCTCAGTCAGGTGTGGCTGGCCACTCTCCCTCAGTCCTCCTGAGAGCCAGGAATGAACCTCATCTAGCCTCAGGCACAGGATGAGCCAGTCTGACTTCTCTGTAAGCTTGCTAGTTCCTGCAGTCATGAGTTAGTGAGAAAGTTAGAAGAGATCCATACGTTTCCCCCAGATGCTAGTAAAACAAATCATGTGCAGAGAAAACAGCATCAATAAGCTTTTGAAAGCAAGATTTGTCAAAGAATATGCCAGATTTTACGTTAACTTACACAAACCCACATTGACCATCCAGTTTTGTCTTACTTAAAAAAATACGCAAATTAACATAATGCTTAGAAAATACTACCAAAGTACCCGGACATTTTCAAAATGTGATAGATAGTATCTCTAAACATTTTTTTTTTACAAGTAGCTTTCAGAAACACGTGCAAATGTGTTTTGTGTAGAAGAATATATACTGAATATAATATTCTGTTATTCTAATAAAATTAAATCATCTCATTATTTAAAGCCTAATAATTTGAAATTGTTTTTGAGTAAACTTTTATAGCATGAAACTATTTTCACTTCTCATAGAATGTACAGATATTCGTAGAAGCTGCTCGTGTGTGTGTGTTTTCCACATAAAATAAAAATATTGTAAACAGGGTCACGTCTCCAGTAAGAGTTTCCAAACTTTTGGCTGTAATTACCAAATGCTTGGGATTGGGCTGACTGGAAATACATCTCAAGTTTTTCTGTATATGTAGCAAATTTTGTCCAAATAAAGTAGCTTTGTCCCCTGAAGGCGCTTTTAGTAATACTTTTGTTGAATAACATATGTGAAAGTTAAAGGAAAGGAACAAAAATATCTGTAAATGCCATGGCCTCAATTAGGGGTTTGTGAACTTTCTCCAAGTTAACAGTGGTAGTGAGTTGGTAGGAGTGGGGTGGATCCAAGTTTACAGTGGCAGTGAGTCAGTAGGAGTGGGATGGAGGTGGGATTTGTAGTTTGAAGGGATAAGGAAAGAGCCCTGTCTGGAATCGACAGTGCTGTGGGTCAGTGTGCGTACGCTGTGACCTGTGGACCCGAGGTGCTAGAAGTCTCAACCCACCCTTCCTGAATGACCAGCAGAAGGGTGTTGATCTGAGGCAAAATAGGAAAAAGAAAAGATGGTATAATGACTTCAAAATATATTTTTCAGTTAAAAAAATTTGTCTACTCTATGCCCTTATTTGGTAAAAATAAAAAGTTTGCCATCCCGATTTAGTTCTCTTAAAGCTATTTAGAGGTTTTTATAGTGGTCTGTGAAATCAAAAGGCTGGGAGCGGCTGCTGCTTGGACTATTAGTTTCAGTATTCTGTGCAGTATTAGCATATTAGGGTCCCAGTTGTTTATTCCACAACCCATAACTCACAGAACAGTGACTAGCGTGTCAGAACAGTTTGGGAAGGTGTAGATAATTAACTTCAGCGTTGCTGTGCCATGGGCGTCATCATCTCAAACTGCTACACCTCATTACAGTTAGCAGCTAAAAGGATGGCTCATATCCCGTTTGAGCCAGTGGTTGACTGGAAATGTCCCAAACAAATTTCCAGTAGTTGCGTGTGAAAATGAACTGATAGCACAAAGATCTGCTACAATACCAACTTGGAGGAAATTGTTTATATTGCCTTACAGTTAACTTTTTTCAACCCGTAAAATGGTCACCAACCTGCAGAAAATTCTACGCTAATAAATGACTAGGAACTATGCAGTGGTTATAATTTGTTTTCTTTCTATTTCTGCTTATCTCTAATATTAAAGTTCAAGATTGAACAGTCTTGTGTGACTAGACTACTTTTACTAATTTAGAAAAACCAGACAAAAGAATCTGGAAGAAGGAGAAACTGAGGAATGAACCCAGGATGTGTTTGGGCGGCAGGGTGATCACCTTCATCTTTACCCCTGAAAGGGGATTTTCCAGAAAAGTACAAGCTACATAACACCAGTGTTGTATCTCATCTACTTACGTGCTAGCCACTGTGCTAAGTGACATATATGTAAAATGTCTCTAGGAGTGAATTTCCGAGAAAGATACTGAGATTTCTTCCTTTGATAGCTTTGAGATGACCAGTATCCTTCCTGAGCAGGTGCTTGTAGGCAAGTTCAGAGGGAGTCCGTGATCTCTAGCCGTGGTTTACAATACTCCAAAGTACCTCCCTTTGTCTCCAGGGATGCTGCAAAATTCTCACTGAATTGCTCATTAGGGAAAGCTTGTCATATTCTACATTAAGTGTTTTCCTTAGAGACTTTATCTTAGGAGACCCAACTTTGAGTTATTAAACCCAGGGCTATGATTAGTGAGGCAGACACCTGCTTTCTCTATTCACTGGGACTTCAAAGCAAGAATGAAATTACCAAATAAAATGAAATTGGTTTGAGAGAGATTTTGGACTTCATTTCCTCTATGTCGTGCATCCTTTCCCAAGGGTAGAAAACAAGCAGCAAGGGTTTTAAGTTTTACGATATTGGAAGGCACTACTTTCCCATTAAAATTTTGGATTAAGTATTTTGAGCATCTGTAATTTTGTAGCAGAGAAGGAATAATTGATGGAAATCATTTCCCCTAAAATATGACCCAAGATTTTGTGGTAGGTTTGCAATTTTGTATTGGGAAGAGGAAGCACAAATTCCTTATTATGGGCCTTTGATAACAGTTATATGCAAGGAATTTAGTTTTTTTCCTCTCACATCTACTCCAAACCGAGTAATGCTTTTAGTCAAATAATACCTCATAACTTTCCCTTAGGAATTAGGATTTTCTTTAGCTCCTCCTGAGTTGCTCTCAGGCTTGAGGCTTCTCTAGGCCCCATTTTGACCTTAGAAAACTATTGGGTTGGCCAAAAGTCGATTCGGGTTTTCCCATATGCTATAGGAAACCCGAATGAACTTTTGGCCAACCCAATATACCACAGAGTGAGTTGTGCAATTTTAAAAGCCCCCTTTGCAGGATCCCTTATGAAATACAAAAATATGCACATTGTTGTAGGCTAGTTTTTCTCACTTTGAAAAGGGAGGGATACTCCTTTCTAGTGAATGGTTGGTTTGTGGATCTCAGTCAAGGCCTTCCCCAGTACTTCTTGGGCCTGATTCAGTAGGACTCCCCCCTGCCTCCCCGACACACACACCTGGGTGTTGGGGTTAAGGACCATGGCTGGACTTCAGGAAGTTTAAGGCAGGTGATGGAGTGTGGCTTTTCACATCTACCAGCATAAGCAGTTCCTCTTTGCTTGTTTTATAACATCTTTTCAGAAAGTCATTGTAGCAAATTGTACTTTCTCCTTGCCTCAAGATTTTTTAATCTGTTTAAATTGAGATTTAAAAGTAGAGTTAATTCAGTCGTTTCCTCTTAAAAAAAAAAAAATGCCATCAGCTGCAGATCTAGAATTTCATCTTCCAAGTCCTAAATTCTGATTTCAAAAAAAATGATAAATTTGGTCTGAGTAGCATTTGAAAACCTTGTAACAGCCCTTTCTCTTTCCATTCTTTTTTATTTTTTTTGAGCTGGCACTTCTAAAGGAAGATATATTTATAAATATATAACACTACAATAACAAAACCAATTATGTAAAAAATACCACTGCTGTGGCAGAATGCAATTGGGTCTATCTAGTTAAGCACTATATTATTTTCTTTATAAAAAAAAAAAAACAAAACTTTTGTATTGGGATATAGCCAATTAACCATGTTGAGGTAGTTTTAAGTGAACAGCAAAAGGGCTCAGCCATACATATGCATGTATCCACTGTCCCCTCAACTCCCCTCCCATCCAGGCTGCCACATAACTATCTTTCCATTCTTGGCCTCCTACCCCTGCCGATCTTAAGTTGCTGGCCACTTTAAGGATTTAAAATTTAAAACAAGACTTAAGAGGTGATCGAAGGAAATTTTGCACAGGGCTGAGTAAAAGTTCTTTAACTGCAATAAATACTGGACTAGGGTACAGTTACTGTTGGTTTTTATGGCTGAACTTACTGGAGCTGAGCGCTGTGTGTTAACTCTTGCCTCTTACGGTTCTGTTTTCATCCTCATCTTCCTCTTGTTGATGGAGACTTGAATTCTCACAAATGAAATATCTAAGCCCTGGATATCCTGATGCCCTGCCAGCGATAAAGTGGGCAGACTTTCTGCATCTTTTGACTGCTGGGTGAATGAAAAGACCACGTTTTTCAACAATTGCCACTCTTGCTTCCTGTTTCTCCCCACCTGAAAAGGTGGGAATCTCCAGCAAAATCATTTCTTCCTAAAACTATTCCATAGAGGATCTTGAGAAGCACCGTACAGCTGGACATGCTGCTGCTGCTAAGTCGCTTCAGTCGTGTCCGACTCTGTGCGACCCCACAGACGGCAGCCCACCAGGCTCCCCTGTCTCTGGGATTCTCCAGGCAAGAACACTGGAGTGGGTTGCCATTTCCTTTTCCAGTGCATGAGAGTGAAAAGTGAAAGTGAAGTCGCTCAGTCGTGTCTGACTCTTAGCGACCCCATGGACTGCAGCATACCAGGCTCCTCCATCCATGGGATTTTCCAGGCAAGAGTACTGGAGTGGGGTGCCATGGCAGTTAAGTAAATTATTCATTCCTGCGCTATACAGATGGATGCTTACTCTCTTCTGGGCTCTTGGGGAACAACACACAAAGCATGTTGTTTACATTCTGGCAAAGGTAAACAGTAGTGAATGATCACACTGTGGAATAAACAGAAAAGAGTGAGAATGTGCCCATGACCCTGGTGAGGGATGGAGGGGCAGGTGTCAGTTTTCAAATAGGGAGATCAGAGGTCTCCTCCCTGAAAAGTGTGACATGAGAAAGACAACCACAGTAATGGGAGCTGAAAAAAGAGGTTTATCTGAAGGGAGAAAGAAATACTGAGACATTTCCAATAGTTGTGTATGGCTTTTCTTGCCACTCCTTGACCTACGTTAGAGGCTTGCACTGCATCTGAGAACAGCTGTGCACATTCTTCCTGATTTCTGCCATTGTCATTCCTCCTGCCAAGAATTTTCTTTCCCAGGGTCCAGCCCAGATGGCATCTCCATGACATTATTTGTGGAGATAGGCAAGGTCCTAACAAGCCGCACTGCATGGCACAATCTCGAGACTCAAAGAGTATGGAGGGTCGGCTAATGAAGGCGGGGCTTGTAGAAGGGAGCTTAGGCGCCATGTACTTTGAAAGGGGATTAGAAGGACAGGCCAGGCTGATCAAGGTCATACTCAAGGCGGGTGGGAATAAGACAGGTCGTGGAGGAACCCAAATGCCATGCAAGGAGTAGGGGTTTGGTTCTACAGGCAGCAGGGGACCACCGCTGTCCTTTTGGGCTTCTCCGACGTGAGCGTTTCCATCAAGTACAGCAAAGATTCATTGGCTCTTGGGGGATGGAAAAGAAGGTGGTTAGTAGTAATTTCTGAAATGCAGTGACTTTTTTTCTCATAAAAAGGGTATGATTTGTAAAAATTTAAACTGGCACAGAGAAATAAAAAGAGTTCACCATTTCACTACTGTTAATATCCTGATCACCATCCGTTTAGACTTTTTTATTCTCAGGAGTACATAGTATTGATATTCGCCAACAGCATCCTTTGTAATAGGTGCTCCGTGCAGATACAGCCAACACTCTATTGCGGGAAGTTTAGTGGTTTACAATTTTCATTATTCGGGTTCTTTTCCGTTTTCACCCTTATAAATTTCAATGAATATCCTTCTGTAGTGTCTGCAACTTACCCAGTCATCTCCTTGTTATAAATTAGGGGCAATTCTGAAAACCGGGATCCTTAACAACTGAGACACATGGTACTGGGATTTAGCGCGGCAACACTTGGGAGCTGCGTGTGCGCGTGCACGCAGGCGCAGGTTTGAGGATGTTTGCGTGCGTGCCTGTGCGTGTGTACGCGTGTGCGTGTGTGCGTGCCTGTGCGTGTTCGTGCACTTCGCTGTGCGTCCCAGCGGCGGCGTATGTCGTCAGGCCTTGGTGAGAACCGTGGCTCGTGATTGAGAGTGGTTGCCTCCGCTTTGGGCGCGATGGGGACCGTGTCTGGTGTCTCTGCGTCCGCAGCCGCTTTCAGAAGCCGGATTCCCAGCCGCGCTGTCCGCAGAAGCCCTTGGTCAGTAAGTGCTTCCCCCATATGATAGCCAAACTCAGAACTTTCTCACTTCCTCCCATGAAACTGCTTTGATTCCACGATTCACTTTTCTCATTAGGCACATCAAAGGGACAACACGCTTTTCTGAGAAACTGAACATCCTATGGCAGAACCCTGATCTATTTCTCAGAGTAGCAAGCCTTTATGAGCATTAAGTGTCTTACTCCCTTATTGTTCTTTCAGGGAAATGTTACCTCTGGAGGTGATCAAATTGCATTACTCAGGGGGTTTTCTATACATGCCATCCTCCCGAGCCACTTTTCATCTTTAAGGTCTCTAGATGGTTCCTAGATGGAGCCATTGTGTACTACACACAGTGAGCAGAACTCAAGGAGCCCAAGACTCCGTGCCCTGTTACATGGGAGGCTTGGCTTAGGTTCAAGTCATAAGGTCTAGTCCCTCTTCTTAAAAATGGGTTCCATTTAGAAACCATAGTGGCTCAGATGGTAAAGAATCTGCCTGCAATGCAGGAGACCCGGGTTTGATCCCTGGGTTGGGAAGATCCCCTGGAGAAGGGAATGCAGCCCACTCTAGTATTCCTGCCTGGAGAATCCCATGGACAGAGGACCCTGGCAGGCTAGTCCATGGGGTCACAAAGAGTCAACCCAACTGAGCATCTAACACTTTCACTTCCTTTTCACGAGAAACCATAGGTATGTCACCTTTTCTGCTCATTGGCCAGCCCCAGTGGTAATTCCCATTCCTTTCTGCCTTAGGGCCTTTGCACTCACTGTTCCTCTTGCCTGGAATGCACCCTCAGGGGCTTACAGGGCTCCCCACCTTGCTTCAGTTAGCTCTCTGTAAATTGTCTCATCAGAAAGGCCCTCTCTGACCAGCCTGTGCAAAGCAGCATCTCTGATATTAGTTTCTTTATTTCCTCTTGCAACCATCATAACCTAACAGGAAAGGTTTGTCTCCTCCACTAAACCATAAGCTCAGAGAGGACAAGGTCTTTGTTTTGTTCCGGGATGTTTCTTCAAAGTCTGGAACAACACTTGATATGTGTTAGATACTCAGTAAATACATAATATTTGAAGGAGTGAATGAATGAATCCCCCACTACTGCACCTAGCTGTGGAGTTGTGAAGAAACTTGGGAGCTTGTAAAGAATCTGGAAGAAAGCCAAAGATATAAAAAAAGCCCCAACTGCCTTAGAGGAGTGGACTTCGGGGCTGGGTCTCCAGGCGGGATCAGCCTCACCAGCAGGTTGTTCCTGTCTCCAGCTCCTTCTCGGCCTGAATGATCCCTTGCAGCCATGATGCTAACAGTCCCCTAGTTGGAAGGTGACTGTACCTTTAGAAAACATTTTAATGGATTAATGCATTCAATAGATTGATATTGTTGTTTAGTCGATGAGTTGTGTCCAACTCTGCAACCCCATGGACTACAACATAGAAGGCTTCCCTGTCCTTCACTATCTACCAGAGTTTCCTCCAGTGGTGCCATCCAACTGTCTCATCCTGTGTCGCCCACCCGCCTTCTGCCCTCAATCTTTCCCATTCTCAGTGTCTTTTCCAGTGAGCCGGCTGTTTCCTTCAGGTGGCCAAAGGATCGATGCTATCAACTTTAGCATCAGTCTTTCCAGTGAATATTCCTTTAGGATTGATTGGTTTGATCTCTTTGCTGTCCAAGGGACTCTCAAGAGTCTTCTCCAACACCACAATTCGAAAGCATCAATTATTTGGCGTTTAGCCTTCTTTATGGTCCAACTCTCACACCCATACATGACTACTGGAAAAAACCATAGCTTTGACTAGATGAACCTTTCTCGCAAAGTGATGTCTCTGCTTTTTAATACACTGTGTAGCTTTGTCATGGCTTTTCTTCCAAGGAACAAGCGCGTTGTAATTTCTTGGCTGCAGTCACTGTCCAGAGTGATTTTGGAGCCCTAGAAAATGAAATCTGTCACTGTTTCCATCATTTCCCCATCTGTTTGCCATGAAATGATGGGAACAGATGCGATGGTCTTAGTTTTTTGAATGTTGAGTTTTAAACCAGCTTTTTCACTCTCCTCTTTCACCTTCATCAAGAGGCTATTTAGTTCCTCTTTGCTTTCTGCCATTAGGGTAGTGTCATTTGCATATCTGAGGTTATTGATATTTCTCCCAGCACTCTTGCTTCCAGTTTGTGCTTCATCCAACCCAGCATTTAGCATGATGTCCTCTGCATGGAAGTCAAATAAGCAGGGTGACAATATGCAGTGTTTACGTACTCCTTTCCCAGTTTTGAACCAGTTTGTTGTTCCATGTCCAATTCTAACTGTTGCTTCTTGACCTGCCTACAGGTTTCTCAGGAGGCAGATAAGGTGGTCTGGTTTTCCCATCTCTTTAAAAATTTTCCACAGTTTGTTGGATGATTGATGCCTTTTGATAAACATGAACAAAGTCTGCTGCATAATGGTAGTCCAATATATGTATATACCTCACTCAGGCTATTTGGGGGCCTTGCTTTTAAACTTTGCCTCTGACAGTTTAATAAGGTATCCCTTGGTTTTACTTTCGTATATTTGCTTTTCATTAAGATTAAATTTCTTACATTTTTTTCTTTTGTGAAATGCCTCTTAGGTTCTTGGCACATTTTTCTCTTAGTTTCGTTGTTTTTTTGTGTGTGTTTAAGATTGTTTTATTGGAATGTAATTGCTTCACAGTCACATTAGTCTCTGCCGTACAGTGCGGTGAACCAGCCGTGTGTATATACGTGCCCCTCCCTCCTGGACCTCCCTCCCTCCCGGAATCCCGCCGTCTCCCTCATCACAGGCCCCGAGTGAGCTCCCTGTGCGATGCAGCAGCTTCCCGCTAGCTGTCTGTTTTACACGTAATCCCTGAACGCTCTGTCTTTACCTTCGTCACTTGTACACATATTTCCCCTCGTTTAACTTTGTTTATAGCATTTTTGACATTTAGAAAACTTTGTACTTTTGCTTAGTCAAATTTTTCAGTCTTTTATTTTATGCTTTCTTCTGCATTTATAATTAAAAATGTCTTCACAGTCCTGAAATGAGATGATTGAAATTAGTTTTAATTGTAGACTTAATTGGAAGACAGTGGAATTCTGGCTTGGCAGCAAGCATTATGAGGAAACTACAGCCACCAACTACCTACCTGTGAGCTAGTTTTAACCAAGTGTGTACATCAGAATCACCTGTGAGGGCTTTTAAAAGTGTACAGTTGCCTGAGTCACACCCCAGAGCCACTGAATCTGAAGCTTAAAAAAAACTACCAGGTCTTCCTTGGCAGTCCAGTGGTTAAGACTCCATGTTCCCAATAGAGGGGGTGTGAGTTCAATCCCTGCTTGGGGAACTAAGATCCCACTTGCCACATGGTGTAGCCAAAAAAAAAAAAAAAGAAAAGAAACTTCTATAAGTCCACAAACATAATAAGAGCAGAACCAGTTGTATGTAATTTTTTAAAAATTCTACTCGCTTTGAGCATTACATTTTATTAACAGAGTGGGTATGTCTTGTCTTACCCTTTACTGCTTGTTAACTAGGAAGATCAGAGTGCTTTCTGAAGAAGCAGACTCGGAGCAGAGTACTGGGGAGCCCCCTGCATATGTACAGTGGGCCTCTGGAGGCCCCACTCTCGCAATCCACATTTAGTGGACATTCCTGTGATTATTTCCAAGCTCGGTGTCTGACCTGCATGCTTGCACTGCACTATGGCAAATGGATTATTAAAAAAAAAAAAAAACAATTGGAAGAGATAAAATATTTACAAATGTAGTATATTTGATAAATATATAGAATGCAACCTCTTTGAAAAATATCTAGAATGTATCAGAAGGTACAATATATTTACAAATTATGAGTGCGATACTCCACATTTGTATGTTTATTTGAACCAAGATTCATTACTCTTGGCAAAGGAAATGGCAACCCACTGCAGTATCTTTGCCAGGAGAATTCCATGGACAGAGGGGCCTGGCGGGCTACAGTCCTTGAGGTCGCAAAGAGTCAGACATGACTGAGCTACTAGCACTTTCACTCTCACTTTTCATGACTCTATGATATATGGCAGTAACTCATTTGAAATGGGGTATAGACCTTGCAAATTTGGGAAAAGTATTTACAATTTGGGAAAAGAAAGTCGAACCAAAAATGGCTAGCTCTGTGTCTCTGAACAGATTTGAACTATGCTCATTCGTGAATGTTGAAAGTACACTCTTGTTTCTGTAGCCTGGAGCTGTCTCATTAAAGGGTTTTATAAGGAAAGCAAATCAACCTTTATTTTTTGCCTACAGATCAATCTATGTTTTTTTTTTTTTTTTTACTGTCCACCCCATAAGTAGCATCCTGAATTCCAAGGAGCAGCCATTCCACCCATAGGAGGTGAGAGGAAGGCATGGACCAGCCTTGGCATCTCAAAGGCTCGGAAACAGCGGGAATGATGATGGTGTGCCTCATAGGGCTGTAAGAAGGACTAGGTGGTAATTGAAGTCCTGGGTCTGGCAGCCAGCAACTACCCCATTAAACGTGGTGCCACCATCCCCCAGCTGTTCACTGCTCTGGGTGACTTGAAGAAGGATATTTGGGGGTTAGGGGCAGGAGATGGAGGGTTCCAAGGAGAGGTCTCTCTCTGTGTTTGAGTTCCGCTGATCAGTTAGAGAAATTATATATGCCCCCAACAAAAAGAGACAATATAAAGACACTGAAGTATAAACTGCTAAATTTTGTTACAGATAATATATTTATACTGAAATATAAACTGCTAAATTTTGTGTTACAGATGACTCATATATTACTTATGAAAAATCAAAAAGGGAGAGACAGGTGTGGGCTGAAGTATGCAATGTTTAATATCATTTTCATGTAGAATATGCTTCAATCATATTTGAATGCATGTTAGGCAATCACATGGAGAAGAAAAGATCATATTGGGTCGGGAAGTTTCCCTGGAGAAGGGATAGGCTACCCACTCCAGTATTCTTGGGCTTCCCTGGTGGCTCAGATGGTAAAGAATCCACCTGCAAACTCTAGAGACTTGGGTTAGATCCCTGGGTTGGGAAGATCCCCTGGAGGAAGGCATGGCAACCCACTCCATTATTCTTGCCTGGAGCATCCCCATGGACAGAATAGCCTGGTGGGCTACAGTCCATGGTGTCCCAAAGAGTCTGACATGACCGAGCAACTAAGCAGAGCACAGAATTCTAAAAATAAAGAGAATAAAAATAGAAAATATCAAAGTGCCTCATGTACTGTAAGGAAGTATTATTTAACAAAACATTTGTTTTGGTTTGATATATTTGTAGGGGTGTGTGTGTGTGTGATGAGTTTCAGTGGACACTGTATTTCTTCCTCTGCATTGTAATCAGAAAAGCTTACAAAGCAATGTTGTGGGCTCTCAATCCCTTATCTACAATTCCAAGACATGAACTTGTTTTCTTAAGTTTGACACTAGTTCATTTGGCAGCAGAACACGACCTACGGTAGTTTAAGGGTACTTATAGTCTTTGTTTATCCCACTTACTATGAATATTTGTACACTTAACTGTAGAATGGAGTTGTACCTTTGACCCCAGCAGGCTTGTTGCACTTACTTACTTTCCTAAGGGCCAAACAATTCTGAAGCACAGCCATTGCGGACCTGTGTAAGGGCTGTAACAGTGTGACGGTTTCCATTCATTCAGCAGATGTTTATCTGATGCTTTCTGTGGCCTCTGTGTTGTGCTGGGTGTCAAGTGTGCATGCCTGCTCAGCCACTGAGTCGTGTCCGATTCTTCGGGACTCCATGGAGCCCATCAGGCTCCTCTGTCCATGGGGTTTCCCAGGCAAGAATCCTGGAGTGGGTTGCCATTTCCTCCTCCAGGTGTGGAAAGAAGAAAAGTTTATGTGAGATGAATTCTTTGGGAATTTCAGAGCCCCATGGTTGAAATTTCTAGCCTTCACTGTAGCTGTTCCCTCACTGGACCTGATGTTCCAGCTGTGGGCTTCCGAGTCGCTCTTGGTGCTTGATGCTTTCCTGTCCGTTTGTCTTGGCCTGTGTGGTTTTCTTGGCTGAGATTTCCTTACCCTTTTCACCTGGTTATAGTAACCCAACCCCCTAACCCCCCCACCTATCTGTCTGTCCATCCATCTATCCACCCATTTCTCCATCCCCCCACCTCCATCCATCCATCCACCCACTTCCATCTATCCACTCATCCATTCACTCACTCAGCCATCCAATCATCCGTTTATTGAGCCTGTCCTATGTGCAGGGCACATCCATCCTACTCTGGTTTACTGTGCCGTAAGTAATCATAACTTTCTTAAAATCCCCTAAATACCTTAAAGCTCTAAAATAGTGTTTATCATATTACAGTTTATTTTGCCAGGTTAGGCACCAAAGAGCAGGTACAGTCCTATTCATTTTTAATGTTTTGCACTTGTAGGAGCTCATTAAATATGCTTGAAGAAATAAATTTCAGCTTGTATGTTAAAACGTTAAAAGCAGTGTTAACATTATGGTGTAAGCTTCCTCACCCGAATCCACGTGTTCAGTATCTTCAGCTCATTGATTTTAGTGAGCATACCTGTTGGCCGAAGGAAGGGGGAACATTCTCCCTCAGCCTTTCTGCCTCCACATTTCACTGAGAACCTGACTCTGGGGCACCCAACGTGATCTCACCTCTCTAGGGTCTTGGCATGAAGTTAGAGAAGGAAGATAGTAGTGCCACAGAAAATTAGTGAGAAGACAAGGCAGTGTGAGGGGTGGGTCAAAGAAGTGGTGCTGGCATCATGATCTGAAACCAATTATAATGAAACAGCTTGTTTTATGCTTGGTAGTGTAAGACTGGTTTTGAGAGATTTATTCTTTTGCGGAGGGATCTGGGTCAGAATTATCATTTTATGTCAGATTGGATTTCTGTAAAAAAAATTGTTTTTGACTCAAGTAGATATTTAACAGCATCTCTATTATATGTAAGCCGAAGTCGTCTTCTGATATCACAATTGTGAGGTGCGAGCCTGAAGTCTTTCTGCCCTGACATTTTCTTGGCACATTTTCAAAACAGGTGTCAGTGAGTTCCGAGAGCTCCCGGCTTCCCTCGCACCCCTTCTTTTCTGGTACACTCCCAGGAAACGGTTTCCAACCACAACGAGGCTAACTTTCTGTTTCCAACAACCAGTCACAGGTCGGTGGTTGTGTCTGTGGTCACTCCTTACCCGGGGAGGCTGTTTGAAATTGAGGATTGAAAGGAGTCTTTCGAGGACTTTGCCCGTTCCAGGAAGATGTCTCTTCTCTGCCTTATGTGCCCGCTTGCACCTTTTTAGTGACGGGGAGCTGATCATTTCCCTCTGTTGATGACATCACTGTGGGATTAAACACCATGCTGTCTGAACGCAGTGAGGGGCCTGGGCTCTCCCAGCAGTGGTTCCCGGGGAGCATTCCAGGGAGCAGCCCCGATCCTCCTTTTGGGGTTCAGGATCTGCTGGCAGTGGATCTGTTGTAGTTTGGTTTGAGTCCTGACATCATCGGAGCCCTAACCTCAAGAATGCTGGTCAGATGCCTTCACGATCATTGTGAATGGCTCGTTTGTCCTCCGGAGCCACGAACAGTGGGATCCAGCTCTGGCTGTCTGAGTGGGGAGGCAGTGGGCAGAACGAGTGCGAAGGTTTAGGGAGAGTTTAGGTGCCTGAGTATGGATTGGACAGCAGACAGAGGACGGATGATGGGTGCATGGGGGAGCAGCAGAGGCCCTGACACAGCCACCCCAGCAGGAACAAGCTCATCAAAGTTTCGGGCATGACCCTGGAACCTCCAGGTGCCCTGCGGCCTGGTCAGCACGTCTAATTGGCAGAGACCGAGTCCTGTGCCCCCTTCCACCACCACCCCTCCAGTTGTGCTCCCAGCGGAGGAACTGAGTGGAGCTTTCCACTTCCAGGGTGGGCAGCGGCCACCCCCTGCTCCCAAGATCGCTTACACGGAAGCTAGGGGCCCAGCCAATGAGGAGAGGGCCACTAGATGCCTAAGAGCCAATAGGGGTTGCTTTTCCGTCGCAGACTTTGATCAAGTCCTGAAGTCACCGTATTGAATATGACACCTAAAAAAGAAGAAAAAAGTACGTTGGTTTCCTCTGTGTTTTGAGCTTTGGCATGTCTGTTTTATTGACCAGAGAGGTAAATGGGAGTTTGTAACAGAACCGGTGTCAACTTAGCCCTGCCTTGCAGGGTCCAGAGACCATTGGGCCAGACTAGGCTGGCGCTGGCATTAGGGGGTGTCCTGCAGAGGGTGATCGATGTTCCTCCACGACTGTGGGCTTCTCACTAACACAGCACAGTCCCTCACTTCCTGGGTCACCTTAAAGCACAGTCAAGATTGCTCTTGAAATGGAAGTGTTTCTGTGACCTTTCTAACACTCAGAAGTTTGTTCTCTCTGCCTCTGGGTTCTGTGAATTGGGACGGAGCCCCTAGAGACCCAGGAAACCCGCCCCTGGCTGCCTGGCGTCCCTCCACTTGCCCGAGCCCCCCGGACCCTGGCTCCATCTTGGTATGGTCTCAAGTCCCCCTGGCCACACCCCACCACCTTGCTCCTCTGCCTTCTGACCAGGTCCCTGTCTGTCCTGGGCCTCCCAGGGGTTTCATTCACCAGTTTGACCCAACAGAGAGGTCTAAAGGTGGGACAGAGATGGTGTCTTAGATTCTAGAAAGAGTCCAGTCTTGACTCTTTAAGGAATGTGAACATAAGTAGTAGGTGCACTCTTCGTCATGTGTTTAGAAGGCCACCGTTGTATGTGTAGATGCGGCTTAAAAGCTGAAAGTGATGGATTTACAGACAGCTTGAGTGAACTCATGGGAACTGGTTGCTGGATGGTTAGTGGCCACAATGACTGAGTGGAAGGATCTTACAGGCAGGAGTAAGATTTAAACTTCCGAAAGACTCGTAAGGCCCCTCAGTCAAGTGATACTCCCTTAGGACCAGCCTTTAGGTGCAGGACTGTGATTAAATCCGAGGCCCCAGGGGGTGGAGCAGGGTGGCAGGAAGGCACACGGGGTGGTAGTTTACCAGGCAGGATAAAATTGGTTCAGAGTCATACCAGCCCTGCTTGTGAGACAGAGGTGCAGTCTGTATTCCCAATGCTGCTTTTTCAGGGAGCTGGGGCTTTTTTTTTCTTCAGTTTGGTTTGTTATTCTGTTTAGATGGATGAGAGTTGAATTGTATCATGAGCCAACACATTGGGAATCTTCTCTTAGGCTGTCCTAGCCTTCTTTCCTTAGTGAACCCACCCCGCCCGCCCCACACAGAGGCTGTGTGATATGGTGGAGACCCCTCACCTCCTCTGTAAAATGGGCCCAAGGATGCTTCCCTTTCAAGGGAAGGACTTGTGAGGACTCCGTGGAATGACACAGGTGACAAAACATCCGGCGCTGTGCCAGCCACTTCGATCTTATCTTGGGATTGGGTGCCGATTACAGTAGAGCACATTGCTCTTCGGATCTGAACATGGGTCCCAGCTGAGTTCTCAGAAGTCAGCTCCCTAGGTCCCCGTGCTGCCCTGATGAGGACACTGGGGTCCCATAGCTACGGTGTGGAAGAGCGAGGACCAGTGCCCACACCGTGTTTCCCAGCCCTCTCCTTCCGTGGCCTTCAGGCTCCTTTCACAAGGAGCCATGCTTAGATGGAACATAAGACAAAGACAGAGGCTCCGGTTATGAAGGGCTTCCCTTGCATTAAGTGCAAAAGCCACTCAATTATTTTATCAGCAAAGTATTGCCAGATGCAGGTATTGGCTGTCATCTTTTCATCTGCATATGGTCTTTTGGCGCTTGCATCTGTATTGAGGCAATAGTCCTTTAAAAACAGATATATATATGTTTTTTTTTTCTTTTCTTTTTTTCTTCTCTCTTTTTCTTTTGCTTTGAAATTAGAGTGGGCCTTTCATGAAATGAAGTCCTTCTGTGTCAAGATCTTAATTGGAAGAGTAGGATCTGTCCATAAATATGAGTCTTGTCTGGTAGCCCTGCCACCACCGCATGTTCAAGTTTAGGTGGAATTTGAAGGTGGGGCGGGGGATGAAGGAGATGGGGCTCCATGATTGGAGCCAGAGCGGTAGGGCCAGCCACCTGGTCTCCACCCCCAGCAATATCAAGGGCCTCCTCAAAAGTAATGTCCCTGCAGCCCCGCACCCCCACAACCACCACAGCACATCTAGCAGCCAAGGGAAGGACAGACGTGATAATAATTGCTCCCCTTTATGGTTCTGCTTCTGTGGCCCTCAGTGGCCCTTCTGTGGCTAGACAGTTTCCTACGGTCATCCCTATTCCTCTTCCTGACTCCGTGAAGCAGGTATGAATTCCATTTTTAAGATGAGGAAACGGAGACTTGGAGAAGTTCACTTGCCTGAAATCACACACGTAGTAGATGGTGGAGCGGGGATTCAAAGCCAGACTTGTCTTTCTTGAGAGGCGGTGCTTCTTAGGAAACAGGGAAACAGGGCTTCGCTTGGTTGACCGTGGTCAGTCACTTAGGTGTTTCTAGGTTCTGCACTGTGAACGCTGCCCTCCAAGCTTCTACTGGACATGCCACCTTTTCTTGGCACCTTCAGGCAGGGTTGGACAGCCTTTCCTCTGCTTGATTCCTACTCCTCTATCTGGGCATGATATCCTCCAGAAAGCCTTTCCTGACCCGCTCCCCCCACCCCCACCCCAAAACCTGGATGGTGCCTGCTCCTCCTCACGCCTGGGCCAGACAGCATTTCCCGCTGGAGGGGGCGGGAACCTCATCTCATTCTGCCTGAACCCCTGAGCGCTCAGTGCCGAGTGAGCTGTCATAGATACAGAGCTGTTGAATGAGTGGCCAGCAAGAAAATGGCCAAGAGGGAAAAAAACCTCATGGAGTGTTGAGCTGGAATAGGATGTAGAGCCTCTCATTTACAGATGTACCAGGTGGTCCCATGGATGGGGTGGGCGGAGTCACGGCTGGCACCCAGGCTTTTGGGGACCCCAGCACAGTGCTTGTCCCATTGCGGCCAAGCGCCCCTTGCTGGTCTCGGCTCACCCTGTTGCTTCAGCATGCCCAGTGCATCGTTCTTCACTGGCGTCTCTGTGAACTGTCTTTGTTTAAAACTACAGTGCAGAGCTGTATTTGTTGAGCCATCTGTGTGAAGCCCAGGTAGTAAAGGCTGTGGGAGTCCAGAAACCATATGGGGAGCTCCCGGCTGGGTTGGCAGAAGCCACTTCCTCCCAGTGGCCCAGGGGTAATCTCCAGAGGGCAGATTTGAGAGTCACCCACCCCTTAGCCGCCTCCTGCAAACCTGAGCTCCATTTTCTGGCTTCAGGGGCTTTGTACTGGGTCCCAGTTTCTTTGAGTAGCAGGGCAAGCCAGTTTCCGCTTTCCCCTGTTGTCAGGAACTCAGATACAAGGAGGAGGAAAGCAGTTCCAGGTCTGTACCTGCTTCTGAATCCCTGCTGCTTTCTCCGCACCCCTCCTCACATCAGAGCCTACAGAGACATTGACTGTTTGTCACGTTCCTTTTGTCTGAAAGTCTTGGTTTGACCTCCAGACTGTTGAACTTCAAGCAAAAATGTTTTATGTTTTCCGGAATTTAAACAATGCCCCCATAAAAGAACACTGTTGAACTTCAAGCAAAAATGTTTTATGTTTTCCGGAATTTAAGCAATGCCCCCGTAAAAGAAGCACGCCTTCAGTTAATATTCTGCTTCTCCCTGTCCCAGGCAGCCCGCCAGCTTCTGCTGATAAACGAAGTGACACTACGTGACTGTTCTTTCCCTAGAGCCATAATCATCATGAAAACCTTTCCTGCTTACCACGGAGCTGTTTACTCTGGTTTAGTGTAAAAGATTTCACCGTGGATTTAGGTTTGAGAGAAGGAGGGCCTTCAGGTTACATCCCAGCCTTGCAGGTGTGTGTGTTAAGTCGCTCAGTTGTGTCCATCTCTTTGCGACTCCATGGTTGGTACCTCACCAGGCTCCTTTGTCCAAGGGATTCTCCAGGCAAGAATCCTGGAGTGGGCAGCTATTCCCTTCTCCAGGAGATCTTCCTGACCCAGGGACGGAACCAGTCATGCAGGAGACATTTCTAAAATGTTAAACTCTTACACTAATGTGTAGTGTGTGGGTCCTATACATAGTATGAAAATTGGTGTTAGTTGTACTGTGTTTCCTCAATTCAATGCAAAGGCCATATCGAGAAGAGAGATTGCTGATCAGGTAGGGTGCTTTTGGCTAGGGATACAGAAAATGCACCTCAAAGTAGCCTGTGTAATAAGGAAAATGTATCATGTCATTTAAGAGGAAGTCAGTAGGTAATGTGACTCTAGGGTTGGTTAATTCAGTAGCTCAAAATGACATCAGAGAGCCAGGCTCCTTCCATTTTAATGCTCCATCCTCCTCAGACTGGGTCCCACTGTGGTTGCAGAATGACTTTCACTGATCCCAGTGTAATATTGTGATATGACATGTCCAGAGGAAGAAGAGAAGGTCCCTTTCCACATCCCTCTCTCTTTTTTAATCTTTTGACTGTGTCACTTGGCATCTGCGATCTTAGTTCCCCAACCAGGGATGGAACCTGTACCCTCTGCCCTGGCCATGGAAGTCTTAACCGCTGAACAAGGGAAGTCGCTACACACGTCTTTCTTTAAGAAGGAGGAGACCGTCATACACTTCCCACGGTGTGCCTCTCCCGTGTTTCTTTGGCCAGCATCCACCCTGTTACCGTGCCTAAAGTTAATCCCAGGAGGGATGGGATTCTAAGATTGATGCAGGCACGTTAGAATTCACCCTGGAACTTGAGAGCTGCCCCACTTTCCCTGTGCAGAGGGACACCATCAAGATGGGCATTCTGCTCACCAGGAAGGAGCAGAGGAAGGATATGGGTGGTTCACCAACGCTGGCAGCCCAGAGTGTTGTTCCTGGAGACCACTCTTGCATGCCTCCTCGGAGGGGACATTTAGCAGTGTTTAAACAGCACAGCCCCAAGCTATGAATTTTTACAAAATTTGGAAGGAGGAAGAGAGGCACACTCCGGAGAAAGACTTCCAGGCCCTGGAACAGAGGGTGGCGAAGGCAGGACAGAGAAGCCACGTGTGTTGGGTGGAGGCGGGGCTCAGGGTGAACGGGCTCCTCTCATCCACCCTCCAGCGAAGGCAGACCTCTGCGGGAGGCAGTATTGCCGTGGAGCCTCTCCCTGGACATCGCTAAGAAGGGCAGGACCCATCCCTGCGGGACGGGACTGGCCAAGTGACCTCGGAGGCCTCTGTTCTGCTTCAGCTATTTCTGGTGTTAAACCTTCTCAGAGAATGCAGGCCGCCCGCATCTGTTAGTAGCAGAGCAAACGACTGCACTGACTTTGTGTTTGAAGTCTCCCGTTTCACGGAGGAGGCAGCAGGATCTAGAAAGGAAGTACTACCAGAGTGGGACACTGGAGACCTGGATTGTATTCCCGCCTCTGCTGGGGACTCACTTTGTAGCTGAGGTAAGTCATTTCACCTCCGCACGCACGCGGCTTTCCAGTGAGCCCAGCTCGATGTGCGGCCACTGAGAGCTTTTTCCTCGTTCGCCATCTCAGAGGTGTGAAGTCTCAGGCTGCCTTTGTGGAGACCAGGCAGGATAGAGTGTCTTCATCGCATTAGGATCCTTTTCAGCGACAGCGCCAGTAAAGTGACAGGACGCTGTTCTGATGAGCTCCTCCACGTGTGATGCCCACCCCTGCTGAAGGCTGCCAGTTACTGACAACGACAGTCAGAACCAGCACTGCCTGAGCACCTACCGGGTGCCCGACTGTCTGTGCAGCTCCGGCTCATTAGTGCTCACACTTCCAGAATATTCCACGCGTCAACCCAGTTCAACCTCTGGGTTTACCCGTAATGTGATCGGCTTTCTCAAATGCCTTCTTCATGTTTAAGCAAAAGTTTATAAATCACTGAAGCCATACATTAGTGCAAGTCTGGGTTAGGGAGGTGCATTTCACTTGTTTTTCTTTTTTTAGAAAACCCATTGGGCTTCTACTCCTAAATCTTCCCCTGAGGGAATGTGAGCAGCTGCGGGGCCATGAGCTGTATGGAGACTGTCCTCCAGGGGACCCAGGCCCACCTGGAGACTCGGTCCCTCCCACTGGTGATGCTCAGACTGCAGTGAGCAGGAGGCTCCCCTGGGGAGTGTGTGAAGCCCTGGGTCCCCACCTGCATACATGCTGGGGTCCCCACCCGCACACGTTCCCAGTTGCCCACCTGCCGATCCTCCTGGGGCCCCACTGCAGACATCTGACCTGGTCTATTTGGGGTGAAGTGCAGGTGCAGCCCCAGAGCTCCTCACGGGATGCTGAAACCAGTAGCTGTAAATCCCAGGGAGGGTAGCACCAGTCCTGCTGATGTACAGAATGCCAGCCCAGGAGAACCAGCGACCCCGGTGGCGAGCTGTGGGGGCGGGGTGCATGTGTCGGTGCAGAGGGGCCAGAGCGGTCAGCTTGCCCACTGCAGGGCTTCCTCTGGAGAGACAGTGTGAGCTGAGGTGGGAAGCGGCTGGGGGCAGTCAGAGTGCAGGTCCCTGCTGCTCCCAGGCCCACACCAGCAGCCCAGGGGTGAGAGTCTTTGAAGAGGGGTCTCGGGTGGGTGCCCCAGGGCAGATTGATCCCACGCCGACCTCTCTCCAGAAAAGCGGTTACCAGCAGCCCAACCTCTGGCAACCTCCTTCCTGGGTACTGTGGTGCTGGGTCATTATCCATCCTACCCCGCTTCCAATCATTGTTCGCTCCACTCTTTCACCCCTGGCCATTGTCATTCTATAAAATGAGAAAAACTAGCTTCTCTCGTGGGATCGGTTTGAGGATTCATGCAGTCATCACACACACACACAACTTTCACATCTAACACGCATGTGCTCAGGTGCTCTTCCCAGCCTGGGTCCCCTGCACAGGGGTTGAGGCAGTGATGCCTGGCACCTGGCACCCGGGACAGCCGTGCCATGAACACCTGTGGAACTCTGCTTGTTGCCAGGGCTATAGAGATGGGAAGCGTGCTCCTTGCCCTTAAATGCCTCACATGGCATGGGGAGGCAGGGCACGGAGCATAATTTGTAAGGGTCGTGGGGTCACACAAGTGCTGATGCTCAGAGAGCTTCGTGCAAGCTACTCTGGGGTGTCAGGAGGCAGGGCATTGCCTGAGGGTCAGGAAAGCTGGAAAGGAGCTCTTGGAAGGAAGAGAAGGAGGTGACTATGGGGCAGAGGATGGCGTGGGTGGGGCGGTGAGGCCATCCCTGCAGAGACAAAGCTGGGGGGTGAGAAACAGTTTAGGGGTACAGCTGGGGGCACCAGAGCCCCACAACTTATTTCTCAGGCAAAGGAGGTGAGGATTTGCCTCGTAGACTGGTGAGGAACATCGCCTGCAGTCCAGTATCAGGCAGGTAGTTAATTTTGCTGGCCTAGGCCAGTGTTGCCTTTGGAGCTGACCGATTGTAAATTGACGAGCAAGACAAAGGGTGTGAGTTCTCGCCCATCTAGCGTGTGAGTAACCGCCCCTTCCCTTGAAGCTGGCAGCCAGCCCAGCACTGACAGAGAAGAACCTTCTCTGAATCTTGGGAAGTAGGGAAGCCGTTACTGGCAAGTGCCTCTTTGTAAAAGGGAAAAAATAGATCCCACACATTAACTCTGAAAGCTGGTGAAGTCTGGTAACTTATTTCAAACAGATTTGGACTGAATCAGAAATACGCCAGGCTGGTGGGTGGAGTTCTAAATTTACACCTTCCTCTCATCATTAAGATCGGGTAGATGTTTCATTAGCGTGAGGTGCTATGTAAACATAAAGTACTTTCAGAATAAATATTTTCTCTGCCCTCTCCCCCTCCCCCCCAGTCAGGATCTGCTCTGTGGTAAATAGTACAATTCTCAGAAACAGGAGAGTTTTATTTTTAAACTCCCCTAAATTCTGGGGAGTGCTAAGTGATCCAGCCTTGAGGCAAGAGCGTAGCTTCTATTTGTGCAAAGTCGAGCTCGGCTGAAATCATATGTGCCCAATTATTCTGAGCTCTTGAGGGCACGGAGCACACAGATGGTGTTCTGGCCAGATTTCCAACGCTCTGAGTTTGGTAAATACTGATGGTCGAAGCCATGGTTTAATTAGGTCAGTAAGCGCTGTTTCGGGCTTCTCAGGTGGCCCAGTGGTAAAGCATCCGCCTGCCAAGCAGGAGACACAGGTTCGATCCCTGAGTCAGGAAGATCCCCTGGAGAAGTAAATGACAACCCATTCCAGTGTTCTTGCCTAGGAAATCCCATGGACAGAAGAGCCTGGCGGGCTGCAGTCCATGGAGCTGCAAAGAGTCGGACGTGAGTGAGCATCTAAACAGCAGCAGAACACTTGTTTGTGGGTGGATGAAACCGTAGAAAATCAGAACTGGAGGGTACGCTGGCGGTTACGCTCTGTAACTAGTCACTCAGTGTAAGTGTGGAAGCTGAGTTCAGAGAGGACTAAAGGCATGTGGTGAGGCCAGACAGAGATTGGGCTGGGGACCCCACAGAGGTCCCCCTTTGACCAGGTCCCTTACTCTTTTCTTTTGATGTTATTTGTTGTAAAAATGTTACTAGATGAGTTTTTTTAATGAATAACAATATTCAAGTTAGTGTTATTCAAGGAGTCAAGGAAACCCAGGCAGTGAATTTTCGTGTATAAGATACAAACACTTTTCTAGAATCCCCATTTTCCGTTTACCTAAACGAGTCTTTTTTTTTTTTAACAACAAAAAAACTTTATCTTCCTACCTCAAAAACTTTAAAACATACACATACATATTTCTGCATTTCTTGGCAAAAATTTAAAATATGTAATTGTAGTCATAGTAGGCATACCATTCTGTGTTCCCCTTCTTAATTAATATAATACAAATCACCTCCTCTTATGGTTATGTGCCTTTCATAATTACTTTTGTGACAGTTTACCAGAGCTTTCACTGAAACTAAACATTCCCTTCTTGTTTGGCCACTTAGATTGTTTTTAGATCGTTAATGTTGATGTCTGATGCAGGCGTGCACATCTTGGTGCATGTGGCTTTTTTACTTTGAATGAGTTCCTCACCCTCTTACCAGGTAGAAACATCGCTGGACCTTGAAAGGGAAGCGCACACAGGTTGGAAGGAAAAGTTTGACCCAGGCTTGAGGAGACACCACCCGGGAGTGCAGTAGAAAAGCATAAATAAAGCCAGGACCCCAGTGAGGATGCTTGTTCAGTTGCTCAGTTGTGTCCGACTCTTTGAGACCTCATGGACGGCAGCCTGCCAGGCTTTCCTGTCCATCACCATCTCCTGGAGCTTGCTCAAACTCATGTCCATCAAGTCAGTGATGCCATCCAGCTGTCTCATCCTCTGTCGTCCCCTTCTCCTCCTGCCTTCAATCTTTCCCAGCAACAGGGGTCTTTTCCAATGAGTTGGCTTTTCGCAACGGGTGGCCAAAATGTTGGAGCTTCAGCCTCAGCATCAGTCCCTCCAATGAATATTCACGACTAATTTCTTTGGGGATTGATTTGTTTGATCTCGTTGCTGTCCAAGGGACTCTCAAGAGTTTTCTCCAGCACCAAAGATGGAAAGCATCAATTCTTCGATACTCGGCCTTCTTTATGGTCCAACTCTCACGTCCATATATGACTACTGAAAAAACTGGAGCTTTGACTAGACAGACCTTTGTGGGCAAAGGCATGTCTCTGCTTCTTAATGCACTGTCTAGGATGCTGTGCCCCGTCAAATCCCAGAGATCACGTATGAAAGTTGATGGCAGGTCAGGCCTGGGAGCCCAGGAACCCCTGGGGAGGAGAGACACCGCACAGCCGGATTGCTGGAGGAGGAGGAGGGTGGGGAGAGCACCGTGATCCCCTCTCATCCCCCCACCCTCGTGCTGTACCCAGGTCTCCTCACAGCGACGATAGTGGCAGGACGCAGGGCCCCCTCCAACTCTTGGAGGCAGCTGGGCTCCACCAAGTCTACGAGAGGGAGGTCCCGAGAGGGGCCTGTTTCTGCAGTGGCTGGTCGTTGTGCATTGGTAGCCTGTGCATCCCAGGGAGGAACCCAGAGATGTCATTTCTGCCCCACGCTGGGCCCCTGACTTTATGGAAAAAGTTGGAGGCCAACAGGCTTTGCTCACTTGCTCCCACTCTCTTTTGTGGGAAGGTCAACTCCAGGGACCCACTCTTATCCTTTCATGGCCTGTTTAGCTCCTTTTCAGTCCTTGAACCCAGAGATAGCAGAACAGCAGCACAGCCCAATCCCGGTTCAGGAAAGCGGAGTGTGTCCACTACTTCCTGGGCGTTGTCAGGTCTGGGCAGGGTGTCTCAGAGGGACTGAGGAAGGGTCGGGTGCCAAGGGCAGAAGGGAGCCTTCAGGGGCCACTCTTGGAGCAGAGGCTCCTACTTCGCCCTTATCCCAGGTTGCAGGGTGAACCCACATTATTTCAGCTCAGATGTTGAGATTCACAGGCTGTTTGAACCACATCCCTTCCAACTCTTGGAACCCTTCCAACCACATCCCTTTGCCCAACTCTTGCACCTGCCTTACAGCGTGGTGTGGACAGATTGCACGTTACGATTTGAGCCCCACTCCAACTTGGTGAGATGTTCTGGACTTCTGGTTGTCAGTGATATCTTATGGAGAGTGAAGCTGGGCTTTCCAGACTGCCCCGCAAAGGCAGGGTTGGACCACCTTTTCTGTGCTTGGAGCAGAAAAAAAAAAAGGAAAGCAAGAAGGGCCTCCCTGGTGGCTGAGATGGTAAAGAATCTGCCTGCAATGCAGGAGACCTAGGTTTGATCCCTGGGTAGGGAAGATCCCCTAGTAAAGGGGATGGCTGCCCACTCCAGTATTCTTGCCTGAAGAATTCCATGGGCAGAGGAGCCTGGCGGGCCACAGTCCATGGGGTCACAGAGAGTCTGTATTTGGGACAGAAATCCTCTCTTCCGATTTCGTACACCCAGCACGTTGCTCCTGGCCAAGCAGCGGCGTGTTCTGGTGGTAGAAGGAGTGGTCCCTCAACGGAGCCCACACGACCCTGCTCCACCCAGGCCTGCTTCCAGGTCTCAGAGAGGGCGGGCAGGCAGGAGCATCCTCCAGTGGGTGCCCTGCACTGTGGTGTTGGTGCCCCGTCGAGCCTCAAAGGACCAGGAGCGCGCGCTTTTTATGCCGCCTTTGACTGCGGCAGTGAGGCTGCAGCCTGAGTCACACTGGCGGAAACAGTGGGACTAACATTGGTTCCTAATGAACTATTGCAAAGTAAGTCCCCTACTAATTAATGCACATGAAAGCTGCCCTCTCTCCCCATTAAGCCGACAGGGCTTATTCTTATTTACATCTTCTTTGATTATAAGGTTCCCTTTCAACTTGACGGTCAGAGAGCCATGGGGAAAGGAGGGAGAATCCAGGCTGAGCCAAGTTACCTCCGAGGGCTCATGTGAGCCTCTGCCATGGGAATTCCTGGGATGGATCAGCCCCAGGAGAGGAAGCAAGGCAGATGCATTTAATTTCTCAATTAAAATGCCTTAAATGCCCACAATTTCATTGTGTGATCAAATCATATTTGAAATACACTGGGCCAGATACATTTGTGATGAACTGCTGTGCAGATAATGGAAATCATTTCAATAAAACTCTCATCCATGCTAAGACCTTAATCAAAGGATAACCTATTTGACATTGGATCACAGAGAACTGTGTAATTCTGCTCCTGCAGGAATAGATTTATTCCATTTGAGTCATGAATGCATTAAGAAGCTGAATCGTGCTAAAGGTACAGTCCCTCTTCTGAGTTTCTCTGGCACCTTCGATTTTCTCAGTCTTCCTGAGAGAAATCCTCAGTTATCTCAGAACTTGGTCTTCTGTGCATCACACCTGTGCCGTGTTCAGGCAGATGGCCCAGAAAGCGGGGGCTGCCTCTCCTAGGCCCCTAGGGCTTCCTTATGTCACTTTCACCTAAACTCAATGCTTTTGTTGTTTTTCATTTACTAAATTGTGTCTGACTCTTTGCAACCCTGTGGATTACAGCATGCCAGGCTCTTCTGTCCCCCACTGTTTTCCAGAATTTGCTCAAATTCATGTCCATTGAGTTGGTGATGCTATCTAACCATCTCATCCTCTGTCACCTCCTTCTCCTCTTGCCCTCAATCTTTTCCCAGAATCAGGGCATTTTCCAGTGAGTTGGCTCTTTGCATCAGGTGGCCAAAGGATTGGAGCTTCAGCTTCAGTCCTTCCAATGAGTATTCAGGGTTTGATTTCCTTTAGGATTGACTGGTTTGATCTCCTTGCTGTCCAAGGGACTCTTAAGTGTCTTCTCCAACACCACAGTTTGAAAGCATCCACTCTTTGGTGCTCAGCCTTCTTTACCATGCAACTCTCACATCCGTACATGACTACTAGAAAAACCATAGCTTTGACTAGATGGACCTCTGTTAGCAAAGTGGTGTCTTTGCTTTTTAATATGCTGTCTATGTTTGTCATAGCTTTCCTTCTAAGGAGCAAGTGTCTTTTAATTTCATGACTGCAGTCACCATCTGCAGTGATTTTGGAGCCCAATAAAATAAAGTCTGTCACTGTTGCCATTGTTTCCCCATCTATTTGCCATGAAGTGATGGGACCAGATGCCGTGAGCTTATTTTTTTGAATGTTGAATTCAAGGCAGCTTTTTCTCTCTCCCTTTTCACCCTCAACAAGAGGCTCTTTAGTTCTTCTTTACTTGCTGCCATTAGAGTGGTATTATCTGCATGTCTAATGGTTTTAACTTTATCACAAGTTTTGCCATGGAGAGCTTTGGCCCAAATCCTTACAGGCCCCTGAGTTTCCTTCATGATTATTTACCATTGATGCATCCTGTACTTTTTGTCGTTTTGTTACACCCATCTTATTCAATGAGCCTTTGTTTCCTCCTGTGTAAATGGGGATGATGATAGCTCCACTGTCCTTCCCAAAGAGGTTGGCAACACGAATGGGCCAACAGTGCCTGAGAGGCTGGCCACACTCTGATCTCCTGGCATTCCCTCTGGTCTCTTTCTGACTTGATTATGTGCTTTCTAGGGGCAGGGGCTGTCTGTCTCCTCCTCCAAATCATTTCCTGGCACCAGCCAGCACTCAGCAGAGACTTCTTGGTCGGCCAGCTGGACAGAAGTGGGTTGTGTGGATGGCTCTGGGGAGCAGCCAGGGAGTCCTGCCCAGCTCTCCCCAGCACATCAAGCTGAGGCCGGACTTGACCCAGCGGCGGGCATTGCCGCTCCGCCTCCCAGGTTTCGATGATCACATTCTACCAGGAGAAACAGATAAATAGTTAAACTGCTAAAATGAGCCCTATAATCAGGTCAGTGGAATTGTAAGCGATATCTCTTTTGACATGTTCTGATTTCTTTATTCCTCTTTCTTTACCTTCCTCCTAAAATCTGTCCTGTTTTATAAAGAGGCACGTCTCCAATTGGGCACGTGCTGGAGCTTGGACAAATGGTGTGAGAAGAGACCTCTTTCTGTTAGTTCACTCGAAAGCTGTCTTATTATGGGGACAAAAATGACTGGCGAGGTTGGGCTCTTCTAATTAGGCAAAGAACAAAAAAATATGTCAATTAACAAGTGCATTTTTTTCTTGCTTTTTGATGTGCGTCTCTGCAAACAGTTCAGGGTATTGCCCGTTTGAGAAAGAATGTGTGCTCTTCTTTGGGGGTAATTCAGGTACCTTTTGGATTTTTTTTTTTTTTTTTACCTCCATTGGTTTTACATTACAAAATTTATTTTTATTAGTTTGTCTTTGTAACAAAATTCAAAGACGTGTTATAAAGTAAACCAATATCCTCCCCTTTCTTCCTTGCCCCTCTTCCTGCTCCAGCATCCCCGCCCCCCCCCCCCCGCCCCCACTCTCAACCCAGTGACGAATCTGGTCGTCACCAGATGGTGAAGAGTCTGGTCAGACTCTTCATACTTAGTCAAACTCATATACAGAACACAGATTTTATTTCACAAAAATAACATAATAGGAGACATACCATCTTCAACTTAACTTTTCTTGCTGTGGATGCATCTCCAGTCAGAAATACAGATCTGTTTCCTTATTGTTAAAGGCTGTATTTATTCCATTGTTGCATATAACCTAACCTAAATCAAACTGTTTGGTGTTGCGCCAGAATTTATCCATTTTTTTCTCCTGCCGATAACGTATGTTGCACCCCCTCCCCTTTCCTTCTACTGTTGCCGACTAGCAAGCAGACGCTGCCCACACATGGCTGTCCACACTGGGCGTCTGCCCAGAGGTCACTGTTTTCTCTGCAGGGGAGTAGACGTTCTCTCCCTGTGAGCGGTGGCTGGAGGTCGACCCGTGGGTCCTACTTCCTGCCCCGGGGGCGCAGACTGCAGGCTGCAAAATGGTCAGGGTTTTAAGGTCCACTGGTGCCCTGTTTCTCTGCCTTGCCCAGGGGTCCCTTTGGCTTGGCCATCAGCAGAGGTTGGTTGGAATAGACTGCTCAAGGGGTGGGGCCCCCTCAGGAGGGGATGTTTGCCTTGGGGGTTGAATGGGATCACTCTGGGCTCCCCACAGTGGGGCTGGCTAAATGGGCTCCACTTCCTCTCTCAGCATCGTTGGTATGCCAGGAACCTCTGGATGGACTCTTTAATGGCTAGGACCTTCCTGGATTGCCACTGGGACCAGCCTGTGCCTCCCTCTCCCGTGGGGGTGTCCTGTGTCAGGCACAGGGGACCCAGAGCCGGAGAGGTCATGAGCACCCCTGAGTGTTTCACCAGGGGGTCCACATTGCTGGAGGAGAGTGAGCTGGGGCTGTTTCAGAAGATACCGAGGTGGGGTTCTTTGTTAGAGAAGGTGGGTGCCAGCTGATGGAAGGGAGGAGCCAGCATGGAGTGAGCCCAGAAACGTGCCCAGAAAGGGCATAGGCGTACAAAGGGCCTGAGGTGGGGAGATCCTTGGGGTGGGAAGTCAGGGCAGCTCTCGGACCCGGCGGCAGGGTGGGGTGCTGGGCAGTAAGTGAGGAACAGGTGGAGAGGGGCTCGACGGCTGGCGTGGCATGCCAGGGTGTCGGAGCCCCAGCTGACATCCCGCCCTAGCGTGTGCTCAGGTACCTGACTTCCTAGAGTATGAAACTCCTTCATTCCAGGGCCTTGGGGGTGGAGGCTGAGAAACACACACTGCTGACTGCGACAACAGTGCTGGGGGCTGTCACAGTGCGGGGGCTGCCGGGCCAAGAGGGGGGCCCCAGAGACCCCCGGGCAGATGGCTGGGGGGGGTGTTTCTGGCGGAAGGCGCACACAGCAGAGTTCTGGGCTTGTAAGCAGGGACAGGTGTGGGCAGTCAGGAAAGATGTCTGGGCCGCTTTCCTCTTCTGTCAAATGGGGACAGCGATCCATGGACTCTCGGTGCCGATGGAAGTTGACGATGTTGATAAAAGCTCTGGGTGCAGAGTAAGAAATGCAGTCAGTGTCAGCTCTGCATTCTCTCTGGAATTCCCTCCCCTACTTTATCCTTCCAAATGAAAATTTAAAAATAGGTCTGTTTTCCCAGTCTGCTGAGCAGAGACTCAAGAAATCCTAGAATCAGGTACCAAGGGAGGTTGTAGAATACCTTTCCCCAGAGAACTTCAGCACCGCTGCTGTCTGGAGTGGCCCCGGGTCAAGATCAAGGTCAACAGTGAGGCCCTTTCCAAGTAGGGGGCAAGTGTTCGCCTCACTCCTGCCCCTCTGCCCACCCAAATCTCACCCCTGAACCCCCAGCCTGGCTCGGGTCAGTGCACTTGGATGCTGAGGCTGCTCCCAAGCTCAGCTTCTCTCCTGTGAATTCCCCAGGGTCATGATTCTGAGCAGAGAGGGCTGTGTGTGTGAGGGGTCCCCCCTCCTGTAATTTTAGCAGCAGCAGACTACGCGCTCCTGCTGACACAGATTGGAGCGGTTGCCATGGGGACCGGAGTCTGTGCCCAGATCTGCTCTGGAGCTGGGAAGATGGTGAAGGGTTTCTACTTTGGGGGGGGGGGGCACTGGGGGGAGAACAGCCTTGGGCTCCTTCCTTGGCTGTTCTAGCGGCTTCAGCCAAAGGTGACCCGAAGAGGACTGGGCCTGGAAGGTCACCTCCTCCTCAGGGCCCCACCCAGTACCCAGGATGGGCTGGGTCCTCACCCCCAGGACTGCCCACCGTCCTCCTGTACCCTCTTCCTGGTGTGCAGTGAGGATAAGGATGACGAGTTTATATGGACAGTTCTGCAGTCCCTTATCTAGGGGCCATTCACATTTGGAATTCAGTTTTGGGGTTTTCCAGAGGTGACATGGTGCATGTGTGTGTATCGAATGCCTCTGAGTGTAAAGTTCCAGGCAGCTCCTCGCAATCAAACCTGCGATATTTCTGCAGCAAACCATAAGGATGTGCACACACGTGGAGATTATAGGTAGCCTTCTGTCGGCTGGGGGCAGATCTCACCGCCAAGATTTGTGAAAAAGCTTTGGTGTTTTGAGTTTATTTATTTATTTTTTTTTTGGATTTGGGGTTGTGGATGAGGAATTGTAGTTCACAACCATTTCTTCTTTCACATTTGCTTTCTTGTTTTATTCTCCTGAAACCCCGGGCTATTACTGTACTTAACAGATGATAAAAGTGGATCTTAGGATAAAGGACTTCTAAGATCACAGAAAGCAAGTGCTGGTGTCAGGACTCAAACATGGGACATGTAAGTCCAAATTCCAATTTCTCTCAGTTACACAGGGTTTTATGGAACTTGGCAGAGAAGCAGTTTGCATCTAAATAATGAGACATGGGTGTGATTCCTGGGTCAGGAAAATCCTCTGGAGAAGGGCATGGCAACCCATTCCAATATTCCTGTCTGGAGAATCATCATGGACAGAGGAGCCTGACAGAGGTCCAAGGGGTTGCAAAGCGTTGGACACGACTGAAGTGACCTAGCATGCAATAATGCTAATAGCACTTAATACAAGGAACTAACATTGATAAAGCATTCAGGACAAGCTGGGTGCTTTGCAGAATGCTTTTGTGTGAAGTCATGTAGCCCCACTGCTGCCCTGGGTTAGACTGTGTTCACCTCAAATTCATGCACTGAAATGCTAACCCCCAAGATGGTGATATTTGGAGGTAGAGGCTTTTAGAAAACAATTAGGTCACGAGGATGGAGCCCCCATTAATGGGATTAGCACCTCTCTGAAAGAGACCCTCACCCGTTCTCCATGCGAGGTTACAGCGAAAAGACGGCCATCTACGAACCAGGAAGCAGGGCTCACCAGACACCAAATCTGCCAGCACCTTGATCTTGGACTCCAACCTCCACAACTGTGAGAAATAAATGTCTGTGGTTTGTAAACTACTCAATCTGCGGAGTTCTGTTACAGCAGCCTGAATGGACTAAGACGGGGCTGAGGGTGTTACTCAGTAGAGTGGTCAGCGTGGGGCTCATAGGGAGGTGACCTCTGAAGGAGGGGATGGTGTGAGCCTGTGGAGTCTGGAGGAAGAACCCTGCAAGGCCTGTACTTTCTAGCATGGCAGCCACTGCCCCTGGGTGACTGTTGAGCCCTGGAAACTTCACCAGTCCAAATTGAGATGTGTGCTAAGTGTCAGATACACACTGGATTCCAAAGGCTTCTAATGAAATTCATGAATATGAAATAGCTCACAAATAACTTCTGTATTGATTACATATCAAGATGACAATATTTGGTATATTGAGTTAAGTGAAATTCATTTCATCTTCTGGAAAAAAAAAAAGGCTATTTAGGGACTTCCCTGGTGGTCCAGTGGTTAAGAATTCGCCTTGCAATACAGGGAACATGGGCTCGATCCCTGGTCAGGAAACTAAGATCCCACATGCTGTGGAGTGATGAAGCCTGCCTCTCAACAAAGATCCCACATGCCGCAACTAAGACGCAATGCAGCCAAATAAATATTAAAAATAATACTGTTTAAATGTGGCTATTAGAAAATTTAAATTTATGTTTGTGAAACATAAGTTTAAATTACGTATGTATGAAAACAATTACATCTGTGGCTCGAATTGACGGCTAACATCATGATTCTGGTGGACACTGCTGTGCTCCGTGGGAGCAGGCCGTGTCATGGGAATGGAGGGAGGACCAGTGTGGATGGGCACAGAGGTGGGGGGGGGGGCGGAGAGTCATAGGACTTTGAACAGAGAAGTGACTCGGACCTGATAACATCCTGTCGTCTCTACTTGAGCTGTCGTAACCAAGTAACACAGACTAGACTGCTTAAACTACAGACTTTAATTGTCTCTCATGTCTGGAGGCTGGAAGTCCAAGATCAAGGTGTCAGCTGGCTTGGTTCCCAGTGAGACCTCCTTCCTTGGCCTGTAGGTGGTCACCTCGATGTACCCTCACGCAGCCTTTCCTGTTAGAGTTCCCTGGTGTTGCCTCTTTTTATAAGAACACTGGTCATCATGGCTTATCAGCCTCATCACCTGGTTTAACCTTAAGTACCTCTGCAAAGGCCCCACCTCCAGATACAGTCACGTTGAGGATGAGGGCTTCAGTACATCTGAGGGCACACCTTCAGTCCCCAGCACACCCTTCCTCTTTCATCTTTGTTCTCAGCACTGTTCTCATCCTGCTTCAGAAAGGCGACTGCCTACAGATGCTCCAGCGTTAGGACTTCATTCCAGAACAGTGCGTTATCTCTTCACTGGGGCCTGGCATGCAGCCTCCACTTGGCAATTTCTCCTTGGGGGCCCGGGCCTCGAGGCTCACCCCAGGTATTGCATACACTTAGCCATCTTTCTGCCCATCTTTCACTGAATCAGAAATGAACTTCTGGGGGTGAGGTGGCATCCTTGCATGCCCAGCGGAGCTCTGGGACATAGCATGTACTCAGAGAATGTTTGCTGAGCGAATGAGGGTCTAGACTGTATTGTCCAGGGCAGGGCCTATGAGTCAGGAATCACCGGCATTGCTTTATCCATGCTCCGCATCCGGCATAGTGTCTGGTACCCAGCCAGGGCCCGGGGAATTGATTGATTGGGTGGATGAATATATGAATGAATCATGAGGTCGGAAGCTCCATTCGCCAGGTGGGGCTGGGCAGTACTGCGGGATGGATCTCAGGTGTTGTATCTGACAACTGACAGTGGGCCACGGGCTGTGTGGGTATCACCAAGCTTGGGGAGACCAGAGTTGAGAGAAAGAGTGTAGCTTCTGCTAACCGGAGCTCTGAGTGCCCTGGCTCCATTCTTTCTGTGTCTGCTGGAACTGGTACAGCGCGGACCTGTGGCTGTAGCCATGAACCTCAGAGGTAGGACTTTGAAAACGTATCTGGGCTCCCTGTTGCCCCAAGAGTGGGGAAGCCTGTCTCTTTTAAGTCTCACCCTCCTGCTCAAATGCCTTAAGAGTCTAAAATTTCTAACCTTCCATAATGTCACCCAAACCTGGGTTTCAACAGTTTTTTTGTTCTCTTCCAGTTATTTTCTTCAAACAGCCAAAAAGACCACTGCATTTTCTCCGTGTTGCTGGCTTGTCTCTTGGCAGATTCCAGAACCCACCACCTGGACTCTAGGCCTCTTGAACGGGGCCATAGAACCCAGGCTGCCTGCCTGGGAGCAGCTTCCTGGTGGCCATGGACTGGACTGTCCAACTCAGGGCCTGTAGCTTTATTCTGAACCTGAGGTCCACTCAGGGCCCCCCTCCATCTGCCAAGAGCCAGCAGAACAGCTTCTTGACAAGGGTTTTGACTTCTTAATCTATTTTCACAACCTGTGATTGAACTCTGTACAACACAGGCCTCAGAATTTACTGGCGTCTTTTAATCCTCTATTATTGATGGAAATTTTTGGTCTGGAAAGAAAAGCTGGCTTTGGGATTGATTTTCATCAGTTTAATTCATCTTCGGTATTGATTGGTGCATATGTTAGAAAGACTACATTTGGGCTGCTCCACATGGACAGGGGGTGTTATCACAGAGTGTCCACAGATTGGAGGTAGTTAGGGGACCACAGTCACCTTGAGGCGTGTCTCGTTTCCTGCCTTGTTCAGCAGTCCTTCCTGTCCAGGGTTCTGCCCCTTTGTTTGACTGTGGGTCTTTATGGGCAGTATGTGTCTCTGAATTACCTTTCTGACCCTTCAGATCCAACACGGTACCTAGCACCTGCCTGGCTCTCAGCCAGCGTGCATTAGCCCATTTGTTTAAACACAGCCTCCAGAGTTCCTTACAGCCCTTGGGTGCTGCTCATCAGGACGGAATCCCAATCCTCAAATCGTGCACGTGTGTGAGACTTCCGTAGGGACGGGGATGCCGGGAAAGTTACTGGACATCAGTCACACAGCCGGTGAATGATTACCCCTCTCAGGAAAATACCAGCGGGACCCTGACTTCCGAATGTACCAATCACAAATTCTTGTGGCCCAAGGTGGCGATCCTCACAGGCCACTCCTGACACAGTTCACATCTTTGAACGCAGATACGGTGCTTCTGCCTCTAGCAACCACCTCCATACCACGTGCTGTCAGCTGGTAGGAGTGGCCCACTGTCCCTGTGCCCAGCATCCCAGAGGCAGAGTGGAGGGATCTGGGCAGGACCTCTGTCCCTAACCCCTCTTCTAAAACCAGCTCAGTATCTGCTTCCTGTACCCAGACTCTCTTCAACCTCCAACTTCTCTGCTTCCCACCATTTCTATGGCATTAGGAAGACACTAACATTTTTGCTCCCATATGAACATAAAGCATTCTTTTGTCACATTGGAGGCAAGAAGCCATTGAATAATGGAGTACACCAAGACATTTGAGGATTATGTGATTTAAAAAAAAAACACCTTGGAAAATTCTTTCTAAAGATGAAGATGAAGGGGTTGAAGATTAACTTGGAAAATTCTTAAGATTAAGGGAGGTGAGAAGTCACATGAGACAACTTCCTGTCACAGCTCATAGTTAGGAAGTGATCCTCTAACTGTAGGTAGGAACAGTCCATCGCCGTGATCTTCTCGTGTTTCCATCTTTGCCATGATTGCTGGGAGGCTTCAAGCTAAGTTCTGTGTGCAAATTGTGTTCATTCTCTTGAGTCTAGATTTTAAAAGAAAGTTATAATTATCCCTTCTTCCACCTGTATATCCCCACTTAGCATGTTTCTTGTCTTTATTTTTATAATAATGGTTTTTGTTTTATGCTGTGTCAGATCCTTTTAGCAAATAGGCAGGAAGTAAAGAAATAGTTTTCAAGTATTTCCAAGCTTTTATTACATGAATAAAAAATAATATGGTCATGTACAGTATGCTTCCTAATATTAACCATTGAGATCTTTATCACGCCTCCTCTCTCCCATTCTACTTTGTCATCAACTCTCCTTGCATCACAGTTTAGGGTTCTGTTTTCTGTTCAATGACAGTAAGAATCCTAAGGTACACAGACCCATAGATCTTACCTCTTCCCTAATTGATTTATATTTTTAAAGTTACTTCATTACTTATATGCCTTCTTGGGATCTATCTGTTTGAAAGTGGAAGAAGCATAACTACCTGGAGGAAAAAAGGAATGAAAAGGTGGAGGATACAAGTATTTGAAATATGGAAGGAGATTCGATAGAAGTCGATGTGTTTTTCTTAAGATGGCAGAAAATGAAATGTTTAAAGAGGTGAAAGTCGAGGCCAAATCATGATGATTCTTGAACTGTACTTTTGACTAAGCAGTGTATTTTCTTCCTACAATTTGTTCTGTTTCCTTTCCTGAAAGACGAAGGGTTTTCTTCTCCCTTTAGTCTGATGAGAAATTCAGACTTAAGAGATCAGAAGACGATTGGTCACCACCTCAGCAGGTAGTAGAGTAGGAACGACAATGGCCGACTAATTTTTTAGTAGTTATCCAGGTTTCAACAGGGATGAACAGGGATCAAAAGGGAAACTAACTTTTCTCTCCTAGTTGGCAGATTAATGGGGAAGGAATGTGTCTCAGAGAGTTAGTGGGGTTGTGGTGAGGATGCTGGGAAGGGAGGAAATGCAGTAAAGATGAAGGAAACCATTTATTGGAAAAGAAATAGGAAACGGGGCAGAGCAGAGAAGGAGACTGGAGGATGTGATGAGGCCATGCAGAGAAGTGAAGCGTGAAAGAGCTATATAACCCAGAACACAGTAAATGGAAGGGTTGATGGCCGTTGATATAAAAGGGAACTTTAGAAGGTTGAGCGAAATTGTGGGTTGGAGCAAGGCACTCAGTAAGCTTTTTGTCAGACCCAACGGCAAGTTCAGTAGATTTTAAGGGAAATTATTAGCTCAAGGAAAAAGTTTGAAGAGAAAGAGATGCATTCACTAATCTCTAATTGAAAAGAATGGGGACAGCAGTTCAGCCCCGATATCTGGCATAACAGCCACGAGGTGACTAGTGACTGTCTGTGGCCGGGTCCACTTTGCAGCTGTGCACAGGTGGAAGGTGGGGAATCTTCCCCAAATGTTCTCTGAGCCAGGTGTCTCTGGGGCTGCTCCTAGCATGGTCCCTTCCCTCCATGTTCAGATATCACTCTGACTCACACATCCCCCACCCCAGCCTGGCTCGCCATATTCTATGCATGTAGTAAGT
Source organism: Muntiacus reevesi (assembly GCF_963930625.1). NCBI lineage: Eukaryota > Metazoa > Chordata > Mammalia > Artiodactyla > Cervidae > Muntiacus > Muntiacus reevesi. The sequence continues at coordinate 7,763,232 of NC_089265.1, read as the reverse complement.
GCTTTTGTTAGTTAGGCTAATGTTGGATGCTGTAGTCTGTTAAATGCCAGAGTGTCAGTGGCTTAACAGGATTTAAATTTATTTCTTGTCTGCATAGGATGACAGTGGGGTAATTCATGAGCAGCCTTCCATGGGGTGATTCAGGCCCCACAACTCCCCATCTTCCTTCTTAATGGGTACCAGAGTCCTTCATTTCTAGCCAGTGCATGGGAAAAGACAAGGGACAACTACCCATGGGAGAGTTTTGTGGGCCAGACCTGGAAGGGATGCTCACCTCCACTCACATCCCGTTGGCTGGAACTCAATCATGTGACCACACTGAGTGCTAAAGCATTCTGGGAAATGCAGTCTGACTGCTTGCCTAGGAAGAAAGAACCATTTTTGGTAAATGCATAGCTGCTTATGACATTATATTAAAAAAAGATTTGTTCTATAAGATACATGAAACTCAAACTTTAAGATCAGCTCTCATTAGAGAAAATTATGTTTTATTTCTGTGGGATCCTTTGCTTTTTTTAAGGACTCAGCAAAATTGCCTTAAAGAATCTATAGTGCATTTTCTCAGTTGCTCGATCCCCAGTTTGTTTGGGTCCTACGCTCTACCAAGCACGCAGAGAAGAGGAGCTGTGGATGAGATAACTCCTGACTCATGAAGCCTGTGATCTTGGGCTCTGCACATGTGATTTATAAATTCTTACTAGGGGATTGAGGGAGAGTGAGGCTAAGTGAAGGAACCTGGAAGTCAAGGCATCAACCTCACTGGATATCTGATTCTGCCTGTGGACATTTGGCTTAGAGATCACAGGTTCATGCCTTGGATCTCTCAAGAAGCCCAGAAGCCCTTCCTCACCCTCTGGCTTTGGCTTCCCATTTCCTGGGGTACCTTAGTTGATGTCGCTCCCTGAAACCCACCTCCTAGCCAGTGGCAAGCACCTACTGTGCCCTGGACAGAGCGCCTCTCCAGCCAGAAGGCCTGCGCCAGGTGAGCCTGGGCAGAAGTACCTGAGGATGCAGGTGAGGCAGTGCAGACAGCCTCTCCTCCCGCCCTGTCTCACCTCCAGATCCAGTCTGACTTGCTGTCTGCTGTCAGGTCTGGTTTCTCTCAGCATCCTGGTCATCCCAGACTGTTCATGCCGCAAAATCCTGTGTTTTGAGATTGCTTTCACCTGGATGTCTTAGCCTGCTGCTGTCCTGGTTTCACCCTGTTACAATTCCTGCCTGCTCTTCAGAGGGCCAAGTGCAGCTGAGGGACACAGGCCAGGGAGCTAAGAGCAGCAGCATCTAATGCTGGCTGTGTCCTCGCCTGACCCATGCACACCGACTCAGGACTCATTTTAACAGCCTCAGGTCAAGTCCCTGCTCCGCCGGCCGACAGCTGTCCTGCCCCCTCCCTCTTTTTCTGGCCAGCCCCCTCCTCCTTCTCAATCTATTGGCCAAAGAGATTGAATGGTCCCACTTTGCCCTCAGACATCTGCCCCCGACCAGAGGGCATTGGACTTTTAACCCTCCATCCTCTTCTTTTGATCCTTCAGCACCATGGACAGGGCTCCTCCAACCTTAATACCCTTGTGCGGGGTATGTCTCCATCTTCCCAGCTGGGGTTGGAGTTCTCCAGGCAGGACAGTCCTTCAGGGTGTGTTGAATGAGTGAACTAATGAGTGGATTTTCACAGAGTGGGGTGGGGAGGTGCACCTCTTCACCAGACCTTGGGGTGGGTCTGATGGGCATGGGTGTCTGCCAAATGGGTTTGTCAGATGGTGGCTCCTAGTCACGTTTTTACTGGTTCAGAATTTTTTAAATGGACTCTCCAAGTGGACTCTGTCCTGCTTTAGCCTCACCGAAGAGTTTTCACCACCCACTCTTTGAAGATGTGGCTATAACCCAACTATTCCAGTCAGGAAGCAGGAAACTGGCCATTTCCACCCCTCCACGAGGTGGCCATTGCAGTCAGAACATGACTTTGGACTTGACTCCAAACCCCAGCTTGGAGATTGGGGACAGGTTTTCTCCTCTTTGAGCTCTTATTTCCTTATCTATAAAATGAGGATAGTCATATTTACCATTAAGAGTTGTTAGTAGATTGATGTCAGGATTAAAAGAGGTATTCCCTTATGGCATATGTATTGTCATTGGAATTATTTTTAAATGCTTCTTCTTGACTACAAGACTTGTTCTTGGCTCTATCCTTAGGGCCCAGTACATGGCACAAGAAGTATTTATTGAATGCATTGCCAGAGAAGTACCAAACTTAGCACTGGGCACTGGGTAAGTAGACAGTGAATAGTGGTAGTTCCTGCTTTTTCTGTCTCCCCCTTGTAGAATGTGAGTCCCTTTGTGGACAGAAGGTGTGACCTCCTCTTTGTCATCACTGTTACCTCTTCAATTTGTAACTGAGAAAAACTGCAAACAAACCAATAATCATACGGAAGCAAGCCCCTGGGTACTGGAAAATCCAGGGCAAGCATTTTGTACCTCCACCTTTGGAGAGCATGTGGGAACATCCCCAACTCATGCCCAGTTCTGGCCCAATAGAGGCCTCATAGGCTCGCAGAGGATACAAGATGTCTAGACACAGATAGTGTTGGGGAAAGGTCTGCGGTAGGGGCAGGGAGAAGAGGAGGAGGGAAAGCTTTGCAGCAGGGGGCTGACAAATTGCCCTCCCATAGCTGTCCATCTTGCTGGGAAAGATTGAAGGCAGGAGGAGAAGGGGACAACAGAGGATGAGATGGTTGGATGGCATTACTGACACAATGGACATGAGTTTGAGCAAACTCCCAGAGATGGTGAAGGACAGAGAAGCCTGGTGTGCTGTGATCCACGGGGTCACAAAGAGTTGGACACGACTGAGCTACTGAACTGAGCTGAGCTGTCCCTCTAAAGCCTGGTGCTCAGCCACCGCCACCCAAAGCCATGTGGAATCTGAGTGACCATCCTCACCTTTGGGATGGAAGCCAGCCCACCTCCCCACACCTGTACTTACGAGGGGAGTTTGCCTGGGGTTTTTCTCCTGAATCACCCCTTGCTATCCTCCCCAAGCTCTGAGCTCCCCCTAAGCTTGTGGCTGCTGGAGGAAATGGCAGCCATCATATCATACCATACCATACCACACCACACCACACCACTCCATACCATACCATAACATACCACACCACACCACACCACACCACACCACACTACTCCATACCATACTATACCGTACCACACCACACCACGCCACGCCATGCCATGCCATTCCATATCATACCATAGCCAAAATTGGAACACCAGACATGCACTTAAATCAGAATGATTTTATTTTTCAGAATGAATTTTTCCCTTTCCGGAATGAATTTTAATCAGAGCGGTATCATCTGGACCTGGGACTGTCTGAACGGGATTCCTGAGTCAGGGGATAACTCGGACTAGAAAGACATTTATTTTGTGAAATGCTTCAGCCCCATCGTATCCCTCAGTGACACTGCAATAGCTTAATAAAATGCCACTGTGAGCATCACCTCATTTCATCCTTGACGCGCTCTTACGTGGATACTGTTGTTCCCATGGTCTGGATAGGGTCCCACGGCTGGTTAGAGGGGGAGGGGCCTGGACCTCGAGCCTTTGCGGGTGGGTTGGGGCGCCGGCAGGAGTGGACGTGTGGAGGGGGAGCGGACAGGCTGGCTGCGCCCTCCACGTACCGGTCCCTGGCTGTGTCTCCAACCCTTGGCCCCCGACGACCCCTCCTCCCGGGCTGGCAGCGGCCGCCACGCGCCTGGAAGACGATCCCTGTTTCTCTTGCGCAGAGCCTGGTTTGTAAACAAACACTGGGGCGCGCGCCGCCGCCCGCGTAGCAGATGGTTCCGCAGCTGCCCGCCCGCCCGGGCGGTCCCTCCCTCTCGCTGCCACGCCAGTGCGCCGGGCTGGCGGCGCCGCCCAGTGCCCGAGGCCCAAGGGACACCATCCCACCTTGGGCTGGGGCCTGTGGGATGCTCATTCTGTTTATTCATGCTTGTCGGTTCGTTCATTAATTCAGCAAAGATCTACAGTGTAATATGCAGCGACCAAGCTGGTCCCCGCCTTCACAACCTTAAAGGGAGATGGAGAAGTAAACAGGTCCATGCAGTTCAGCATGGGGAGGGCCAGGGTGGAGTACACAGATACAATTCTCTGGGAGACCAGAGAACTCTAACCTACCATTTAAAGGATCCAGGAAGGCTGCCTGGAGGAGGTGCTGTGGGGCTGAGAGAATAAGCAGCAGTTAGGCAAAGTGGGAGGAGAATAAGGAAGAACTGTGCCAGATGGAGGTAGGGGAGCTTTCCGATCATTTGAAATGAGATCCTTAAGAGAAGGAACTAGCTTGGGAGGAGCTAGACTTGTACCTGAGAACTGTAGGGAGCCAGTAAGGGTTAGATGCGGGCTGCCTTGGTAGCTTAGCTGGTAAAGAATCCGCCTGCAATGCAAGAGACCCAGTATTCTTGGGCTTCCCTGCTGGCTCAGATGTTAAAGAATCTTCCTGTAGTATGGGAGACCTGGGTTCAATCTCTGGGTTGGGAAGATCCCCTGGAGGAGGGCATGGCAACCCACTCCAGTATTCTTGCCTGGAGAATCCCCATGGACAGAGGAGCATGGCGGGCTGCAGTCCGTGGGGTCACAACGAGTCAGACACGACTGAGCGACTAACCACAGCACAGCAAGGATTTGATGCGCAGGGTGAGATCCTCCTGGGTCTGGATTTTCACCTCACAAAAGGAGGGAAATGAACTAAAAGATCCAAAATGTAGTTCCCCAACAAGGCTGGCCCCAGAGTGTCCAATAAAAATTCAAGTTCCAGGCCACACCCTAGACCTCTCAAATTAGAGCCTTCCTGGCCCGACTTTGCAATCTGTATCTTTAGCCATCTCTTCAGGTGACTCCTGGTGAAGGCTTGAGATCCAGAGGTTGAGGAGGTGGCAGATGCAGAGTGAGACATTACAATGCTGGAGGAAGGGGACCTCTAGGGGATCCGTGGGCAGAGGTCTGGATCTCCTGGGGCTCCGTGTCTGAGGCAGATCACAGAGCCATGACTGTCTCTGAAGAGGGTCACAGCTGGCCTGGAGCCGTGGATGACAAGCAGGCAGAAAGAGCAGCCTGGGGCCCCAGCTCGCTCTCTGGGCCTCTGCTTTATTGGCAGTAAAATGGGGATGATGCTACTGGCCTCACAGGAGGGTCCAGTGTGGTAAATTAGACCCAGGGGCTTCACCCTGGAGAATGCCCTGACTATGTGGGCAAGCCTTGACTGATTGTCGGCTTTATCAGTGTTTCTCAGACTCTCAGACCTGACCTACATCTGACCACCTGCAGGAGCTTTGAAACAGGCCGGCCCCTGCCTGGAGACTCTGAGCCTTCAGAGGCTCTGTAGGTGAAGCTGATGCCACCAAAGGCTAAGAGCACTGAGCACACTCACTGAAGGAGTTTGCTGGGCTCTTACGTGTCTGTGCCTCAGGTTCACCCAGTGAGGGCACGAGCAAAGTGACCATTCGCACCAAGAGAGCAAAAGTGTGCATGGTCAGCACCCATGAATGCTCCCGGGCTGCACTCCCTGTCTCACCGTTTCTGGACACTGAGTAAGAAACAGCTCTATGGTCATGGTTCTGCGTTCAACTCCTGACTCTGCTCCATAATAGTTGTGCAACGCTGGGCAGATTATTTAATGCTCTGTGCCTCAACTTCCCCACCTTTAAATGGGTATAGTAATATATGTTGTAAAGGTTTACTGTAATTAAAAGAGATGATGCACACAGAGGAGCTAAATCGGGGCCTGGCACTGTATAAATGCTAACAGTTATTATTAGTGTCTGCAGAGTAAATGGGCTTCCTCGGTGGCTCAAATGGTAAAGAATCTGCCTGCAATGCAGAGTAAATGACTAGATGAGAGTTGATTATTGTTTAATTGGCCATTGGGGGCAAAGATTCTTATCTTGCCTAGTCCTCCTATCAAAATCTATCCTCTTCTTTCTAGGCACATGGCTGGCTGCTCGGCTTGATCACATTTGCCAGCCTGTCATGGTGTGTCCCGGGAATTGTATAGCAACCTTGGAAGCCATGGGTTGAGAAGGGCACAGCTGACCCATTAGCCTGTGTCTTGATAGGATGACTTCTTTTTATTTTGTAAAATAAAAAACATTTTCAGCAGACAATTTAGTGGTTTTACTACTAATTCCAGAGCATTTTTACCACCCCCAAAGAGATCCTTTGCTCATTAGTAGTCACTCTGCTTTCCTTCCCTCCTCCCAGCCCCTGACAACTGTGAATTCTGCCTCAGTGAATTTGCCTGTTATGGACAACCCGTATAAAGAGAACCATCTAGTACATGTCCTTTTATGAATGGCTTCTTTCACTGAGTGTAATGTTTTCAAGTTTTATCCATGCTGTATCAGTACTTCATTCCTTTTTATGGCTGAATAATATTTTCATTGCACGCATACACTAAACTTTGTTTATCCATTCATCAATTTTTAAAAATAGTTTTATTTACTTATTGACTGGGTCTTCGTTGCTATGCAAGCTTTTCGCTAGTTGTGGTGAGCAGTCTTCTCATTGCAGTGGCTTGTCTTGTTGCAGAACACAGACTCTAGGATGCCCAGGCTTCAGTAGTTGTGGCACGTGGGGTCAGTGTTAGCAGCTCCCAGGTCCAGTAGTTGTGGTGTATGGGCTTAGTTGCCCTGAGACATGTGGGATCCTCCCAGACCAAGGATAGAACCCCTGTCTCCTGCATTGGCAAGCGGATTCTCTACCCCTGAGCCACCAGAGAAGCCCTATCCATTCATCAGTTGATGGACATTTGGGGTGTTTCCCCTTTGGGGCTGTTATGAATAATGCTACTGTGAACATTCCATATGAGTTTTTTGTGAACTTGTATTACCCATTCTCTTGGATATAGCAGTTGGACTGGAGTTGCTGAGTCCACATGTTACTGTAGGTTTTACTTTTAAGGACCAGTCAGTCTGTTCTCCAGAGAGGTGACACCATTTTATGTTCTGATAGAACCTCTTGGAATAGAGCTGCCTATAAACCTGGATTCACACATGCAAGAGAATCCAAATCATATTTTATTTGAACAATTATCTTTTGGGCTATATTTGATACGGCAGCTCAGCTCTCACCCTAATATGTCACCCTACTGAATCTTCCTCCCAGTCTTGGGAGTATAAGGACCTAGAGGGTTACCTTTGGTCTGGTATGAAATCTACATGTGTACAATGGTCTTGCATTCAAGTGGGAGATTCTAGCAATCCATGCATCCATTCGTTTGTCTATTCATCCATCAAAATTTTTTGAGCTCTGATGATTTGCAAACATTATGAACCAGGGTCTCTGCCTTCAGAGGTCTTATAGTCCAGCTAGAAAGCTGAGCGGGCAGTTTGACCACTAGGATAGACTCTGGGCATGGAATTCAAGCAAAACTAGGTGGGGACCAGTTTCTGCCTCACTTGCTGGCTGAAGGGATCTGAGCAGGTTCCTTCACCTCTCTGAGCCTCACTTTCCTCGTCTGTGATGTGGCAGTACTAACACTCGCAGAGAACTCGCAGAGGACAAAGTGTGCTAAGCGACTGGCGTGAGCTAGTTGCTCGCAATGGTTGTTTCTAATAACACCTCACTGGGGAGGGCACAGTGGGTTCTCCTTCGGAGCTAGTTGGAGGGTGGGATCCAAAGGACTTCACAGAGGAGGGCACTGTTCCACTGGATCTGAGAGCTGGAGAGGGGCTTACCAGATGCGGGGGTGTTGTGGGATGGGCAGAAGGGGCAGCCAGTGCAAAGAGGGAGAAGTCTGGAAGTTCACAGCCTGCTTGTAGAACAGTTGTGATAAAAAGAGGAGTCTCAGGAAGGAGAGGGCAGGAGGAATTGAGAGAGTAGTACTGTACACACACACACACACACACACACACACACACACGAGTCCCTTGGACAGCAAGATCAAACCAGTAAATCCTATAGGAAATCAACCCTGGATATTCATTGGAAGGACTGATGCTGAAGCTGAAGCTCCAGTACTTTGGCCACCTGATTCGAATAGCCAACTCACTGGAAAAGACCCTGATGCTGGGAAAGACGGAGAAGGCAATGGCACCCCACTCCAGCACTCTTGCCTGGAAAATCCCATGGACAGAGGGGCGTGGTGGACTTCAGTCCATGGGGTCTTGAAGAATCAGACATGATTCTTCATGAAGAATCATGAAGAATCAGTGACTCAGTGAAGAATCAGTGACTCAGTGAAGTCACTGAGTGACTTCACTTTCACTTTTTACTTTCATGCATTGGAGAAGGAAATGGCAACCCACTCCAGTGTTCTTGCCTGGAGAATCCCAGGGACAGCGGAGCCTGGTGGGCTGCTGTCTATGGGGTCGCACAGAGTCGGACATGACTGAAGCGACTTAGCAGCAGCAGCAGCAGCAGCAGCTGGGAAAGACTGAGGGCAGGAGAAGGGGCGACAGAGGATGAGATGGTTGGATGGCATAACCGACTCAATGCACGTGAGTTTGACCAAACCCTGGGAGATAGTGAAGGACAGGGAAGCCTGGTGTGCTGCAGTCCGTGGGGTCGCAAAGAGTCAGACGTGACTGAGTGAGTGAGCAGCACCAGTAATACACTGGCACATGTGAAATAGTGGGCAGCTGCTGTGAGTGCAGGGAGCTCAGCTCCGGGCTCTGTGATGACCTAGCAGGTGGGTTGGAGGGGTGACTGGGAGGGAGGTCCAAGAGGGAGGGGACGTCTGTGTACAGGCAGCTGATTCCTGTGGATGTATGGCAGAAACTAACACGACATTGGAAAGCAATTATACTTCAATTTTAAAAAAAGCTGATTATGCTTCCTGACACTTCCACCTAGCCCTGCCTCCCCCGTTCTGGTCCAGCCCTAGCCTGGCTGGCCTTGCAGCCTCTGTGGCCTTGGTTTCCCCTGCCTTTGAACCCTCTTCTCTCCTCCCACTCTGAGACCTGAAGCTCTGCTCATTGAGATGCAGGCTTTAATCAGAGCTTAAGACCAGTGGAACCCCCAAGGATGCTGGCTGCCTGACCTGATTTTTAAAAATTCAGTCTCCATCTGGGTCTGGGGGCTGGAGGTGCTTCATTATTACTGCGTTAGAGACAAAGGAGTGGGATTTTACCATTCACGTGAAACTCAGGGAGGTGATGACGATGTGGGCAACCATACTGGTATTAATAAAATAGCAATTTTCTGTTGAATCACTCAGGATGGCGGGGGCGGGGAGGGGCGGCATCGAGAGCACAGTAAGGGTTAACAAGGCATCTCGACTTTGATCCTGATTCTGAAAGTCATTCTCCTCTTCTGAAAAGTGATGGACTCGGCTGGATGCCCTCCCAGGCTCCCTCTGCTTGACAGTCTGAAGCTCCAGGAAGGCACCCTAGACTCTGCCACCCAGCTTCCCATCCTTAGGAGCATTCGGCCTGTGATGGACTCAGCTCTGTCCTTCACGCTGAGCAGGACGAGTCTTCCGTTACTCTCTGTCCTCCCAGGAGCGGCCTGTGAACCAGCCCGGCCTGGCCCCTGGAATAGAGACCCGGTGGGGGTGGAGGAGCCTTTTCTTGGAGGAGAGTGAGCCCTAGGCCTGGTGTGACCCGGAGGCCCATGTTTCATGACTTGGCTCCTTGAGCCAGAGAGTGTCCCGCCCGAGAAGGATTACTGTCAGTAATTGTGTTTTGATGCTCTGACATCTGGGGCCTTGCTGACCTTGCAGGGACTGCCCCTCCCAGGGCAGCCAGCTCATCGAGGTAACATGGGGCTCAGCTGCCACTGGACTTCCCCGGGAGCTCAGTGGGGAAGAATCAGCCTGCCAGTGCAGGAGACCCGGATTTGATCCCTGGGTGGGGCAGGTCCCCTGGAGAAGGAAATGGCAACCCCCTCCAGTATTCTTGCCTGGAGAATCCCGTGGACAGAGGAGCCTAGTGGGCTACAGGCCATGGTGTCGCAGAGTCAGACACGACTCATAAACAACAACAGCGACACCTGCCAATGCCCTTTTCAGATACAACCCTGACCACTTCCACCTCTTTTATCTGGTCCTCATGTTCCAGGCCTCTGCCCACCTTCCCTCATCACCTCAGGGCCAGGTACACTAGATAACTGGGGCCAGCCGTGAGCCCCACACCCCATGAAATGACTGGTGGCATTCCTCTTGATTTGAAGCCAGGAAATCAGCTCTCATCAGGATCAGCTCTGATCCTGAGCTTACTTACCCTGCCTTGCTCATCTTCCCTGCAGAAACCACAACACAGCCCCTTGCCACAGCTCCTCCCCTCTCCTTCTGCCTCCTGGCTGACCCTAGTGGTCCCCAGAGGGGCCCTCCTATTGGATCTCTGAGTAACAGACTGTCTTTTCAATGGCCTGTGTCTTTGTTCTATTGGAAAGTCACATTTTCCAATACACTATATATGTTTTATTAAAAAAAAATTCATTTATTTTTACATTTGACTGAGCTGGGTGCGTGCAGACTTTCTCTAGTTGGGGTGAGCGTGGGCTGCTCTTCGCTGCGGTGCGTGGGCGTCTCATCGCAGTGGCTCCTCTTGTTGGGCACAGGCTCCAGGGTGCGTGGGCTTCCGTAGGTGAGGCACACGGCCTGAGTTGCCCTGCAGCATGGGAAGAATCTGCCCAGAGCAGGGATTTATCCCGAGTCCACCTGGAATGGCAGGTGGATTTCTAGCCACCAGACCAGCAGGGAAGTCTCCAATACACTGTATTTTAAAACACAGTGATGATGTGTGATGGCCTCCTGTGATGATGTTCACATCTTTGCTTCTCACACCTCCAAGTACCAGAATTCCTCTCTGGCACTGAGTTCTGTGGGAAGCCAGGTGTTCTCAGGACCTCCTGGTGTCTGCTGCGTCCATGCCAGGCTGGTCTGCCTCCAGGCGGCCTTACCCACCCATCTCTCTAGCCCAGAGGCTAAGTCAGAATGCGAGGTGCTGGGTCATCCACATGTCAGTGGCCCTCTCAGGGTGGTGGGATCCAGTGAATCCCATCTGTTTTCTAAATGTCCTGAAGTGGACAGACATTCCTTTCAAAGTCAACACTCCTATGTTGCAGAATATTTACTCTCCCTCCATGTTTAAAGATTCGTGGTACAGTTTGACTGAAAGACATGCTTCATGCTGGTGGAACACAAATAGAATGAGGAAGCCATCCTCCTTGCTCTCAGTGAGCTTTCAGTCTTGGAATAGTCTAGAAGGGCACATAAGGATAAAACAAGGAGCAGGGATAAAGATGATGTTTCAGAATTCAGGCAGCTAGCATTTGACAAGACCCAGGTAACATTTTTTTTTTTCCTTTTTTGACCACCTCCACCCATTTCATCCCCTGCTCCCCCTCCATACCAATCTGCCAAACAATTTTTAAAAATCTGATCAAAGCAACTTTTTTGCTATTGGCCAAGATATAAGTTATTTACATTGACTTCCAAGATATGAGTTTAAGAGAAATGCCTAGATATTGAAGAGGAATGTTAGGGTTGAAATACTGAAAGGAACAAGTGTCATGCATGGCAATAGTTACAAACTACTGTATAAATATCCTTCAGTCAGTCATACAGTTCAGTCACTCAGTCGTGTCCGACTCTTTGCGACCCCGTGGACTACAGCACACCAGGCCTCCCTGTCCATCACCAAGTCCTGGAGTTTACTCAAACTCATGTCCATTGAGTCAGTGATGCCATCCAGCCATCTCATCCTCTGTCGTCCCCCTTTTCTCCCACCTTCAATCTTTCCCAGCATCAGGGTCTTTTCAAATAAGTCAGTTCTTTGCATCAGGTGGCCAAAGTATTGGAGTTTCAGCTTCAGCATCAGTCCTTCCAATGAATATTCAGGACTCATTTCCTTTAGGATGGACTGGTTGGATCTCTTTGCAGTCCAAGGAACTCTCAAGAGTCTTCTCCAACACCACTGTTCAAAAACATCAATTCTTTGGCACTCAGCTTCTTTATAGTCCAACTCTCACATCCATACATGACTACTGGAAAAACCATAGCCTTGACTAGATGGACCTTTGTTGCCAAAGTAATGTCTCTGCTTTTTAATATGCTGTCTAGGTTGGTCATAACTTTTCTTCCAAGTAGCAAGTGTCTTTTAATTTCATGGCTGCAGTCACCATCTGCAGTAATTTTGGAGCCCCCCAAAATAAGGTCTCTCACTGTTTCCCCATCTATTTACCATGAAGTGATGGGACCAGATGCCATGATCTTAATTTTCTGATTGTTGAGTTTTAAATCAACTTTTTCACTCTCCTCTTTCACTTTCATCAAGAGGCTCTTTAGTTCTTCTTCACTCTCTGCCATAAGGGTGGTGTCATCTGCATATCTGAGGTTATTGATATTTCTCCCGGCAATCTTGATTCCAGCTTGTGCTTCTTCCAGCCCAGCGTTTCTCATGATGTACTCTGCATATAAGTTAAGTAAGCAGGGTGACAATAGACAGCCTTGACGTACTCCTTTCCCTATTTGGAACCACTCTGTTCCGTGTCCAGTTCTAACTGTTGCTTCCTGACCTGCATACAGGTTTCTCAAGAGGCAGGTCAGGTGGTCTGGTATTCCCATCTCTTTCAGAATTTTCCACAGTTTGTTGTGGTTCACACAGTCAAAGGCTTTGGCATAGACAATAAGGCAGAAGTAGATGTTTTTCTGGAACTCTCTCACTTTTTCGATGATCCAACGGATATTAGCAATTTGATCTCTGGTTCCTCTTCCTTTTCTAAATCTAATTTGAATATCTGGAAGTTCATGGTTCATGTACTGTTGAAGCCTGACTTGGAGAATTTTGAGCATTACTTCACTAGCATGTGAGATGAGTGCAAGTGTGCGGTAGTTTGAGCATTCTTTGGGATTGCCTTTCTTTGGGATTGGAATGAAAACTGACCTTTTCCAGTCCTGTGGCCACTGCTGAGTTTTCCAGATTTGCTGGCATGTTGAGTGCAGCACTTTTACAGCATCATCTTTTAGGATTTGAAATAGCTCAGCCGGAATCCCATCACCTCCACTAGCTTTGTTCATAGAGATGGTTTCTTAAATATCCTTAAGAACTTATTTAGTAACATGTAAAGAAGAGTGAACTTTAATATGTGAAAGTTGTGAAAAGGTGTTAGCTATATGAAAAATTTCATATATATTTTAGCCATTCATCTGTGTATATTGCTATTTTCAAAATCTATTAACTACTGCTTCCGTTATGGTTCAATCAGCCCAGACAAAGCAATTTTAAAGGTATTTTCTTTCCCTTCATTCATTTAACAAGTGTTTCTTGTACGTTCATTATCTGTAGAATGTTGCGTGTGTTCCGGGCTGTGATTCAGATCCATGCATTGTGTCCCCAAGAACTCACTGTTCTGTTGTAGGAAGTAGATGTGAAAAATTCATACAAATTTTGAAAATGATTAAGAAGCTCAAGGCCCAGCTGTAGGGATCTGGGAGAGCTTCATGGAGGAAATGGGCCTTGAAGGATGAGCAAGGTGGGGACTGAGGATTAGGAGGGGAAGAGGGTCAGAGGGGGTGGGTAGCACATGGGGAGGGGGGCTCCAAAGCAGAGTGATGTCTGAGAGCTTGGGCATCGAGGTCAGTTGGGCGCAGTTCCTTCTTCATCCCTCCGAACTTGGGGACCATCATGCTGAACAAAGCTATGTCAGGCTTCTTCACCACCCTGCAGACTCTGTGATTGAAATTTCATTGAACGTTCTCTCCTGTGTGACATGAAGAGAAGTAAAAGCACCGACCTCATAGCGTTGTCACAAGGATGAGGTGATGCATGTAAAGAGAGGAGCTTGCTGGTCACAGGTCGCTTCGCGTTGCATGTGCATGCGTTCATTCATCATGCAGGGCTTGAGCCCCTACTGTGTGGCAGGGCCTGTGCGGTCCACAGCGGTGAACAGAACAAAGCTTCTTGCCTTCTAGAGCTTCTGTTCTGGTGTGCGGGGGAGATGGAGAATATGAAAAATAAGTAACCTGCGCTGTGAGTGAGGTAGTGAATACTGTGATGAAGACAAAGCAGGGGATAAAAGAGGTCCAGGACAGGAGATCCCATGTAGGGGAACTGACATGACTTTTGTTCATCATTTCATTTGGGTGGAAACCAGGTCACATGGAGTCACCAAGAGCAGGAGGCAAGTGCTTTTGAGATTAGATTGGGTGTCGGGGTGCTGACTGAGGCTTCTGAACAGAACAGCGTGGGGCTTGAGTTCCTACTTTCAGGCTTGAAGTGGGTAGAGCCAGGCAGTGGGGAGACCGTGGCCATGGAAGGGGAGGACAGAAGAGGGCAACTGGGCAGCCAAGGATGAGACCCCAAATCTGGGCAAAAGGCGGGCGCCCAAGTTGGGGGCAGCTACCTTGCCTGTGGCCTCCTTGGCTGGGTTGGGCCAGCCTGGGCTGGGAGAGGTGAGACTGGGGATGAGCCAAGAGGGGTGATGAGGAACACAGGAAGTTTCCTCCTCCCCGCTGATCACCTGCATGGAGCCTGGGATGGTGAGAGGGGCAGGAGACTGGAGGTACATGAAAAGGGGGTTCACATCTCCCTGTTACATTGGGAAAGGCTAGCGGGTCTTGAGGAGCAGGGGTAATTGTCAGGTTTCCCCCACATCAGCAGAGGTATTCGTTGCTGCACGCTGTGGCTGCTTTTGTGAACCACTTAGGTTCTGGAACTTGGTGGTCCCCATGCCCCATCACAGGACAGCTGGATCTGATTCGGCTGTGAGAAGTGCTTTTATGAGGATTGTTCTCTGTGCAGAATCACCTTTGAGGGAGCTGCCCGTCTCCCAGCCATGAGCCCAGTTATTTGTAAAGAAACTCCCACCCCCTCTTTCACCACTTTCCCAGTGAACTCAGGGGATATTTACCCAGCAGTTCTCAGAAGAGCCTTGTGAGCCGCTGGCAGTCGGGAGCATCTCGGTAGCTGAGCATCATCTAGAAAGGAAGGGATCTGGGGAACCGAGGAGCTTGTGGGAGATGTAAATTACAACATGGGAGATGTAAATTACAACAATGTAAATAAAGAACTTCCCAGTAAACGCATAAATAAAAAGCAGGCAATCTCCTGAGAATAGCAATCAGGCTTGGCTTGGATCTGTGTTCCCCAAGTTTGATGAGATCGGCAGGCGGCCTCCTATTTTTAACAGAGGAATTACCTCCCTAGAAGGTTACTGCCTAAGCCCAGTGCAGAGCTCAGGTACGAGAGCTGTGGGTCCAGGGTGCAGCCTCGAGGCAGGGCTTGGAGCTTTCAGGGAGGGTGAGTCCTCCTACCCGCGTCCAAGCAGAAACCCTGCCTGTGCCCCTCAGGCGGCCCTCTGGCTTTCTCCTTTCATAGAGGAGCATACAGGCCTGACTCCCACCCAGGCCACTGCTAGCCCTTGGGGCCTTTGCATGAATTAGAATATGGGCCCTGCCTTGAATAACTCTTTTGGTTATATACAAGGTGATCCAGCCCCCACCTCTGGCTTCACACACAGGCCAGCCTCATCACACCTTATCCATCACACCTACCTCACTTCTTCCCACCCACCACCAAGGTGAGGCACCTGTTCCATGTTGTTCTCTCAGAGGGAACAGGAATCCTGCTTCCTGAGGGGGCAGGCAGGAGAAGGAAGTGGCTTCAGGCCCCTCCCCGGCATAGTTGGGATACAGTGCCGTGACATGGGCATGTACAGAGGAATGATGTATATGGATGTATGTTGGAGCGCTCTTTCTCCCACTGCTATGGGACTCAGCTAGGAGACCCAGAGTCACATACTCTCAGATAACTTGGTATATATGTTTGTAGTATAAACATCCCACCCCAAGACATTACATCCTTGGGCAGTCCACAACCTGAACACCTGTACATGGGTAACATTTTTGTCAGGAGCTCACAGCTTCACATTCAGGCCTCATGGCTTCTAGGGGTCATCAGTGGGGAGTCAGCAGTTAAGACGTAATTCCTGGAGCTGTGTTTCTCATTCTCTGATCCTGCTCAGCCTTCACTGCCCATATGTTGCTTGCCTTGGACCAGCGGGAAGCGCAGTGTCTAGTGGATGAAGAAGGATATGGCTCCCCTTGTGGTGCCTTCTTCCCCGTGGAAGGAAGTTTCATTCCTTTTAGCTGCTAACTTCACTAAAAGACGTTGATTTTTAAGACATCATTGCTGGGTGCTACCTACCCAGGAATCATGACAGCCTGTGTTCTTGGAATTTGAACCCTTGGATTCCCTGTTCACTGTTTCCATCCTATTTCATTTCTCATGAAACAGTAATATTACAACATTAGAATTAAAGAAGAAAACCATTCCATGACTACCTTTGTAGCATAGCGGTCCAGCGGCTCTTTTGCTTTCCCATGTCCCTGCCGGATCTCGCCCATGTGTGCATGTTTATATGTGTTTGAGGACACTCTAAACCCCTGAATTCTAGAGAGCTGAAGGAGCTAGAGAATATCTCAGCCCCACTCCCTGCTTAGGTGGGGTGAGGTCCCTCCTTTCCCCTGGGTTGTGGTGTGTTTGTTAGAAAGCAGGAAAGTGAGATTTTGTGGACTGGGGGTATTTTTATTTTTATCCTCAAGGCGAATCTTTGTCCCCATGGGGATTCTCAGGAACAGAATGCTAGGAACAGAGCTGATCAGCGAAAGCTGTTCCAGAGAGGAGTCACTGATAAATCCCTGCGTGCCCGGGGGCAGTTGGAGCCCCTCTGTGAGCAGGGGGCTGGGGATGGGTGCAGTCAGTCCTGTCGCCGGCCACTCCCGGCACCGTCTGGGAATGAGGCAGAGGTCCAGTTCCCCAGAGCCAGCTTGCAGGAGGCTCAGGGGTTGATCTCTGCCTGTGATTGACGGGTCCGTCTGGGTCCACGGTGGACAGAGTGTGAAGCGTTCAGTGCTGGAGAGCTTGAGGTTACTTAGAAACCAAATGAGCCCCGCCTCCCAACCCTTACCCTCCCTTCTTTAGAGCTGAGGAGAAGGCCTGGAGAGGGGAGTGG
This sequence comes from Muntiacus reevesi, assembly GCF_963930625.1. NCBI lineage: Eukaryota > Metazoa > Chordata > Mammalia > Artiodactyla > Cervidae > Muntiacus > Muntiacus reevesi. The sequence goes on along the minus strand of NC_089265.1, from coordinate 7,746,288 downwards.
ATTATCCAAGAGGACACACTGCACTTACCCCAGGCCCCGTGGGGCAGGGGAAAGGCTAGTGGGCGTCAGCCCCCGGATGCCTCTGCCAGGCCCACCTTGATGTTCAGCCCCTGCAAGTGCTACCACCAAGCTGTTCTGAGTCTGAACACCTAAGCAATGATTTTACCTGTGAGCATTGAGCCCTGCGGGGCTGATGCTGAGGGGGCCGGTAACTGGCCAGAGGTCAGATGATGATGGTGTGGTGCACAGGCCCCGGAAGCTCTGCTTGGGCAGAGGGCACCCTTCTCAGCAGAGCCCGGGCCAGGGCTTGGGGCCAGGCTGGCAGCTCTCTGGGTGCAAGGAGGGGCTTGGCGCCGGGGGAGCTGCACACGCATGTGTGTGTACACGTGTACGCGCAGAAGCACATGCGCGGGCATCATCATTGCTGTTACAGGTGATGGTAACAGAGGCACTTAACAGAAGCTTTCTCCCTGGCAGGTGCCTCCGTTCATTTTCACTTGGGGGCATTCCTCCCTGAGTGGCTGCATCCTTGGGCCCCGGCCCCACCTCTGCCAGGCCTTCTCTGGCTCCCTCCACCATGTCTCCCTCCTGTCCTTCCTTCTGTTCTTATCTGGGTCACTGGGTCCCACACCTGTGTGCCTCTTGATTTGCCGGTTTTGAGGACAAAGCACGCATCACTGGCCATGTGGACATGACCTAGGCTCATTCGGCGAGTGCAGGGAGCGGGGACCGTGGGGCTGAGTAAGAGGGGGAGGAGGTGGAGGTGTGTGCGGGGCCAGGGCCCCGGGGCAGGGGAGGGCAGGCTGCGCTGCCCGCAGGGCAGGCAAGCAGACATGAATCAAAACCTGGCATCTGCTGCTGCAGGGCTGTGTGTCCCTGAGCAAGTTATATAACCTCTCTGAGCATTTAGGAATCAAGCACACCGTCTGCCTTCCCCAGGACGCTCGGGCTGGGAGGGTGAGGGCTTGTTGGGGGCACTGCTGTGTCTCCCCGCCCCCGCCACCTGCATGGTGCTCGGTACATACAGATGATGCTGGTGCAAATGCTGAAAGCAGGACCCTGAAGCAGTGAATGGAAAGCCGTGAAAGTGTGCTGCCCAGGAATCAGGACCCGGGCTTGGGTCCTTGCCTGGTCCATAATGTTTTATTCTGGGGCTCTCCCCCCAGGAGTCGGAGTATTCTGGCGCTGTATTCCTCTCGCTTCCCTTCCCTCTTGTCACCTCCTAGTTCCCTGAAGGGTGTTCATAGGCAGCTTACTTCCCTCTTCTTCATTCATTAATTCAAGAGCTGATCATGGGGCACATCCTGAGTGCCAGATGCTGGGATACTGGGGTGAGCAAGGCACATAGTCTCTGCCCTGAGGATTGACCTTCCAGTGGGAGCTCTGCAGGACAGGCAGCTATAGTGCTAAATAGTTCAACTTTGCTGTAACTGCTGGGAAGCAGAGACGCAAGAAAAGTGGGTGGATGGATGGGGAGAGTCTGCTTTGCATGGGGGCTGAGTTCCTTCACTCATAAGACCAGAAGATGAACTGGGTCACTCTCCGCTTTCTCCAGCTTGCTCTGCCTGGACCAGGAGGTTGGAGGGGGAGGCTTGACGGGCACCTTGGAGCTTCGATGGCTGGTCAGGCTTGTAGGGTTTCAGCAGTGCTCCTGTCTCCAGCCCAGCCCGATAGCATCAGGGGACCCAGAGGGCTTCCTAAAGAGGGGGAGCCTGGTGATTCGAGACTCAGAAGTGAGGAGCTTGTGTGATCCCTGCTTGGGAGCGGGGCCTGGGGGAAGGGACGGGGAAGCCTGGTTCATGGAGGTCCCCAAGCTTTCCTTCTGGGCCAGTCCCGAGTAGGCGAGGTGATCCTGACAGGAAACGGGGAGAGAATGGAGGAGAGAAAGCCGACTGTGACTCAAGGTCGGGGGAGCAGGTAGAGAAGACCAGAGAGAGAGCAAAGCAGGACAGGCTGAAAGAGTTGCCCTCAGCATATTGTCCCTTCACCCACTCCCTCCTTCGGCAGGCACTCCTCAAGCCCTGTCTGTGTGCCAGAGTCCGCTGTGAGCACTTACTGGTGGTGAACCAGACAGAGAAGGTCTCCCCCTTCACGCGGTCTCACAGGGGAGGCTGTAAACAAATGCTTGCGTGTGTGCTCGGTGACTCTGTCGTGTCCAGCTCTCTGCGACCCCATGGACTCCAACCCGCCAGGCTCCTCTGTCCGTGGCATTTCCCAGGCAGGAATACTGGAGCGGGTTGCCATTTCCTTCTCCAGGGGATCTTCCTGACCCCTGACATGGGTTGAACCTGTGTCTCCTGCATTGACCGGTGGATTCTTTACCACCCTGGGAAGCCCGTGAATAAACCCAGTAAATCATTTAATCTGGGATGATGATAAGTGCTATGGAGAAAAAAAGTCAGGGAAGGGGACAGCACCTGTGAGGCTGGAGGTCAGGGGAAGACATCTAAGCTGTGACATTTGAGTGGTGACCTTAGTGGTGGGAAGGGCACATGAGGTCTGAGACGGTCTGGAGGTGAGCCCCCCAGGCAGGGGGACAGCAAATATTAAGGTCCCAGAAGATGCTTTGGAACATGCGAAGCCTGGCCAAGAAGCCAGTGTGGTTGGGAGACCTGTAGGGATGGAGAGGCAGGCCATGAAGAGAACTTTGCTTTTGAGACTTTGCATTAAATGTTAATAGGAAGCCATGGAGGGCTTTCTCTAAAGGACGATATAATAGTCAGGGTTTGCCAGAGAACTGAACCAATAGGATGTAGATACAGAGAAAGATTCATTGTGAGGGATTGATGTACGTACCTCTGAAGGCTGAGGACTCCCACAGTCTGCCATCTGCAAGCCAGTGTCCCAGGAAAGCTGGTGGTATAATTCAGTCCAAGTCTGAAGGCCTTTGAGACCCAGGAGCAGCAGTGCCCAAGGACAGGAGAAGACAGGTGTCCCAGCTCAACCAGAGAGAGAACTCGCCCTTCCTCTGCTGTTTGCTCTGTCCTGGCCCTCAGTGGGTTGGACAAGGCCCACCATAAACCCCACCCACCGGCAGGATGGTGTTAGGAGGTGCTTAGGCCATGAGGGTGGGGCCTTCGTGAATGCGATTAGTGCCCTTATACGGGCCACAGAGAACTTCCTTTCTCTCACTGTTCTCTGCCAGCTGAGGGTGCAACCAGAAGAGGCCCTCACCAGAACCTGACCCTGCGACACCCTGATTTTGGTCTGGTAGCCTCCAGAACTATGAAAAATAAATTTCTGTTGTTTATGAGCCATGTTAGCTATGTGTTTTTCTTATAGCAGCAGTAGTGGATGAAGACACTTGGGCAGATGTGAGACGTGGAGACAGAAGTTTGGAAATCTTCAATGTGTGGGTGATATTGAACATGTAGTACGGATGAGACCACCTAGGAAGAGACACATGCTCAGCTCTGAGCTCTCCAGCACTTGAAGGACAGGGAGTGGAGGAGGCTACAGGGAGGCCGGCAGTGGCCCGAGAGCTTAGAAGAAACCTAAAAGCCTGTCTGGACACCAAGGGAAAAATGGCTTTCAACAGAGAGTGTTGCCCAGTGGTTGATACAGGCCAAGTAAGATGGGTCCTGAGAGCTGATCCTTGGACTTGGGAAGGCTGAGGTCTGTGCTGACTTTTGACAAGAGTGGTTTCTCCTTGTGGTGGCTTCTCTTATTGGGGAGCACAGGCTCTAGGACACGTGGGCTCAGTAGTTCCAGCTCCTGAACTCTAGAGCACAGGCTCAACAGATAGGGCACAGTTGAGGGCCTAGTTGCTCCACTGCATGTGGGATCTTCCCAGACCAGGGATCGAACCCATGTGTCCTGCCCTGGCAGGCAGACTCTTCACCACTGAGCCACCAGGAGAGCCCTGGTTGACCTCCTCTTTTTCTTTCTTATTTCTCAGCTGTTACTAGAGGAAAGTGTTAGCCAAACGCTTGGGGACTTATCGGTCAGGTATTTCCCTCGGAGCCACCCGCATGAGCCCCTGGGGAAGGTGGGAGCATCTGGCACCTGCACAGCTGTCCTCGCAGAGGTGCGTCTGAGTGTCAAGGCTGGTTTGTTTAGTTTCCTTCTCTCTTGTTCAGTCCCCTTCTCTTGGGTTTCCCAGGAAAGAATTGGTACTGGTGGAGTTGGCAGACCTGGGGGCCCTGCAGGCTTCGGTCTCCAGGCCCTGGACAGTGCTGTTCTGCAGCTGCTGCAGAGAGGCCTGGGGAGGGGAGGTGGGAGCCAGAGCCAGCCCCAGACCCAAGGTTGTGTTCCCAGGATTTGGTTCTGCTTCAGGCATTGATCTTCCTGCAAATAAACAGACTGACACACGGCACCAGCCCTCTATCTGACCCTGTCCTGAGAAACAGAGGTTTTGGCGCCTCACCAAGTAAGAACCAAGCGAAGGCAGTGGGAGAAGCGGAGGGACGATTTCATGAAGCCAAATGGGTCTGTTCTAGCCAGGAGAACCCCAGAAAAGACTTTCACAAGAATAAGCTGCCTTGTGGCAAGCCAGCAAACAGTATGACTGTCCAGGGGAGGGCTTCCAAGCTCCCCAAAGCCCTGAGCCACTTACCCTCCCCGTGAAGAGCTTCCTGCCGCCAAGGCCAGCCGCTTCTGCAGGGTGACCTCCAAAATACTGGCCAGGGCACCGTCACAAGGGTCCTGTCCCGCATCAGTCCCGGCAGACGCCTCGTTGATCCCATTGATAAAAGCCTGCAGCTGCCGCCTCCACTGTGCGCCTGGGCAGCCAGCCAAGGCCTGCTTCATTCCCTGATGGGCAGCCGAGCTGGGGGGAGTGAGGTAGGAGGTTCAGGGGGACTCTGCCACAGAGGAACCGAGCAGAGGCCAGGGTCCGCTCCAGGCTTCTGGCTAGGAGTGCTTCCTGGAGTCAGAGTCTCACAAACCAAGGACTAGTTCCAATTCTAAAGGCCTTGAACCTTGAGTGAGTCCAAGAGGAGCTCAGAAAGGGGCCCTGGCCCCCGTGGAGGCTTCAGCCTGGAAGAGGCTGGATAAGGTCTTCCCAAACCTCTGGCCTCATCCGCATCCCCTGGGATGCTTGGAAAAATACAGATTTCCCAGTTCTGCCCAGAAAATCCAGTGCTCAGGAGCTGGTCCCAGGAATCTGTATTATTTACATATTCCTCAGGTTTTTCTCAGAGGTGCCTGCAGTCCTGGCCTGGCCTCTGGTGACCCTGAAACTGGCTGTGCCCTGTACTGCCTGTTGCTCTATCACGTCCCCTGGCCTTATTTTATGCACGGCACTCATCCCTCTCTGAAATTATCTCATCACTTGCTTAGCGGCTAGCTGTCTGTGTGCTGCCATTCCGTGGATGCGTCTGTTTTGTGTCCTGCTGCCTGCCTCACATCCAGAGACAGGCTGGCACCTCATCGGACCTCCTTCCTGCTGGTTTGCCTATCTGAGTTATGAGGTACAGGAGGCTCTCAGGAAACCTCTGGAAGTTGTAGAGGTTTTCAGGAAATTTCCCGATATTCTCCGCTTCTGGGGGGCTGTGCCCTCCACCTGGTGTCAGGAGGGCCCAGGTTTGAGGGCAGCTGGTCGGATGGGGAGGGTCACCACACCCCTGCAGGACGGTGAGCGTCGAGGGGTGCAGTTGTGTGTGCAGGCGTGTGCACTGGCCGGGGAAGGCCAGCTGACAGTAGAGCCACAGTGAAGACCCCTGAGAACCTTGCGGACACGTCCACGGGATCCAGCCTGGCAGGGAGGGGCCCTGCTTTCTGTGTCTGCTGGAGGCCCCCGTCTCCCAGAGCCGGAGAGTCCTTCCTATGGATGTGGCGAGGACGATGCTAGAGCAGCCGGGGCAGTCCCTGGGCAGTGTGAGCCCTCCAGATGAGTTACCTAGTTTAACCCTCCCGGTAACCAGGGTTTAGTAGTCGTAGCATCTCTTTGAGTAGTTCTCTAATGAGCCCCACGGGCTTCCCAGGCGGCTCAGTGGTAAAGAATCCGCCTGCCAATGCAGGAGATGCTGCTTTGATCCCTGGGTTGGGACGATTCCCTGGAGAAGGAAATGGCAACCCACACCAGTATTCTTGCCTGGAAAATTCCATGGACAGAGGAGCCTAACGAGTACAATCCATGGGGTAGCAAAGAATCAGGCACGACTTAGTGACTAAATAGCAGACAGCATAATGAGTCCCACAGACCAGAGGAGGTAGGGACTGGCTTGGGGTACCAACCTTTCCTCCCCTACTGGAGTTATTGGTACAGTCAGAACCAGATGGTTGGATTAATATTTATAAGAGCGATTTTAGGGTGGAAAATGTAATGCAAAGAACAAATAAAATATTTGTATGGGGAAGCAAAGATCTTTGGAGTTGAGATTAGAAAGCTAATGTGTTGCTCATCTTCCCCAGCCTCAGTTTCCTCATCTGTAAAATGGGAAAACCATCACCCCATCTGCTTATGAGACAGAGCTGGTGTGAGGGTGCTGTGAGAGGACACTTGCAGACATGTTTAATAAGCCATAGAGCACACTCCATGCTGCCTGTGGTGAAGGAAAGAGGACATTGGAACTGGGACGGCGGGGGGCAGTTCATTCATTTGGTAGAAGTTTCCTGGGCTGACTCTGTCTTCAGGAGGACACATTCAAAGGTGTACAGGATCCAATCTCTGCCTCCAGGAGCTCTGTAGACGGTGGGCAAAGAGACCAGGTCGCCTATAACCAAAACTTGGCTACCCAAGGCAGAACTTCCAGAGAGCCTTAGGTAGGTGCAGAAGTGAGAAATCAAGGTAGGCTGCATGGAGGATGTAGGCAACCTGGGAGAAAGAAGGTTGATTTCCTGGTTTCCACTGTGGCCTGTCTGGGAGACTTCGCCCACCCTGGCTTCTCACCCCCATCCCCTTTGTGAGTCCTCCTGCTTAGAGTGTTTGTCTTTTTTCTTTTCCCTCCTCTTCAGCAGAAATGCACTGGGCATGTTTCATTTATTTATTTAGGCCACACAGTGTGGCATGTGGGATCTTAGCTCCCTGACCAGGGACGGAACCCTTGCCCCCTGCAGTGGAAGCATGAAGTTGTAACCACTGGACCACCAGGGAAGTCCCAGGCACGTATTATTTATGATAATTAAGTTAATATTTTATGTTTTATAGGCTTAAATCTTTTATCCTCTCATAACGTGTGGAGTGCCTGGGGAGCCAGCATGCCCCGGCACTCCATGGAGATTCCCCCTGAAAAGGAGCCCCTCGGGTGGGCCCGGTCCACCCAGGCTGGCGGGAGCACTGCAGTGCCCGGGGGCCTGGCAGCATGACCCACAGGCTGTGACCCCTGCCCTGCAGTTTGGGAGCCGGGCCATGCTGCACCAGGGTTGGCAGGTGGGGCCCCTGGTCTCCCCTCAGCCTCCCTGAGTTCCGCAGACCCGGCTGGGAAAGTCATGTGTAGGAGTTCCTTGGGTCCTGAGTGCTGGTGCTGCCCAGGGACGCTGTCCCGTGTCTGCAGCAGCAGGCCCACGACGGGAGCCACACTGGGCCCCAGTGTAAATGGCCAGATGGTGTGATGTGAGAAGGGCGGCGTGCAGGTCAGTGCTTCCCGTGGGCAAAAAGATGGCGAAATCAGACCATGTATTCATCTTTGCTTCTGTGCAAATAAAGGGCATCGGTAGGGATGGAGTGTGGCTGGGGCCTGGGTAGGGGAGTGTCAGGAGGACCTTATACACAAGTATGTATACAACGTGTGTGTGTGTGTGTGTGAGAGAGAGAGAGAGTCACTTAGTCGTGTCCGACTCTTTATGACACCATGGACTATAGTCCACCAAGCTCTTCTGTCCATGGGATTCTCCAGGCAGGAATACTGGAGTGGGTTGCCATTTCCTCTCCAGGGGATCTTCCTGACCCAGGGATCGAACCCAGGTTCGATCATTGCAAGCAGATTTTCTGCAAGCAGAATTCTTTACCGTCATTGCAAGCATTGCAATGGAGATACTTGCAAGCAGATTCTTTACTGTCTGAGCCATGTGTCATTTTGTATTTGTATATGTAAATTTTTTGTATATATATATGTAAACATATATATATGTGTGTATATATAAACACATATATAAATATATATAAACATATATATATAAAAACATATATAAATATATATAAACATATATATATATAAACATATATATAAACATAAACATATATATATGTTTGTATACCTACGAATTTTGGAACAGTGTGAGCATGTGGAAACCATCTTTAATGTCTTATTCTACCAATGATATGAGGCCCAGGGTTTTTCTGCCCCGGCCTGGGCCTGAGGGAGATGGGCTTGCCCTCAAGCCCCTCCCAGTCTCCAGGGCCCTAGGCCGGGTTCCTTGCCCTCCTGGGCTCCAGCATCCCTCACCGCTGCCTCCTTCCCAGCCCTCCGCCCCTCCACCCTGCCCTCAGGGCCTGGCCACCTCCCACACTGGGGCTGGTATCTTCCCTCTCAGTGCCCCTGCTCACCTGTTTCGTTGGCCTGATTGCTCAGCTGGCTTGTTGCATCTGTTTGTCCTGAGATGTTCACAGCTGATAATGACCCGCGTCCACCAGGCCACGCCCCCACCCCAGGCTGTGGCAGCAGTATGTTCTCATGGGATGAAACTCGGAAAATATCAAACATCGATTTCTAAGTGGACACAACCTCCTGCTTGGAGGTCATTGACTTTCATCTCGCGTTCCTCTCTTGTGCTTTGTTAACATCTGCATCGTCGACGTGATTTTCAGTAGCTGTGTGGATATCATGCTCTTCCTACCCTTCTCTATTCTGCTTGTTTCTCCTGAATATCGACAATCTCCTGGTATCGACAATCCCCACATTTTTTAATAAAATCCTCATGAAAAACATTTCTAGAATTTATTATAGAGAGGTTCTGTCCCTTGAACTGCTTCCTAGTTTCTAAGCAGGCTTTACATTCCAACCCTGGCTGGGGCAGGGGCCACTGCCTCAGATGCTTGTGGAGGGGACAGAAGGCGCTGATGTCCGTAAAGAGACCAGAGCAGACGTCCAGGAAGTGCCTTATGTGTCTGCCTGGCCAGCACAGCCCCCTGAATCTAGGAGGCCTCTTCAAGCCCCCAAACTCTGAGGTTTGGTTTTCCCTGTGAGAAAGCGACATCTCCAACCAGTGATTCCCATTAAACAGGAGGACAGGAGGCTGTTGGGGGCCTAGAAGGAAGGGAGGAAGAGAAGGAGGCAGGCAGGCAGGCAGGCAGGGGTTTGTTTCTGAGGAAGGCAGTGGAAAGTGGGATCTCTTATTTTCTGCCGGCTGCCCACCCTGGGCTTCTCGTTGTAAAGCCTTGGCCTTTGTAAGGAATTGCCCGGGGTTACGTTTCTTCATACTTCCTCAGCTTCCTAAACCAAGGGAGGTGGCTGGCTGGCTGGAGCCAGGATGGAAGAGGTGAGTGGTGGTTGAAAGGTGGGAAACCCAAGCCGTGGGGGCATGAATAATTCAGTGCGTCAGCAGTTAACAAGTTATGCTTTTAAGCAGTGAATGGGGAGCTTGGTCGGCTAACAGCCTGACATCCTTCGGCTCTTTGGAGAGCAGCTTTCTTGCATTCCGTGGACTCAGGTGTGAGCTTGCTGAGTGGGAGCTCATGCCCAGGGAGGGCCTGGAACAGTCGCTGGCTCATTAAGTAAACAAGTCTTCAAGCACCCGCTGGGGGCTACGCAGGGGAAGGGGTGAATCCAGACAGGAGCTGGCCCACGGGCTCGTGGACGTGACTGCTCCTCTGCTCACACCCAACAATCTCCTTCCCCCTGCTTGCCGGGGATGGTGGGCTGGTCTCTGCTCCAAGCGCTTTGTTGGCTGAAGCCATGTCCATCTGGGTTCCACTGTCATCTGTAGAAGGACAGAGGCACACAGAGGTCCCTTAATGTTCTTCCAGCCCATAAGTGCTTGTTCCCCTGCACAGGGCGTGTCTGGTGAGAGGGGAGGGTGGTCATGATGGTTGCAGGGCCCTCGAGGCTGCAGTGCTTCTACTCAGATGCACTGGCCGGTCACTTCACGTTGCCCCCGGGTCCTCAGTCTCGCTCCTTCAGTAGTGCCTCCAGCGGCCGTGTGTGTGTGTGTGTGTGTGTGTGTGTGTGTGTGTGTGTGTGTGTGTGTGTGTGTGTGTGTGTGTGTGTGTGTGTGTGTGTGTGTGTGTGTGTGTGTGTGTGTGTGTGTGTGTGTGTGTGTGGCTGCACTGCGCCTTTGTTATTGCTCACAGGCTTTCTGTAGTTGCGGCCAGTGAGGGCTACTCTCCTGTTGCAGCACGAGAGCTTCTCCGCGCGGTAGCTTCCCCTGTTGCAGAGCATGGGCTGTAGGGCAAGTGGGCTGCAGAGGCTCGGCAGTTGTGGCGCACGGGCTTAGTTGCCCCCTGGCGTGTGGACTCTTTCTGGACCAGGGATCGAACCTGTGTCCTCTGCATTGGCAGGTGGATCCTTAAACCACTGGAACCAGGGAAGTCCTCCCTCTGCTTTTTGACCTACCCTCTGCCTCTTTTCTCTTGCCCCCCTCTAAGTTAGATCTGCAGTGGGGTTCTGTGACTTGAATGCCTTTCCACGTTTCCTCCTCTTGGCTTTTCCTTGGTAAAGTGGGGTCGAGTGGTGATCGTTTCCTTTCTGGGCCTCTTTGGCAGTTACCATGCATCACACTTCTCCCAAAGTCTCTTGGCTCTTGCTGGCTCCAGATGGGCTCTGGGCCTCCCCAAACCAGTCACCGTGGCCAAATCTGAACGACCTCCCCTCCCTGGAGCGGAGGGTGTGTGTAAGCTGAGAGTTGTGGATTTGGGGGCTTTCCTAGAGGACGATGGGTGAACATAACCAGGTGGCTTAAGCTACAGAAGCCCACCTGACCCCTGTGGCCAGACTGAGCAAAGCTAGTTATTTCTCCAAATCCCTGATGGATGAAAACTGCTTAATTTATTAAATGGCTCAGGTTACTTCTCTGTCCCTGAAGTGTACTCTTCCCTTCCCCCTCCATTTATTTAGTGTCCCCCGCACAACAAATGTTTCCATGCCCCCTGGTTTAATTATACTTTACAGTACCTGTATCACCTTGATTGAATCTCACCACCTCTTGGGGGTGCAGACCCCTAACCTATAAAATGAGAGGGTTGGCCTAAAGTAGTAATTTCTAACGTTTGAAAGCAGAGGCATTTTTTTTTCTCAAAATACATCTGACACCAAGTCTCAAGATACAAAACAGACACAGAGAATGTGTTCCCATAAAAATGGGTCCCCTCCCTTAAGACTTGGGCTTCCTCGGTGGTGCAGTGGTAAAGTATCCGCCCACCAATGCAGAAGATGCAGGAGACAAAGGTTCGTTTCCTGGGTCGTGAACATCCCCTGCAGAAGGAAATAGCAACCCACTGCGGTATTCTTGCCTGGGAAATCTCATGAACAGGGGAGCCTGGTGGGCTGCAGTCCACGGGGTTGCAGAGAGCACACCCTGAGCATGCACAGAGCATGCACATATGCGACTTAGAACATTCACTTTTGATTCACTTTTGATCAAATCAGTAAATGAGAAAAACGTGTCCATTGTGGCAAAGCAGAGATTTGAAATCAGGGATTATAGTTAATAGACTTACACAGCAGTCTTGGCATTTCAGTATATCCATCTTGCGTATGTGTAACACAGTCTTAAGAAAATCCTCATCAGCTCACATCTGCAGCTGTAAATAGTAAGAGTTTTCTAAGAGCTCGACTGCTAATTGTTGAGTTATTTCCTCTTGAGTGAAACAGATCCAGTAACATGATGGAGGGTTTTGCTTCATTATCTTTTCATAGTAGAATCTCTGGCGTCCATTCCTTATCGTGCTTGTGAATGGGATACTAATCAATACAAAAACTCACAAAAGGCATGAATGTTATCTATGGAATGAGGAGAGATGGTGGGTTGCACTTTTTCTGAGGTTGCGTGGCTGCCATTCATGCTTAGTCTGGAAGGTGTTACAGGCTTATATACGTGTTTGCTGAATGCGGCCCACAGGAACTGTCAGAGCACCCAGGCTCCTGCGTTTAAGAGGGCTGGGCATGTCCAACTCTCTCCTCACCTGAGACCTCCTCACAGCCATGGCCATGTTCCAAGGAGTTCAAACACGAGGGGCTTCGGGACCCCACTGCGCAAATATCACATAAGCGTGTCCCAAGTTAAAGGTATCAATGGCCGCCTGAGGTATCCAAACTTAGTACATGACTTAGAGGATAAGGGGGCTTTGCTGGTGACTCAGACGGTAAAAAAATCTGCCTACCAGTGCAGGAGACTCGGGTTCAGTCCCTGAGTGGAAGATCCCCTGGAAGAGGGCGTGACAACCCACTCCAGTATTCTTGCCTGGGAAATGCCTTGGACAAAGGAGCCTGGTGGACTCCAGTCCATGGGTTGCAGAGTCAGACAGGACTGAGTGATGAAGGAACATCAACAACAGAGCCCAGCTCAGCCCGTTTGATCCCTTGCCGCTGGGGGTCAGACAAGCACGGGTGGGTGCTGAGATGCGACCTGATGCTCCATCTGTCCTGGGGTTATACTCAACTCAGGGCCTGAAGCAAAGAGCTCTGTGGGTGCCTTGATCTCCTGTCTCCTGTGGGCTGATGAGGAACGGGAGCTGCCCCACGTGGGAAGTTGACTTGATGGCACTGCTGACGCTGGTGGTGATGCCGGTGGTGCAGGCTGGACGGTGGGTGCTCCGTTATCATTGTCATCATCATCATCGTCTTCCAAGCAGCCTCCAGAGGGTGGGGCCGGGCCCTAGGCTGCACTCGTCATGTTTCGTCTCTGGATCTCAGGGCAGCCCCTTAAGGTAAGTATAATCGTCCCCATTTGACAGGTCAGTAGACTGTTCAGAGAGGACCCATGACTGACTACTAGGTCACACTGCTGCCTAACTGTGTGTGGATCTGAGGCTCAGAGTCTTTGGGGCACCAGCCGGTAGCCAGCACATCAACAGTGCTCCCCAGGAGAAACCCATGTTATTTGTCCCGCAAGGGACAGGCAAGGCTGGGCTGGGGGCATCATGCCAGCGGGAGTGCTGTGTCCCTTCAGTGTGACACATGTGCGCTTCTGACCTGTTGGCCCCGTCCACATAAGAGGCCAGGGGGAGGTAAGAGGGTAGCCAGGCCTGGCAGCTTGCAGCTGTCCCACCGGGAACCTCACAGCCGCTAGCCTCCCTGGGTGCTGGCACCTTTAGGGACCCAGGTCATCTCCTGTTCTGTGCAGTTTTCAGTGGCTGTCGAGCTGACCTTCTTAAGATGCACGCCTCTCCCTTCCCGGAATGCCTCCCAGGGCCCCCTGCGACTTAGATGGTCGGAGCCGGACCGCCCAGCCCAGCCCAGCACCAGGCCCGTGTCTCTGGCTCCCTGGCCTCAGGCCCCATGCGGCTGCGTCCCACTTGGAGTCTCTTCCTGTTTTCCATAAACGTCCTTGATGTTTTACCTTTTGGCCTCGGCTGACGCCGCCCTCCCTGCCCTCAGGGTCCTTCTCTTTATTTTGTTTGGCTCAGTCCCCGCCCCCCAAAGCTCAGCTATAGTGCCTTTCCTTCGTCTGGCGTCCTGCGTGCGCCCCTGAGACCCTCCAGGCTCTGGCTTCCACGCCCCAGCCCCAGTGCAGCCCGTCCTCAGTCCCCTGGCCTTGGCCTCCGCCTTCCCAGAGCCTCCTCTCCTCCTCACCCAGGTTGTGTGCCTGTTGAAGGCGGGAACTTTGTCTCGTTTGACTGTGGTTCCAGACGGTTGTCTGCAGACAGTTGGCACTAGCACGTCGCACAGGTGAGGCTAGGCTGACAAGCACCAGCTCGTGAATCGGAGGATCTGGGTCTTGTCTGGGCTCCCCCTGTGGATCTGCATGATTTACCCGCAGAGAGCTTTCTGTTGCAGGTGGTTCCCAGACTCTGAGCAACTCCGGTCCAGGCTGACTTTGAGGCAGGCCCTTTCTTTTTAATTGAAGTATAGTTGATTTACAATATTGTGTTAGTTTCTGGTGTATAGCAGAGTGATTCAGTTATGTATTCTTTTTCATGATCTTTTGTATTATAGATTATCGCAAGATATTGAGTATAGTTCCCTGTGCTATACAGTAGGACCTTGTTGTTTATCTATTTTGTGTACAGTAGTTTGTACCTGCTAATTCCAAACCCCTAATTTATCCATTCCCTGCCTTTCCTCTTCGGTAACCATGTTTGTTTTCTATGTCTGTGACTCTGTTTCTGTTTTGTAAATAAGTTAATTGAAATCATATTTTAGACTCTACATTTCAGTGATATTGTATGGTGTTTGTCTTTCTCTATCTGACTGACTTCACTTTGTATGATAATCCCTAGGTTCATCTATGTAGCTGCAAATGGCAGTGTTTCGTTCATTTTGTTTTAACGTGGCTGAGTAGTACTCTGTTGTGAATATATGTACTGTATCTTCTTTATCCTTTCTTCTATCATTGGACATCATGGTGGCTCCCATGTCTTGGCTGTTGTGAGTACAGCTGCAGTGAACTTTGGGGTGCATGTATCTTTTCTAATTATGATTTTTTTCCAGATATATGCCCAGGAGGGGGATTGCTGGACTATATGGTAGCTCTCTCATTACTTTTTTTGAGAAACCTCCATACTGTTTCCGTAGTGGCTACACCAACTTACATTCCCACCAACAGTGTGAGAGGGTTCTCTTTTCTCCACACCCCTTCCAGCATTTATTATTTGTGGACTTTTAAAATGATGGCCAATGATTGGGATAGGGTGATACTTCATTGTAGTTTTTTACCATAATTTTAAAAAATTATTTATTTGGCCGGCCAGGTCTTAGTTGTAACACTCAAGATCTTTGATTTTTGTTGCAACAAGCAGGATCTTTAGTTGTGATGTACAAACTCTTAGTTGCAGCCTGTGGTATATAGTTCCTGCCCAGGGATTGAACTTGGGCCCCCTGCATTGGGAGCATGGAGTCTTAGCCACTGGACCACCAAGGAAGCCCCCTCCTTCAATTTTCTCAAGCACCCTGTGAGATGGGTCCCAGGAGTGCAGGAGGCAGAGTTCAGAGGGATGCCTGGCATGCCCTGGAGCAGAGTCTACGTATAGCTCAGGTGCCAAGCCACCCGGCTGCATCTGGAGCAGGCACATCGGGGGCTTCCCCTGAGTACCCATTCCTTCACCCGCACGGCTCTATTACAAGCCTCCTTCATATCAGATGCCAGGTTTGAATTTGATCCAGGCTCCCTTTTTTTTTTTTCCATTTTCACAAAACAAAGATTTTCCTTTTCCCTTCTTCAACCTCACCCTCCCCCACGTAAACTCCTGTGAAAATAGCTTGTGTAGCTGAGCCTCAGGCCAATTTGTGTCTTTGTGCTAAGCACACACACTCCATCTTTCGCACCACAAACAGCTTTGCTCAGAAGAAATATGTTTTCCCTCTGCAAAACTGCCATTTTAGGCCAACACAGAGGAGGCAGCAAGAGACTATTTCACTTTTTCTTCCCCTGGAAAAACCCACCAAGATGTTGTTTTCCCTTGCTTTTTCTGGAGGGGAGATATTTCTTGACAGTTTTCGTTGCTAATCTGGCTCTCAGCCCTACGTCTGGTGCCAAGTTGTGAAGGAAGCAAAGGAAAAGCTAGTTGAGCAAAGGCAAGATTCTCCTAGAGGGGCACCAGAACCCTGCAGCTCGGGAGTTACCAGAGACCCGGTGCTGAGTTCTGGCTGACGTCCCCCAGAGGGGCTCCCCCCCAGAAGCCCTGGATGGGGGACAGCCCTGTGGCAGGCACATGTGGGGTGGCGGTCCCGCTGGTGTGCATTCATTCAACACAAATCCTGCCACACTTTCTTCCCACAGGCTGGGGACGGTCTGGGGGCTTTGAGATTACAAAAATGAATGGGTCATAGATTCTGCCTCCGCACAGACCAGTGGGCTTCATGGGTGGCTCAGCGGTACACAACCCACCTGTCAATGCGGGGGATGTGGATTCGGTCCCAAAGTGCAGAAGATCCCCTGCAGGAGGAAATGAGCTCACTCTAGTATTCTTGCCTGGGAAATCCCATGGACAGAGGAGCCTGGTGGGCTACAGTCCACGGAGTCACAAGAGAGTCGAACACGACTGAGCGACTAAACAACAATGAAGGGAGTGAAGATTCGTGTATTTATTTACTATAACGTTGAGTAAGACGTGAGTTGTACTGACTAAGAGCTGTGAATAAAGCCCTAGTTCCATATGTGAGGTTCATCTGAGCCAGGGAATTGAGGGAGGTGTTGGGGGAGGAGGTGGCACTCGATTTGAGCGTGAACTTTCCACCGGGGTCCTTGCTGGTGTGCTGGAGTTGGCTGTGTGAGCCTTGCCTCTCTCTTCCCTCCCTCTTCTTCAGTTCAGTGTGAATTCCTTGGGTGTGTGTGTGTGTATGTGTGTGTGTGTGTGTGTGTGTGTGTGTCTGTGGGCTCTTCTCGTGCTGGCAGACAGCTGCTGAATGTTCTGAGTGTCTGCTTTTCTAGGCTCGTTTCCTGGACCCTCGTAGCCTTGCAGTTTGGTTCTCATGACCCATCTCCATGGGGGGAGTAGAGCGGTCCTTCCCACCGTGGAACCAACTCGCTGAGCAGGTCACGCTGGTCTTTGCCGTGTGCTCAGACTCCAGTGCTAAGCAGCCTTCTGGGTCTAAGAGCAACCACGGAACCAGCACAGCGCGGAGGTGCTGCCCCTGAGGCCTGACGCAGGCGTGCCTCTGGGCCTGGGGACCACCGTGGACTGAGAGGGAGCAGCCCGAAGCCCCCCAGACTCCTCCCTGCCCTCCCCCTCGGCGTTTTCTCTCTCAGGGTCAGGTTCTTTCGGGCTCAGCTTGGGGCACGTGCTCTTCTGGCGAGAGGGAGGCTCTGGGGAAGTGACTGATCAGCCCAGCCTGAGTCAGCCTGCCTCTGGTCCAGCAAACAGTGGCCAGTGGATGGGGTCATCTCCTCAAGGCCAGCAGGACCCCCCTGTGATGGGGCAGTGGCAGCTGGAGAGATGGGAGAGTCACTGTGAGCTGGGGAGATGGCCGCTCTGCATGCCCTGTGCCGACTCTGCTTTTACTAGACATGCCGCCCCTCTGATCCTCCACTGGGTAGTCTTTAAAATGGCAGCAAGACCACCTGCTTCGTAGTCTTCTTGTAGCAGTTAAATGAGACAGCACCTAAAGCTCTTCCATAGACCTGGCACTTGGCTCATATCTGTTTTTTTTTTAATAATTTAATCTATTTTTGGCTGTGCTGGGTCTTCATTGCCACGTGGGCTTCTCTCTAGTTGCGGCGAGCAGGGGCTACGCTCTCAGGGCAGGAAACAGGCTTCTCATTGCGGTGGCTTCTCTTGTTGCAGAGCACGGGCTCTGCATGAGCTTCAGTAGTTACAGCACTTGGGCTCAGCGGTTCCTGGCTCTAGAGCACAGGCTCAGTAGTTGTGGCTCACGGGCTTCGCTGCTCTGCACCATGTGGGATCTTCCCGGATCAGGAACTGAACCCATGTGTCCTGCTTTGGCAGGAGGATTCTTTACCACTGAGCCACCAGGGAAGCCCAGCTCATACCTCTTAAATGGTGGTGACGTGTGCTAGATGATGGGTCTGAAAGGAGGCATTCCCCGGCGGGTCTCCCCATCTGGGTGCTTTTGGATGAGGGCATTGAAGTAGGAGGTTTCATGTCACATCGTCCCCACCTGCCTTCCACACCTTGGAGATCGTACTTGTGGTTGGTTAGCAGACTGTGCCGTGAGTCTCCTGATACACCCAGCAGAGCCAGCTCCCTACTGCCCAACAGGAGGCCGGGCCAGGGGGGGTGTGGTCCTATCCTCACAGCTGCAGGGACGTTCACTGAGCTGTCTGTCCATACCCCCAACCCGCCTACCCACCAGAAACGTTGCTTGACTTGCAAGGCCTCAGGTTCTCAGCAGGTGGTCACTGCTGGTGGGTTGTCATTCAGACATGTGCTATATTTCTCAGGAGGAAGGTTATATTTTCCTGGGAGTTGTCACTAGGATCATTTTTTACTTTTGAGTTGATCAGGGTCTTCAGTCTGAGGATTTTTCGGTGCCTTGTCCCTGCTGGCTCAGAAGGTAAAGAATCTGCCTGCCATGCGGGAGACCCAGGTTTGATTCCTGGGTTGGGAAGGTCCGCTGGAGAAGGGAATGGCAACCCACTCCAGTATTCTTGCCTGGAGAATTTCATGGATGGGGGAGCCTGGCAGGCTATATATAGTCCATGGGGTCGCAAACCATCAGACACGACTAAGTGACTAACACAGACACAGCTCCCTGTAAGATACCCCATTGGTGCACAAGGGACCCCGACTATCAGGTGTCAAGAGAAAGAACAGTGGCCACGCAGGGTTCTTGATTTGGACAGTCTGGAAGGACCAAAACCGTGAGACTGATGTTATCAGGACAATTGTCCTGGTGTGGCTGGATTTCAGACCATTCTGGAGGATATGTTGGCATCCAGATGGAAAGAGAATAGGAACAAGGGCATTTAGGCCAGGGGACAGTACGAGGGGCCTCTCAGAGACAGAAAGGAGCCCAACTTGGGCAGGAAAGAGACAGGGAGCTGACTGAGCTGGAGTGCGGACATGCGCAGGATGCGCTGAGACAGGCATGGGGTGGGGACCTGGATTACTGCAGAGCACGAACGTTGAATAAAAAATGGACCTAATCCGGTGGGTACTCGGGAGCCATGGCAGGTCATGGAGTGATGTGTGTGTGGCTTGAGTGTTATTATTATTGCAGATTTGTGTGTAGGACGGACTAGTAGACCAGTTAGACTATAACAGTTGTTCCAAAGTGGGTGGAAAACAGTTCCAACCAGCATGGCACAGCAGGGCTAGAAAGGAAAGCATCAGTCCAAGAGGAATTCTGAAGGGAGAATTGAGAGACAAGAATATGAGCAAAAGGGAGGAGTTAAGAGAATCCCAGGTTTCAGATGGTAGGTGGGCAACAGGAATCCCATTGAGAATGTGGAGGTGGGTGCCTTGGCAAGGGCGACCATGAGTCCTTTTGCTTGACACGCTGAACGTCTTAGTCCTCTTGGGCTACTCTAATAAAAACCATAGACTGAGGAGATGAAATAACAAAAATATTCCTCTTAGTTCTGGAAGCTAGAAGTCCAGGGTCAGGGAGATCGTATAGTTGGGTTCTGATGAGAACCTTCTTATTGACAGTTCACTGGCAGCTGCCTTCCAGCTGTGTCCTCCTGTGATGGAAAGGGGGAACTCGAGTTCCTTCTTCTCCGTCTAAGGCCCTCATAACCTCATGGAACCCAAATCACCCCCAGTCACCCACCTCCACATTGTGAATTAGGTCTTCAGCATGTGAATTTGTGGGGTGGGGGAACACCAGCATTCAACCCGTAGCAGTGAATATGAGGGGGCAGTGAAGGCCTTCTACAGGGAGAAGCCCGAAGGACAGTCAGGGATCTCAAGGGGAGTTGGAGGTCCTCACACAAGGCCCGGTCACTGTAGGACATAGGGGTGATCAGCCCAGAAGGAAGACTGGGGCTGTGAGGGTGCAGGGCCAGGGAGGAAG
Organism: Muntiacus reevesi; assembly: GCF_963930625.1. Taxonomy (NCBI): domain Eukaryota; kingdom Metazoa; phylum Chordata; class Mammalia; order Artiodactyla; family Cervidae; genus Muntiacus; species Muntiacus reevesi. The sequence continues at coordinate 7,726,837 of NC_089265.1, read as the reverse complement.
GGGTGTGGAGAGAATGGCTGAGAAACAGGATGGGATTCTTCGGGATAGCTCATGTAGGGGAAAGAGCAGCGCCCGCGACACAGGACTGGAGGGTCACTGAGGGCTCTGTCAGCGTCGTTTTATGGCTGCAGGGAAGTCGCCAGGTGCAGGCGTGACTGCAGGAGAGTGAGTAGTCCCGGCCCTTCAGGAGCTCGCCGCTGAGACGGAGAGACAGATACCAAGGGCACCCCCCAGGGGTCATCTGCAGAGCGTTCAAACCCCACCACTGACACCGACCAGTGGTGTGACCTCGGGCAAGCCCCTGCACATGCCAGAGCCTCAGTGTCCACAGTCTGTGTGAAGGAAAAGAATGACAGTCCCCCCCACAGGGCTTCTGTGAGGACGGATGGGCTGGCACCCGGGAGGAGCTCTGCCTGGTACCCAGCTCTTACCAAGTGCTTGCCGTTAGCATAGTCATTATTAGGGAGGAAAGTCACCTAGTACCCTGAGTGCGCCATGCAGCCTGCAGAAGCACCTGCAGGACTGGGTAGCTGAGGTCTGGCCCCAGGAGGCGGGGAGCACAGAAGAGCTCCCCCTGCCCTGAAACAAGAAAACATGGTGTCCGTCGACAGAGGTGCTGTGGTCTCATTCACTGTTGCTAGGCGTGCAAAATGCTGCAGCCACTTTGGAGGACAGTTTGGCAGGTCCTCACAAAACTAAATATATTCTCACCATACGATCTAGCAACTGTGCTCCTTGGTATTTACCCAAAGGAATTGAAAACTTATGTTCATACAAAAACCCACACATGGCTGTTTATAGCAGCTTTATTCATTATTGGCAAAACCTGGAAGCAACCAAGATGTTTCTCAGCAGGTGAATGGATAAATAACTTGTGGTACATCCAGACAATGGAATATTATTCAGCAATAAAAAGAAATGAGCTATTAAGCCACTAAAAGACTATAGGAAACTTAAAAGCATATTATGAAGTGAAAGAAGTCAATCTGAAAAGGCTGTGTGTTGTTTGGTTTCAACTATGTGATATTCCGGGAAAGGTAAAACTATGCAGGCAGTAAAAAGATCACTGGTTGCCAGAAGTTGGGAGGAAGGAAGGTTGAATAGGTGGAACACAGGGGATTTTTAGGGTGCTGAAGCTATTCTGTGTGATACTGTAATGGTGAATACATGTCATTGTACATTTGTCCAAACCCATAGAGTGTACCACACCAAGAGTGAACTGTAATGTCAAGTATGGACTTTGAGTTTCCCAGGTGGCGTGGTTGGTAAAGAATTCAGCTACCAGTACAGGAGACTCAAGATACTTGGGTTCAATCCCCAGGTCGGGGAAGATCCCCCGGAGGAGGAAATGGCAACCCACTCCAGTATTCTTACCTGGAGAATCCCATGATCAAAGGAGCCTGGCGGGCTATAGTCCATGGGGTCACAAAGAGTTGGTCACGACTGAGCACATACACATGAATGCATTGGGTGTCTATGACATAGGTTCTTCCGTGGTAACAAACAGACCACTCTGATAGGGGATGGTGGTGGTGGGGGAGGCTGTGTGTACGGGGAACAGGGACTCTATAAAAGAAAGTAAGTGAAAGTCGCTCAATTATATCTGACTCTTTCCAACCCCAAGGACTGTAGCCCTCCAGGCTCCTCTGTCCTTGGAATTCTCCAGGCAAGAATACTGGAGTGGGTTGCCTTGCCCTTCTCTAGGGGATCTTCCCAACCCAGGGCTTGAACCCAGGTCTCCTGCATTGCAGGTGGATTCTTTACCATCCAAATCACCAGGGAAGCCCAAGGGACTATATGGGGATCTGAACCTGCTCTAAACAATAAACTTGGTTATTTTAAAAAAGGAGTGTGGCTGTGTAGAGGCAGTCCTCATTTCAACAGTGAATTGATTAAGCAGTTATTTGAGCATTGACTGTCCAGAGACTGCAGCATCCAGCACAGAGAGACCAGGGAGGGGGAGGTGCCCTCAGGAGCCACTTAGGCTCTCGGAGGGCTCAGCCAGCATCTGCTGATGGCTGCCGGAGCACCGTGATGCCGGGCGTGGGGGCAGCTCCCAGGAGAAGGGGTTCCTGGCCCAGCCTCGGGGACTGTACCTCTGGGCCTTGAGGTCAGAGAGCACCGGATGGAGGGGTTACTTTTAGGTTGGTTCACAGAAGGGTGACTGACCCCACCTGCAGGGCGAGTCCATCCACTCCTCCTGTTCTTACCACCGCGTGTCAGGGAAGCGTGAGCCCTGCGGCGCCCGTGAGGAAGCGGGTGAACTAGGTGGAGTGACCTGGGCCAGTTCACCACTTCTCTGAGCCGTGGTTAGTTTGGCTTTAACATGCCTACTTTGTAGAATCATGGTGAGCATTAAATGAGGTAATGGATATGAATGTTTTAGGTCTGTACTGGCCAATAAATTATAATGTGGACCCAAAATGTGAGCCTCATTTGGGATTTTACATTTTCTGGTAGTCACATTCAAAAAAATAGAGAAGTAGGTGAAATGAATGGCTCAGATGGTAAAGAATCTGCCTGCAGGCCAGGAGACCTGGATTCAATCCCTGGGTTGGGAAGATTCCTTGGAGAAGGGAATGGCAACTCACTCCAATATTCTTGCCTGAAGAATCCCATGGACAGAGGAGCCTGGTGGGCTGCAGTCCATGGGGTCTCAGAGTCACACACTATTGGGTGACTAACACTGTGTAAAATGAAGTTTTATTTAACCCAGTGTGTGAAAAATTATCATTTAAACATGTAATCAGCATAACATTTGTTCATGAGATAATTGCACCTTTTTTTGGACTAAATCTTTTTTTGTTGTTTGTTTGTTTTAATGTTTATTTACTTGGCCATGCCAGTCTTAGTTGCAGCACATGGGAACTTCCATCTTTATTGCAGCATGCAGACTCTTAGTTGCAGCATGTGGGATCTTGTTCCCTGACCAGGGATTGAACCCAGGCACCCTGCATTGGGAGCGTGGAGTCTCAGCTGCTGGATCGCCAGGGAAGTCCCTGGACTAGATCTTTGCTGTCTGGTGTGTGTTTCGTAGGGGCTTCCCAGGTGATGCAGTGGTGTCAGTGCAGGAGACACAAGGGATGCAGATTCCATCCCTGGACTGGAAGACCCCCTGGAAGAGGAAATGACCACCCATTCCAGTATTCTTGCCTGGGAAATGTCATGGACAGAGGAGCCTGGCGGGCATTTATCTCAGTTGGGACCAGATACATTTCCCAGGCTCACTGGCCACGTGCAGCCAGAGGTGGCCATGCTGGAGAACACAGCGGTTCATCAATAGAGGCAGTTTATCTCCCTCCATGCACGGTGTCACAGCCCAGAACTCTGCTAATTACTCATCTGGTCACACTGTACCTAGTGTGTATTAGTATTATTATATCAAGAGCTTTATTTCATGCACCATGATTGTGTGTTCATAAATTCTAACTCATGAATTCACAAACTTGCAATCAAAGGCCTGTGCAAACACAGCAATTAGGCTTTTGTTCCTGAAGTGATGTGTGTTCATCTCTTTTGGAGCATTCATCCAAACCGGGCATGCGTTTGAATTGGTTTGTGTCAATCACCATCTCCCTCGATGCTGCCCCAACTCTAAGCTTCTTGGAGGGAAAAGATGTGTCTCGTGCATCCCTCCATCTCCCCGCCAGCCTTTCCCTGCACCCCTGAGTGTTTAGCTCCTAGTGGGCGCAAGCAGGTTTTCAATAGGCAGTTTTTGAATCGACTCCATCAACCAAAGTATCGGTTCCTTTTTAGAAAAGAAGCACATTATAAAGTAAAGGCTCTAAAGTCAGATTATGTAAAAACTGTGTTGAAAGGCAGCAGGGACATCAAACATAGCCAGTGGATTGAAGTTTTTATTCACATAGACATGGACCTGGCGGAGGGGAGCGCAGGGCTCCAGCAGATAGGTATGTGTTTGGGACACGAGACTGGAACAAAAGTGTCTGGAAATCTGTCCCAGGCATTTGAACTTCTGATGAGATGAATTCTGGCTCACCCCCGCATGACACACTCCAGTCAGTTCAAAGGCCTTGCAGAACCTGGGAGCCCCGTGTTCTCTCTGTTTGAGTCAGAGCCCTCGTTTGGGGGCGTTTGCCCCCCATCCCCCCAGGACCTTCAGTTGCCAGAGAGAGACGTCTAGAGAGGACCAGTGGAGGCAGGGGAGGCAGGATACAGGAATCAACAACCCAAAGTCACGAAAGCAGAAGAAGGATAAACACTTGGACAGAGAATCAGATACACACACGCACGCACACACACACACACACCCCTCTCCTAATAGACATAGTGTCTGTAACAAGGCAAACATAGTTTATTAACATTTTATGACAACCCTGGAAGAGGGAATTCTTAAACCAGTTCCATGGAGCACAGGGTGGACATTGGAAATTAACTGTACGTGATATCTCATGCCTACTTCAAGATGTGTAAACGTCTTTGGTAGAGGGCTATGTGTGACGATGTGTGTGGTGTGTTAGGTACAGGCATGAGAACTTTCCTAGGTTCAACTGCAATGGTGATTCTCCCCACCTCTTCTTCCTATAAAGCTTTTTCTCAAGTCTTTATTGAATATGTTACAATATGTCTTCTGTTTTATGTTTTGGTTTTTTGGCCATGAGACATGTGGGATCTTAGCTCGTCTGCCAGGGATGGAACCCATACCCTCTGCATTGAAGGCGAAGTGTTACCCACTGGACCACCAGGGAAGTCCCTTCCTCTAAGGTTTTAAGTTCCCTTCTATATATATTCCCACCTACTGTACCCATTTTGCTCGGGAAAGACAGTGCGCCTCAGTAATGAAGAAAGGTCTCGAGTGACAGACTGGCCCCTGGGAGGGGAGCAGTGCGGCTTCCGGCGATGCAGCTGTTGTTCAGGGGCTCAGTCGTGTCCCCATGGACATCAGACCTCCTTGTCCTTCACCATCTCCCGGAGTTTGCTCAAACTCATGTCCATTGAGTTGGTGATGCCATCCAGCCATCTCGTCCTGTGTCATCCCCTTCTCCTCCTGCCTTCAATCTTTCCCAGCATCAGGGTCTTTTCCAATGAGTCAGCTCTTCACATCAGGTGGCCAAAGTATTGAAGCTTCAGATTCAGCATCAGTCCTTCCAAGGAATATTCAGCATTCATTTCTTTTAGGGTTGACTGGTTTGATCTCCTTGCTGTCTAATGCAGGGGAGAAAGTCCCATCTGGAGGAAGGCTGTGTTGTGGAAAGGGTGCCTTTGGGTAAATGCTAACTGAAAGAGACGGGGGACATCTTCTGTAGCTGTGGATTTCCTCAACTCTAAATAGAGCCCCTCCTACGGCTCCCATCCTCAAGGGACCATGTTAGATTTTAACATAGAAAGCATCTCTTTCAAAAGTAATCTCCACCGCTGATACCCCACCCCACCCCCCGCCTGCTCCAGCCTCGAACCCCTGCCTCCTGCCTCCTGCCTCCTGCAGTGTTTTTCAGACTAGAGCCAGTGGACCCCCAGTATCACGTGCCTGGAGGATGGGGTCGGGTTGCCTGTGCGGCACCCCAGCCACGCCCCTTCTGGGGCAGAGTGGGGCGGGGCGGGGCCTGCAGGTGATTCTGGCGCATGCTGGGTCTGCAAGCAGTGCCCGCCCCGACCGCGGACCCTGTCCAGGGCAGGGCCGTGGGGACAGCGCGACCTGGGGGGATGGGGACACCGGGAGAGCCGCCCGCGCCGGCCGTCTCCGCCCCGGCACTTTCTCGCCGCCGCCCTGACTCACTGTTGAGACAGGTTCCTGTCTCTGGTTTTTGTTCAGCACATCAGAGGCTGAGTCTGAGCCTTTGGTCTGGAGTTTGAACAAATTGGAGCTGAAATTGCCTCAGCGGGGTAACTGGGAGCGCTGCAGAGTCAGCGCCCGGGCGGCTGCGCGGGGAGAGGAAAGGAGGCGCGGTGGGCGTGTCCTTCTCGGGGACCTGGGGAGGCGGGGCCGTGGGCGGGGGCCGCCCAGCCGCGACCCGGGGACACAGAGGGTGTTTAAGAGGTGCCCGATGAATTAAATATTGATTAATTAAATATTAATAGCAAATATAGAAATGGAAATGATCGCTCTATTTTTGTAGGCTGCGTGGCATAGTTGAAAAAGCTCAGGCTTTAGGGATAAAAAAAGAAACAAACCCATGGGTCTTGGTTCTTCCATTTAACCATTGAGGAGCCTTGGTACACAGAAAGAACCCCTTTGAGTCTCTGTTTTTGCATCTGTAAGAGGGGATTAATCAACCTCAGCTGAGTTGTAAAGAGGAGAGAAGAAAGCAGGCTGAAGCACATGAATCCTCTGCTCCCGCTGGCCAATTCATCCCTTGCTTGAGGACTCAGTTTGGCATTTTGACGCTCAATCTTTGTCCCGTACGCTGCACCCAGGACCTGACTTCTGGGATTTGTCTAATGTCATCATGTACTCTTTTTTTTAACACGTTTTAAAAAATTAGTTAATTATTTTGACTGCATTGGGATGCAGGACCTTATGTTGTGGCATGCTGGCTCTGGACCAAGTGGGCTCAGCAGTTGCAGCATGCGGGCTTAGTGGCCCTGGAGCATGTGGGATTTTAGTTTCCTGACGAGGGATCTAACCTGCATCCCCAGCATTGGAAGGCGGATTCTTAACTGCTGGACCATCAGGTAAGTCCCTCCTCATCGCTCTTGCGCTTGGGGTGGACCTTGCCTTGTACTCAGTGGGACCACTTGGCCACTTCTTATCTGCAGCAGTTTTGGCTCTTTGAATGCAGAGGACAAATGGAGTTCCTCCTAGTAGTGGTCACGGTGACCAAGTAGGACGGCCAGCTTGGTCATGACCTGCAGGCCTTCCCTAGGAGTGCTCCTGGGAGCCCTGTTCTGCAGTACCTTTTTCAGGACTACTGGTTCTTTTGGCTGTCTGTTCCATGCATAATCACACAGAGAGATGCCTCCAGTGGGCTGGAGGCTCCTCGAGGCTGGCAGCATTGCCCCTTTTCAGCGGAGGGAAGGGTTAAGTGAGTGCTGCTTGGGACCCAGACGCAGTTTCTCAGAGCCAGCTGGCAGTGATGGTGGTGAAGCAGGCAGGCAGGAGGAAAGAGGTCTGCAGGGAACAAGGCCAGGTTCAAGGAGATAGGCTTACCGTAAGAGCTCCTTGAAGGCAGTGCGTGTACGCAGTTGTGTCTGACTTTTGGCAGTTCCCTGGACTGTAGCCCATCAGGCTCCTCTGTTCATGGGATTCTCCAGGCGAGAATACTGGAGTGGGTTGCCATTTCCTCCTCCAGGGACTCTTCCCAACCCAGGGATGGAGCCTGTGTCTCTTGCGTCTCCTGCATCGGCAGGTGGGTTCTTTACCACTGGCACCACCTGGGAAGCCCTTGAAGGCAGGGCTTCTGTCTCATCATGTTGGTATCTCTGGAAGCTGGTTCAGTCTTAGCATAGAAGAATGGGGCAGTAAAGCAGGGAGGGGAGACCTGAGGCTCTGATTGGATGCTGTTTGGAATTTAATAGTATGTCAGGACCAAGCATGTATAGCAATCATGAATTCTGGTGTTCTTGACAACAAAGTCTCCATTGATTTTGGAGCTTTGGGGATCCTGTGTGACCTTGGGCTCCTGGTTGCAGCTTCCTCTTGAGTTTATGAGCTGAGGGCTGTTTTCTGCTTGAGGGGGCAGAAGGCTAGAAGCTACTATGAATTGTGCCGGGCTCTGAAGGAATAAATTATTATTGATGAATGTTTGTGTCGTGATTGGAAACCATTACTTAAGGCAGCACCCCTGCCCGTGGGTTTCTATGCTAAGAGCATCTAATCTGATGGGATGTAACCGCAGCCTGCACATCTAGGCGCTCCCAGCTGTCTGTCACTTTATTATATGCCTTGTTCTTCCCTTCCCCATCACAACAAAAATCCAACCTCTTCACCCACCCAATTGTAGGAAGAGGAAAGACGGGTTCTGTATTTGCTTGTCCTTCCCCTGGGAGGCTCTGCTGTGTCTTTTCTGAGACTCAAGAATCTCCAGGCTGAGTTTGTAAGAGAGTCTCCTCCCCAGGGAAGCTGTTGTAGGGAGGTGGGTTGAGGTTTGGGAAGACCAGGGCTTGATGTGTCTTAAAGCCAAGCATTTGTCCACTGGGCTCCCCTGGATCCTTTACAAAAGGTTAGCTTGAATCCTCCTTTCCCACCAGCAGGATCGCATCGTGGTCCTAAGTAGCTCTTCTTTACATAGTGTGAGCCAGCCGCTACTCTAAGCACTCCACATAAACTAACTCTTCAGATTCTCACAGCAGTCCTGTAAGACAGTTACTCTTCTTCTTTTTTTAAATAATCGTTTGGCTGTGCTGCACGGCATGTGGGATCTTAGTTAACCGACCAGGGATCAAACCCATGCTGCCTGCATTGGCAGTTCGGAGTCTTAACCACCATCACCAGGGAAGTTCCCAGTTAATCTTATTATCCCCATTTTCAGTTCAGTCGTTCAGTTGTGTTTGTGACCCCATGGACTGCAGCATGCCAGGCTTCCCTGTCTATCACCATCTCCCGGAATTTACTCAAACTCATGTTCGTCGAGTCGCTGATGCCATCCAACCATCTCATCCCTCTGTCGTCCTCTTCTCCTGCCTTCAGTCTTTCCCAGCATCAGGGTCTTTTCCAATGAGTCAGTTCTTCCAATCAGGTGGCCAAAATGTTGGAGTTTCAGCTTCAGCATCAGTCCTTCCAATGGATATTCAAGACTGATTTCCTTTAGGACTGACTGGTTGGATCTCCTTGCAGTCCAAGGGACTCTCAAGAGACTTCTCCAACACCACAGTTCAAAAGCATCAATTCTTCAGCACTCATCTTTCTTTATGGTCTGACTCTCACATCAGTAAATGACTACTGGAAAAACCATAGCTTTGACTAGACGGACCTTTGTCGGCAAAGTAATGTCCCTGCTTTTTAATATGCTGTCTAGGTTGGTCATAGCTTTTCTTCCAAGGAGCAAGCGTCTTTTAATTTCATGGCTGCAGTCACCATCTGCAGTGATTTTGGAGCCCAAGAAAATAAAGTCTGTCACTGTTTCCATTGTTTTCCCATCTGTTTGCCATGGAGTGATGGGACCAGATGCCATGATGTTAGTTTTATAGATTATACAGATGAGAAAACTTGGCACACAGAGAGGCCAGCAACCTGCTTAAGGTCATAGAGCAAGTTTCTGGGGAAGCATGCTTTTATAAGAGTCTTGAAAATATATCCTAAATCCTTCTGTTAGGAGTAAGTACAAATTTGGCCTGAGAAATTAGCCCATAAATGCCAACCAACAGCTCCTTGGCTGAGAGTGCAAGGACCAAGGGAGGGGAAGGGGCCCCTTAGGGGCTGGCACATTCCTCTCTTGGAAGCACCCAAAGGGCTTCTTGTCAAAACCACATCTTGTACCACTTCACAGGCTGTAAGCACATGGCATTTGTTTTCTTGTTTGAGTTTCACAAATACCCTGTGGAAGCACAGGTGGAACCACCTCCATTTTACAGGGTGGATCACAAGGACCTTAGCACAGGGCTAAGTACAGAGTCGCAGAAGGCAATGGCCCCCACTCCAGTACTCTTGCCTGGAAAATTCCATGGACAGAGGAGCCTGGTGGGCTGCCGTCCATGGGGTCGCACAGAGTCAGACACAACTGAAGCAACTTAGCAGCAGCAGCAGGTACAGAGTAGGAACTGAGTCCTTACTTGTTGGATTAATTCTTTTTTCTTTTTTGATGATATCTTTTTTTATGTATTATTTTTGAACACCAAAGTCATTTTGTATTGGGGTGCAGCCAGTTAGCAATGTCGTGGTAGTCCCAGGTGAACAGTGAAGGGACTCAGCCACACACATACACGCATCCATTCTCCCCCAAACCCTCTTCCCATCCAGGCAGGCACAGAACATTGAGCAGAGTTCTGTGTGCTATACAATAGGTTTTTGTTGGTTATCCATTTTAAATATAGCAGTGCATACATGACCTTCCCAAATTACTTGTTGGATTAATTCTTGAACAACTGATGTTGGGAAGACTGGCCGGTGGGTGAGATTCTGGTGGGGATGGACGAGTGAAAGGGGCAGGGTGGGGATGGGGGCACACTCACAGTGCCCCTTCCTGCCTTAACCTACATTAACTGGGGCACATCCCCACCTCCACCGGGAGCCCAAGCTCAATGCCAAGGCCTTTGCTTGAAGTCCCCTCCCACTCTCCCCACCCTGGAAGATCCTGTGGTGGGGAAGTCAGGGCAGATGCATGCCCTCATGAGACAGGCCAGGGGACCAGGGCTGGGGGGAGCAGGCGTGAAGCTCACTGTCTCCTCCCATTGGCTCTGATCAGGTCTGGCTCTCCCCTGGAGAGGTGGCCATGCCCCGCCTTGTGGAAGAGAGCCATCTTCCCTCCTCACCATTGATTTGTCAGTGGTTGCTCCACTATTTATAACCCACTGCCTTTCTGCCACGCTTCAGCGCAGCTGGGAAGTGAGCGCCACGACCTCTGATCATATTTCTCTTTGCTGAGTTCAAGCCTATAAGGAAGTGAAACATCCTCTGAGGTCACAGCTTCTGAGCCCCCCGGGTGCCCAATCAAGGCTGGTGCTCTTAGCTTGAAGGTTGGAACCAATTAACCACGTTAGCCTTGCCTCCAGGAGCTGTGTGTGCAGGCTCAGCTGGGGTCTCTGGGGGCTGCAACCACAGCCTTGGCCAGCTGTGCCCTGAAGGCTGGAGCCTGCAACTAACTGCTTGGCCCACTTGCTGGGTTCATGTACCGAGGCTGGGCCTGGGTGTGCTGGGAGCACCAGCCAGGCATTCTACTAGCCTGTTTCCTGGGTCTCTTACCTCCACTCCCTGATGCTGGGAGCCCTGTCTCCACCTGCAGAAGAGAATGCCCAGTAGCCCACCTCCCCTTAGGCAGCTCCGCTCAGAGAGCTGGGATGGAGGAAGTGCCGCTTCACTTGGTCCGGAAGTCCGCAAGTAACAGTCCCGCCCCTCGACTCTTGTAGCCCCGGTCTGCATTGTTTTTGTTTGTGCTTCATTCGAGTCCTTTGGGACCCCATGGACTGTAGCCCACCAGGCTCCTCTATCCATAGAACTCTCCAGGCAAGATTACTGGAGTGGATTGCCATTTCCTTTTCCAGGGGAATCTTCCCAACCTAGGGGATCAAGCCCACATCTCCTGTGTCTCCTGCATTGGCGAGAGAATTCTTTACCACTGAACCACCTGGGAAGACTTTGATGAAAATGATACCATCTGACAAATAAGCGTGCATCTCCCCCAGGTGTATTCTCCGAGGATACACACGTGTGCCATGACCTGGAATAGTGGAAAGACCTGGTCTGTCCTTTCTCAGCTCCTACCTACAGGGGTTTTGTCCCCGTCCCACTAGAGACCCGAATCTTACGGAGAGAAACTCCAGCCCAGAGTCCCCATGGTGGAGGCACCTGTCCCCATCCCTGCTGCTGCCCCCACCCCGGTTCACACAGGGAAGGAGAGCCCTGAGATGCCATCTGACACACACCTCTGCAGGTGAGCAGCTGTGCCCAGGCATTCCTTTCAGGAGCGGTTTAGACATCCAGGTCTCCTCTGGGAAGACAGGTATGAACCGCCTTGCAATCGCTATGGTAACCGGTCACACGTCTCAGCGGGTGGCAGGAAGGGAAGGAACCAGGAGCTGAGTCACCCTGGGAGGGAGGCTGTGCCTGGACAGGGGTGCGGGGGTTTAAGTCAGACAGATGGAAGGCCTGCTGACAGCAATGTAGCCCTGTGACAGCCACAGCTTCTCTGATAGCGGAGAACTCTCGGCCTGTCGTGTGTCTGGAGGCCTGGGGGTTCACCCTGTGTCACCATAGGTGCTTGGCGACAGGTCTAGCAGAGGACCCGGTAACCAAGGAAATAGGCCGGTGGTCAGGGCCCCTCTCAACCTGGCACCAACCGACCTTCTCCTCTTCTCTTGAACACCATGTACTACCCAGCATCACCCATCTCAGGAGAGATCAGGTCTCCACTGCTATGGGTGCATCCTGGTGCATTTGCTTGAAAGGCCACTCCTCTTGGAAACTCCCAACCCACTCTTCAAGACCCATATCAAATGCTTTCCCTCGAATGCTTCATAATTCTCCATTCTTAACTTCTCCCAGGGCACCTATCACATGGACTTACCTATGTGTGTGTCGGGGGATCTGATGCCCACCAGAAGGTCCGCCCCCCGTGAGCAGACACATGCCCAGCTGGTCTTGGGTGACAGGACCAAGAGTGTGCAGCTCCAGTAGGCTCAGTGGATGCTGGTTGACCGAAAGGATGAATCAGGGTGCTGATGTCAGAAGGCAAGCCCGGCAGGCTCAGAGCTGTGCCCAAACTATCGACAAGCAGAACCTTGGGTGTCCAGGCTAAGCTGCCATTGTGGTTAGTTAGGAAGGAGTGCACAGCTCTTTGCAGTTTGCACAGCTTATGCAGCTGGAATGCTACAGCTTCATTTCTGTTAGGCAAGTTGTGAAAGCCTGGGTGCTGACCTGGCCAGACTGAGGTCCTAGGTTGCCCCTTCATTATACATTCATCTCTCCATCTGCCCGTGGATCTTCTACTGTTCTATCCATTATCATCTGTTGCTATCATCTATCTATATGTCTGTCATTCATCTGTCTCTACTGGCTGTCTAGCATCTATGTATATGTCTCTTTCTATCATATAATTATCTATCATCTATGTGTATCAATCCATCCATTGATCATGTCCCTATCTGTCTATCTGTCTATCATCTGAAAGGTGACTTGCTCACCATTAGGGCGTGGATGATCTGAGAGGAGGTGGAAGCTGGAAAGAAACTGGAAAACTAGGGAAGAGAAGGGTGGACTGGCTCTGGGTCTTGCAGGCTGGACTCGGGAAGAGTTGAGCTGGTGGGTAGGAACGATGAGCTGGTTCCCAGCGGAGGTGTGGAGGAGAGGCGGCACTAGTGGAGCTCAGGCGAGGGGTCGAGGGCTCCAGGGGGATGATGTCATCCATGGCCAAGCCCAGGGAGGTGGGGGCTTTCGCGACGCCCTCGCCAAGAGCTCCGCGCGCATCCGCAGCCAGCCCCGGGGAGGCGCTCTCGGGGCGCGGACTGTGGTTTCTTGGTGACAGCGCTGGCGACTCCGGGTGAGAAGAAGCAGGCGAAGGCGACCGGTGGCGAGAAGAGCCGGAAGGAAAGGTCACCTGGCTCCCGGTGCGGAGGGCTCGGGATCAAGCGGGGTGCTCGCGTCCCCTGCGCACACTCACCCGGGGTCGCCAGCCCGAGCGCGCGACGTCACCCGCGGCCGCGGCACTGACTTGCTGTTCGGAACGCAGACTCTTCCCATCGGGGCAGGGGACGGGGGGTGTCGGGCAAAGGGGACGCGGTGGGGGCTGAGGAAGCTCCCACCGGGGAATCGGGCTCTCTGCGCAGCCTTCAGCCCCTTCCCCATCTCCTGGGCGCGCATCCCTGGGCTGGCCCGGCTGCGTGGAGCGCAGGAGTCGCCAGGAGGACTGTACTGGGGATGGAGGGTGCAGGGGGCGAGGCCAGTGGGCTGGGGCGGGATTGTGTGGGGGCAGCGGGAGGAGCAGGATTTAGCGACGGGTTTGCTGAGAGTCGGGTGTGCAGGTTCCTCTGCCCTCCCCAGTTACCGCCGCCTTAGCAGCCCAAGATTCAGAGAGGCAGCGTCGGTGGACCGGGTTGCACGGCCTCCCACTAGCGCCCTGCTGGCCCTCAGAGGAGATCAAAGAACCCTCTTCCTCTCTCCTTTCGTTTCTCACCTTTCCCTCGTCATTCCCTTCATCTCCCTTCCCAACCCCCTCCCCAGCTTTCTCTGCTCCCTCCTTCTGGTTCTGAGCAGCAGCCGGTCCCTGGAGGGCCTGGCAGTGGGTCTCAAGTTCAGCCAGCCCTGCAGTCTGCCGGAGGCTGGAGAAACCCGGCGCCACCTGGCCTGGTGCCCATTCCCAGCTTCAAAGACACTCAACAGGGAGAGATCCCTCTTTGGCAGACCTGGCTGAGTTTCTCTGCCAGCTGCTTTTGTGCTTAACACCTACCCCTCACCCCCATTAGCCATCCCTCTCCAAGGTGGATTTCTAGCAGGTATGGGAGTTAAGGGGCAAAGAAGTCCCCAACCCATTTAGAGATGTCTGTGTTACTATAAATACCCCTCACCCTTCCTAAATCAGAAGTCTGGACAGTGTGGGAGTGTCCCTTTTCACAGGTAGCTGGGCTCCTGGGTGAACAAAGGTACAAAGGGACATGGGAGGGGATCTGAGAGCCCTGCTAGGAGTAGGAGAACCCCGGGGGCGGGGGCGGGGTAGCGATGATCTGTGTGTGTGTGTTAGTCCCTCAGTCGTGTCCAACTCTTTGCAACCCCGTGGACTGTAGCCCACCAGGCTTATCTGTTCATGGGATTCTCCAGGCAAAAATACTGGAGTGGGTTGCCATTCCCTTCTCTAGGGGATCTTCCTGACCCAAGCATTGAACCTGGGTCTCCTGCATTGCAGGCAGCTTCTTTACAGTCTGAGCCACCAGGGAAGCCAATTTGGATAACCTCAAAAAAGAAAAGAAAGGGTATATTGCTTTGTACATATCTCCAGGGTGAACACACCCAGGTAACAGCACGTAGATCAAGCTCTCACCTGCACCTTGGACGTACCCCCCCAAGTCTTCTGTGTAGCCCCAACTCCAGGGTAAACCTAGCTTCTCTCATTGTAGCAAGTTTGGTTTTTTCAGTTCTAGAAAGTCAGTAGGAAGGAAATCACACAGTAAGTACCTTTTAAGACCTGGTTTCTTTGGCTCAGTATTCTGGAGGGAGAGGGAGGCGGTGTCCATGTTTGACTGTGGTTGTAGACATTTTGGAGTTTGGATGTCCTTCCCAACAGGACGGATCATTTTTCCATCCAGGAGAGTGGAGGGGTTGCAGCAGGGGTCTTCTTCGTCTGGATTCATCTTCCTGGGGGCTTTTCCTTACTAGCTCCTGCGGCTTTCTCTTGCAGGAGTCAAACGTTCCTGTTACTTACTGGGCAAAGGCCTCCCCCCTGATTCGTGTGAATAGCCCCCAATCCTGACACTGAAATTTCTCCTAGCAAATTGCCTTTCCTTTCCATAGGGGAGGCTTTGAGCTGAGACCGAAACTGGAAAGGTGATCCTGAAAGAGATGTTCAGGCGAGCCTGCATTCTTCGTAGCTCCAGGAGGGAACCAGTCTGGGCTGGGGGAGGGCTCCGGCCTTCACTGAAGCGTTCGCAGGGGCCAGTGTGTAATTAGCATCCTCAGGAGCCCGCAGGGTTTCCTGCCTTCAAGGAAAGAACATTTGCAAGCCTGCACAGGTTAACAGCTTCCCTTTAAATGTTTTCCTTTTGTGGTTAGCTCTGTGCCTGCTTTTGAAAATGTGGTCATTAAAAAAAAAAAAAAAAAGCAACAAGAATCAATCCTCCCAGAAGGGATGTGAAGGGCTGCTACCCTCCTTGGGAGCCCTTTCTTCCTCACACATAATAAAGATTGAGATTAGGAAGGCAGGACAAATGCTTAGGGGCTCTGAAAATACGGATTATGCAAATGAGCTATTTAAGGACCTTTAAAAATGCTGACTGGGCCTCAGAGTATTTACTGGCTGTTGGAAAGTGAGGATTGTCTAAACAGGGCATTGGGGAACCCCTAAGCGCTCAGATTATGATGGATCTGAAGAACCTCACACATCCCTCCTGGCCTCTTAGGCCTGTCTGCTGTGTGAGGGAGGAAGGCGTGTTTGGACGAAGCTGAGGTTTCATGCAGTGGCCTGCAATATCCATTGCGATTTGGGTCTGTCCTGCAGGCCTGGATGTTGGAGAAGGAGAGCCGATGCTGGGGCCAATGCTGGAGGAGGTTCGTGAGGAGCCCCCCACATGAGTGGCTTGGGTACAGGTGGGCTGGAAGACAGGGCCATGGACAGGGGGACTCTAGAGGTCCTTCGACAGCCCTCAGATCTGTGTAATTGCTCAGTCATGTCTGACTCTGTGACTCTTTGGACTGTAGCCCGCCAGATTCCTTTGTTCATGAGATTCTTCAGGCAAGAATACTGGAGTGGGTTGCCATTCCCTTCTCCAGGGAATCTTCCTGATCCAGGGATTGAACCCAGGTCTCCTTCATTGCATGCAGATTCTTTACCCACTGAGCTACCAGGGAAGCCCACAGACATCATAGAGCAAATCCCTACTACTTAAGGAATGCCTCTTAAGTACATTTAAATTTTTGTTTAATTCATCCTGCAGAGTAAGGGTAGAGCATCTATATAAGTGGATACAGCACTGATTTCCATATATATATATGGTGGGAACTGTTCCTGTTTGCACTCCTGGATGAATGGATGGCATTGGTTCCCATCGTGGCCACCCACTCCGGTATTCTTGCCTAGAGAATGCCACGGACAGAGGAACCTGGCGGGCTACAGTCCATGGGGTCACAAAAGAGTCAGGTTCAACTTAGCGACGCACGCACACACACACACACACACACACACACACACACACACACACACACACACACACACACACACACACACACACACACATTCCCATCAGCCACACAGATTCGGGGCCAAGTCTAGGCACTGTGAAATCACAAAAGGGGACCACATATTAAATGTCTCCCTCTATGAATCTGTGGGGGCAAATTGCTGGTCTGAGTGTTAGTCCTTTGCTGTCTGGAGCCTGCCTCTGCCAGACAGAGGCCTCAGGCAGGAGTGTCTATCTCCAGTAGGTACGAGTGCAGCCCCCTCTGCTGGGCGCATCCTCCCTTCCTGCCTCACTGCACCCTTTGCCTCTGCTGCTTCCTCCACCTACCTGCAGGGTTCTTCTCCTGCCACCCTCACCACCAGCCTCCTCACGTCCTCCTTCAGATCGTTCCTCAGATATCTCAACCAGGCCTTTCTGCCTCTTGAAAATCGCAACCCTCTGGCCCCAGACATTCCCTGTCACCTCACTGGTAGGTAGCTCAGCTGGTAAAGAATCCACCTGCAGTGCAGGAGACCCTGGTTCGATCCCTGGGTTGGGAAGATCCCCTGGAGGAGGTTATGGTGACCCACTCCAGTATTCTTGCTTGGAGAATCCCGTGGACAGAGAAGCCTGGTGGGCTGCAGCCCATGGGGTCGTAGAGTCGGACAGGACTGAGTGACTTTCTGCTTTATTCTTCTCCCTACGCTTACCACCATCCATGTCACTTATTTATTTATTACCCCCTTCTTGGTTAGATTGTGAATTCCGTGTGACCGGGGACTGTGTCCCCTTATTCTCTGCTGTATCCTTAGCATCTCAGACAGACCTGGCATTTAGGAGAAATCCCATAAATGTTTGGTGAGTGAAGGAATGAATCAGCATATAGAAACATGAATGAAGACTTTAGGAACCTTTTTCCGCCTGGTGCCCACCTGCTTTCTCGTCTTACCCACCTCTGGCGAAGGCCCTTCCCCTCATCCTGCGGGGTAGGATGCCCCCACAGCCCCACCTGGCTCTCCCCTTCTCCCCCACCTGAAAAGGCTCTCTGATCTCTGTTGAAACGCCTTGCTTCCTTTCTCTTGGTCCCTGTGGCATCCTCCACTTGCTTGAGTATTGGCACTTCTGTCATTGTATTGTAATAACTTGTTCCCATGCCAGTCTCTCCCAGTAAATGGGGGCGCCCTGAAAGGACAGGTGGCTCTAGTGGTAAAGAACCCGTCTGCCAGTGCAGGAGATGTGAGAGACGCAGGTTTGACCCCTGGGTTGGGCAGATCCCTTGGAGGAGGGCACGGCAACCCACTTCAGTATTCTTGCCTGGAGAATCCCATGGACAGAGGAGCCTGGAGGGCTCTACTCCATGGGGTCTCAAGAGTTGGACATGACTGAACAACTTCGCATGCATGCCCTAAAAGGACTATAGTTTTGGTTTTGGGAAAGAACTTGAGTTTTGAGTCAGAGTTCGAATTCCAGCTTTACTAGTGACTGCTGTAGGACTTTGGCAAGTCTCTTAATTGTTCTTAGCCTCCGTTTTCTCGTCTGTCAAATAGGGAGGATCATCTTAATTTGACAGGATGGCTGAGAACCGTAGGGGCAGTGCATATGGTGCCCTTAGCAGAATGCATGGCATGTGGTAGGCAGGGCATGACGTAACGGAGTTATGAGTGAACAGTGGCCACATCACTTATGCCAGAGTTCACCTCCCTCTCTGGTGGACGGGTTTTGTTCTTTGACCTCCTGGGAGTGTCTGGTTTAAATTTGTGTCAGTGTCATGACAAAAAAGGGGGGGGGGGAAGGAGGGGGCACTGTTTTAGACCAAAGGGCAATATAATGGAATATGTGAACCTTGATTTTGGGCCAAAACAGAAGTTATAAAGGACATTTTGGGGGAAAATGGAAATTTTAAGTATGAGTTAATTACTTGCTAACAGTGAATCAAGTACATTTCTTGGTTGGGATTTTAGAAAGGACTGTTTAATGAGTGTGGATTATGTGCTAGGCATTGTGAAAGCATTTTACAGCTGCTCCATCATCCCTATGACATAGATATTTTTGTCCCATTTTATAATGTGGAACTGAGGCTTAGAGAGGGGAAATCATTTCCCCAAAGTTTTACCACTATTAAGTGCCCAGCATCAGTTATTATTATCATATTGTAATAAACATTTTATTCCAGACTATTTTAGATTTACAGAATTACTGCAGAGGTTTTACCAAGAGTTTCTGTATATCCCATACCCCATTTCTCATATTGTTAATGCTTCATGTCAGTGTGGAACATTTGCCACAACTTATGAACAAGTATTGATCCATTATTATTAACCAAAATCCATACCTTATCACATTACCTTAGTTTTTTTTTTCTAACATCCTTTTTCTGTTCCATGATCCCATCCAGGACATGGCTTTGCATCATGTCTCCTTAGACTTGTTTAGACTGGCTGCCTTTCAGACTTGTTTTTGGTGACCTTGACAGTTTTGAGGAGCACTGGTCAGGCATTTTGTAGAATGTTAAGCTATACAGTCCATGGAATTCTCCAGGCCAGAATATTGGAGTGGGTAGCCTATCCCTTTTCCAGCGGATCTTCCCAACCCAGGAATCGAACCAGAGTCTCCTGCATTGCAGGTGGACTCTTTACCAACTGAGCTACCAGGGAAGCCCTATTTTGTAGAACGAATGGGACCAATTCTGAACTCAAATCTGTCTTATTCCAAAGCTCCTTCTATTTCCATCAGACCCTCTGTCTCTTCATTGAGAGAGAGAGAAGTGGAGGGGGGCGGGGAGAGAGATTGATTTACCATCAGAGCTATTTGCCAGAGGCCGAGGGGCTTCCCAGGTGGGCCTAGTGGTAGGAACCTGCCTGTCCGTGCAGGAGACATGAGACAAGGATCGGTCCCTGGGTTGGGAAGAGCTCCTGGGGGAGAGCTTGGCAATCCATTCCAGCATTTTTTTTCTATTTTTTTTAATTGGAAGATAATTGCTTTACAATATTGTGTTGGTTTCTGCCATCCATCGACAGGAGTCAGCCACAGGGACACATGTCCCCGCCCTCCTGAACCCCCTTCCCGTCTGCTACCCCATCCCACCCTCTAGGTCGTGAGAGAGCGCTGGGTGGAGATCCTGCTGTCATATAGCAAGTTCACACTTGCTGTTTTACACACGGGAGTGTATATGTTTCCCGGCCATTCTCTCGGTTCGTCCCACCCTCTCCTTCCCCTACTGTGCCTACAGATCTGTTCCCATTGCGTCCCTGAAAGTAGGATCATCAGTACCATCTTTCTGGATTCCATATGCATGCATAATCATACAATATTTGTCTTTCTCTTTCTTACTTCACTGTGTATAATAGGCTCTAGGTTAATCCACCTCATTAGGACTGACTTGAATACATTCCTTTTTTTATAGCTGAGTAATATTCCACTGTATATATATATATACACCACAACTTCTTTATCCATGTTTGTTGATGGACATCTAGGTTGCTTCCATGTCCTGGCTATTGTAAAAAGTGCTGCCATGAGTATTGGGGTACTTGTGTCTCTTTCAATTATGGTTTCCTCAGAGTATATGCCCAGTAGTGGGATTGTTGGGTCATATGGTAGTTCTATGTCTAGTTTTTTAAGAAATCTCTGTACTGTTCTCCATAGTGGCTATATCAATTTACATTTCCACCAGCAGTGCAAGAGGGTTCCCTTTTCTGCACACTCTCTCCAGCATTTATTGTTCGTAGATTTCTAAATGATGGCCGTTCTGACTGGTGTGAGGTGATACCCCATCATAGTTTTGATTTGCATTTCTCTAATGATGGGCGATGTTGAGCATCTGTTTATGTGTTTGTTGGCCCTCACTCCAGTATTCTTACCTGGAGAACCCCGTGGACAGAGGGACTTGGTGGCTGCAGTCCGTGGGGTTGGAAAGGAGTCGGCCACAACTCAGTGTGAGCACCAGGAGCTGCAGAACAGGGCCAGCCGCATCTGCTGACTTTGGGGAGAGGTGTGATTCGGGGCCTGACTCTGCGTCTGTGCTAACAAACCCCTTGCGCAGCTTTTGTTGTTGTTCAGTCGCTTGGTCATGCCAGACTCTTTGCGACCCCATGGACTGCACCACACCAGGCTCCCCTGTCCTTCACCATCTCCTGGAGTTGGCCCAAATTCGTGAATTGAGTCAGTGAAGCCATCCAACCATCTCATCCTCTGCTGTCTCCTTCCCCTTTTGCCTTCCATTTGCCCAGCATCAGTGTCTTCCAGTGGGTCACCTCTTCACATCAGGTGGCCAAAGTATTGGAGCTTCAGCTTCAGCATCAGTCTTTTCAATGAATATTCAGGGTTCATTTCCTTTAGGATTGATGGGTTTGATCCTCTTGCTGTCCAAAGAACTCAAAAGAGTCTTCTCCAGCACCAAGTTCGAAAGCATCAGTTCTTCAGTTCTCAGCCTGCTTTCTGGTTCAGCTCTCCCATCTGTGTATGACTGCTGTACACAACTTCATTTGAGCTAGGGGGTAAGCCAGTGTCCCTCAGCTTAGGGAGCCCCAGGCCTGGAATGGAGTCTTAGGGTCTGGGGGTGTGATTTGAGCAGCGTGACGCGTGGCTCCTCCGGGGCTCCCAGCAGCGCCTGGGCCCGGATGGATGTGTTCTGTCGGGCAAGGAGCCCCCGTGGGCCATGGACAGGAAGTGGGGAAGGGCATCTCGCTGAGAGAGAGGGAATCGAAGAAACCCCTGATACAGTTCACAGGGTTTTCACAGTCTGTCCCCCTGCCTGAGAGCCCACACCATCCTTTGGCCTTGGGTGCACACTGGAGCCCCAAGTGGGAGGCAAAGCTGGCATGCTGGGGCACATGGTGGAGGACCGGGCACAAGAGGCTGGGCTGGATTCTGTAGGAGGAGGAGCCGTGGAGGGCGTTTGAGCAGGACGAGCACACGAGAAGGAAACGAAAAAGAGGATGGCTAAACCACGCCAGGACCTGGTTGGAGCAGAGCTACATCGTCCTGCTCCCTGGGTGGACCTCACGGTCGGAAATGAACATCAGTCCCCGAACAAGGCGGCCGCACGCTTCCTTCTCCTCTCTCTCAGGGGAGCCCTGCACAGCCCAGCTCTGCCACCCACCCCTGTGGTCTCAGGATCCTGCCCTGCCCATTGCCTCACTCACCTGAGTGTTACCTCTGCTACCTCTGGGGAAGGGGAGCAGGGGGGCCTGGGAGGAAGGCAGAGGTGTCTGTGGTGCGGACGTGGCCGCCATTGTACCCCCAACGACCAGATGAGATCTGGTGGATGTTTTTCCTTTGGTTTTGTTTCCTGCTTCTTTCACCAAGTGTGCTTTGTTTGGGGGAAAGAAGACCTGACTCCACCAGCCCGCCTTCCTCTGTGGGTTTGGTATAATCTGTTCTGCACCCAGCGCATCACTATTGATGGCAGTGATGATGATAGCTGGCTGGCAACAATGTTAACAGCTTTATTTCTTGGTCCCTGTGAAAGGCTGCAGGGGAGGACTGACCTGATGGAAGGGAAATACTGGCTTCCAGGCATCAGATGAACACTGGGACCCAGGTTTTTACTGTCAGACCCACAGAAGCCCGCATATTATCATCTGGTCTTGAGGCTGGCATATTACTTAAGATGCATTTAGCAGCAGAAACAGAATAACCAACTAACAGAACCTTAATGAGAAAGACATTTAATTATATTACATAACAGAATGCTAGAGATGGGCATTTCTAAAACTGTCTAGTAGTTTGAAAATGTTAGGATGCTGGACCCCTGTCTCTGCAACTCTCCTAGCCTGACCCTCACGCTCATAAAGTGGCTGCCACAGTTCCCATTATCAGAGCAGCATCCCAGGCTGGATCTAAGGGGACAGGTATAACAGGAACTTGTTCCTTAACAGCTCCTTCCTTTTGCTGAGGAGCAAAACCCTAACCAGAAGCCACCTAGCAGGGTTCTTAGGGTTCATTGGCCAGAATTTGGGTATATGTCCACTTCTATGCTAATCACCAGAAAAGAGAAATAGGAGTAATTGCTTGACTTAAACCAATCATGTTCATTCCCTAGGTTGGAGGAGGAGCCTACTTTCTCCGCTTTGCGGCTGGAACAGAGATGAGTTTCTGTAAACTCAGGGAGAAGAGGGAGGTGGCTTCTTGCTGGTTAACCTGCAGAGGCAGCCGCTGAAAACCCCCTGGCCGGTTGGACAGGAATGCCTGCTTGTTCTTCAAGTTCTTCACGGGAAGCAATCCCACAGGCCCTGTCAGTAGTGTACTGCCAGGCTCTCCGTGGCCTCTGAGTCTTTACACATCTGTGTCCTCTGATTGAAACCTCAAACTCTGCTCCTCTGGGTCTGGCCAGCATGAGTCTGCAGGTGCCAGCTCGCAGAGAAGTCCCCTTTTACGTGGCTCCTGTCTCCCAGCACTCTGTATGGCCACGGATGGCTTGCTCTGTATCCCTTGGGGGCTTATTTTTCTCTCTCACATCATAGGATGTATTTTATTTCCCACTATAGTCCATTCTGGGAAGACAGATAAAGTGTCTTGGTCATACTGGTGTCTCCAGTCACTGATGTGTCGTAGAGCATTCAATGTACGAAGTGAGGAGTGAGCAATGAAAACTGTGTTGACGTCTGCCCCAGTTGTCACTGGGTGGATGCCTGCTTCTCTACGCCAGGGTTGCCCACGGTGGGCACTGTATGAATGAACGAGTTAGTCCTTCATCTGTTGCGGCAAAGGCCACATCACTGGCTCTCCTGCGTCTGTTCTTTCCCTCCCCAGCCCATTTCTCACTCCACTCCCTAGTGAGTCAGTCATTCCATCAATCTCTGTCTCCCACATTGTTCTTCCTTCTATCTTTTGAAAACATTTTTATTGTAAGTTATAATGTCCATCATAGAAACAAACACAAGTATATAAAGGAAGACAAGAAAGTGGCATCTCATGGTTCAGAAATAACCACTGTTAACAGTTTGATTCATATCTTTTAATATTTGTGCTAGCATAAATACATATGTTTAACATAACATAACATATTATGTTTTTCGTTAAACAGAGCGTTGTTGCATATTTCTGTATTAATGCACACCCGTCTCATTGTTTCTTATTGTGATGAAGTACACATCATATGGGCTTCCCAAGTGACTCTAGTGGTAACGAACCAGCCTGCCAATGCAGGAAACAAGAGATGTGAGTTCAATCCCTGGGTCAGGAAGATCCCTGGAAGAGGGCATGGCAACCCACTCCAGAATTCTTGCCTGGAGAATCCCAACACTGCTCAGCTGCAATGACCTTTTTTGTCACTAGAGGGCGCCAGGGCAGTAAGTGCATGGGCTCAGTTCCTGTGCCTTTTCAGCTCAGTTCAGTTGCTCAGTCGTATCTGACTCTTTGCGACCCCATGGATTGTAGTGTGCCAGTCTTCCCTGTCCATCACCAACTCCGGAGCCTCCTCAAACTCATGTCCATTCAGTCAGTGATGCCATCCAGCCATCTCATCCTCTGTCGTCCCCTTCTCCTCCTGCCCCCAATCCCTCCCAGCATCAGGGTCTTTTCAAATGAGTCAGCTCTTTGCATCAGGTGGCCAAAGTACTGGAGTTTCAGCTTCAGCATCAGTCCTTCCAATGAACACCCAAGACTGTTCTCTTTAGGATGGACTGGTTGGATGTCCTTGCTGTCCAAGGGACTCTCAAGAGTCTTCTCCAACACCACAGTTTAAAGGCATCAATTCTTCGGCGCTCAGCTTTCTTTATGGTCCAACTCTCACATCCATACATGACCACTGGGAAAACCACAGCTTGACTAGATGGACCTTTGTTAGTAAAGTAATGTCTCTGCTTTTTAATATGCTGTCTAGGTTATTCAGACACGCTTCTTGCCTTGGCAACTGTGGGAAGTATCACTGCACCTCTGTCAGGCTGTTTTTTTCATCAGTAACTTGAATGTGTTGGGTTAGGTGCTCCTCAAGGCTTCTCCAAGGATAGAACTTTCTGGTTCTCCTCGCAGATGGACATTTCTGTTAGCTGCTCTTGGTCTGGGCATTCAGACAACTTCCTCTTTCACATTTCTCTTAATTCTCTAAATTGTCAGTTTATAAGTACATGAAAGTTCTCCCAGTTGACCTTAAATCTTGGGGTCCTGGGAGAAGCCTTCTTGGCTGTACTGTTGACTTGCATGCTGGCCTGGAGCTGAGCGTCTTATGCTGTCCTGAGAGTGACTGATGGGGCTCCATCTGCACGCACTGACGAGGTTCCGTCTGCACACACTGATGCCTACCCCATCCACAGGAAGAGAGTCAGTTACTTTAAAGCTTCCCCTCAACTCATTTATGCACAACCACAAGAGGTCCAGAACAAGACTCATTTCTCCATCTCCTTGGGCTGCCTCACTGTTGGGTCAAACATGGAAAACAGCTTTTATTCAGAACTTTAAATAAATTTTGTTGTCCAGGAAGAAACTCTTTGCCCCTCAGTTGTGTCGGCCCGACTCTTCTCTTTTGAAATGAGAAATCTGGTGGCCATCGCTTTGTTTCTTTAAGCAATTTTGTTCCGGAAAGAAAAAAGCATAAAGAGAAAGCTCTCACTGATAAATCCTTAGCTCAGAAATGCTCTGTCAACATTTCGCCTAGTTTTATTTTTGTGTTTTCATTCACATTACTGAGATCATACTATAAATACAATCTGCATGCTGGAGTTTTCTCTTAACATCATGTTTTGAGTGTTTTCTCATGTCAATAAAACAGAATTTGAATGCTTGCACATAACTTCATAGAAGAGATGAATCATAATTTGGCCATATCTTCAACGTTGGATATTGAACTTGCCTCCACTTTCTCCATGTCTTAAACGATGCTGTGAACTGACTGAACTTCCCCTTACTTACTGTTATCAAGATGTGTTTGAAAGAGTGAGACAGCTGGGCTTAGGAAGGGGAAGAAGAGGGTTTCTGTGACCTTCCAGTTGTGGGCCGTGGGGTACTTTGTACCTTAGGTTTATTCTTAGAGCAGTCATGAGAGCCAGGTTTTGCAGATGGGAAACTGAGACTGGGGGAGATTAGGAATTTGACTGTCAGGCCCATGGCCAGTTCGCAGCTGTGCAGGCTGACCTTGAGTTAGTCCACTTGCAGAGCTGGCGTCTCCTTCGCTGCCATGATGCTCAGTGGCAGAAGGAACAGAGTCTATGGGGGTCTGGGCTGCAGGGTCTCACTATCAAGGGGTGTTCAGGCCTTAGCTTGTCTATGAGGGCCTGGGGGAACTGGATCCCCACTGGGGGCAGTGGGATAAATGAGTGCCCCAGCTTGGAGAACTGGGAGAGGTGAATCTGCTGGGGTACGGGATTGAGTGTCTGCCAAAGTTTTCAGCCTGCTTTGCTGAAAACTAACTCGGGTCCCTGCGTCTTGTTCACCACTTTTCTCTACCGCTCTTAATAAATCTGAATCACAGCATTTGGTTTTGTACTCTTGAATTTGAACAGGAGTTCTTACCAGGCCTGTCAGCAAGATGGAGAAGGGCAGGTGAGAAGGAGAACTGAATTCTAGGAATCCGGACTATTTTTAAACACATCCTTGTTATTCTAGATCTTACAGGTCACTGGTACCAGAGAAGAATTTTGCAGACCTGACAGCTGGTGTTAAAACAATTAGGCTCAAAATGACAACCAAGGGATATGTGTGTGTGTGTGGCCACACTTCCTCTTTCTCCTTGTATTGTGGGGCAGATTTCCTAGACATGTCTGAGGTGGAGCCAGCAGGGTCACGGAGGATGGGTGATTTGGGGAGTGAGCTCCAGATTGGGTTTTGGGGAGAAGTTGTGACCCCGACTCTGTCACACACAGAGATGTCACCCCAGACCTATGCTCCCCTCCCTGACCTCAGCCTCCTCTTCCATAAATGGCAGGGCAGGGTGGGGTGAGGGGAATTAGGACCTCTCTAATGCTGAAGATTTGATGCTTTTGAACTGTGGTGTTGGAGAAGACTCTTGAGAGTCCCTTTGGACTGCAAGAAAATCAAACCAGTCAATCCTAAAGGAAATCAGTCCTGAATATTCTTTGGAAGGACTGATGCTGAAGCTCCAATACTTTGGCCACCTGATGCAAAGAACTGACTCATTGGAAAAGACCCTGATGCTGAGAAAGACTGGGGGATGGAGGAGAAGGGGGTGATAGAGGATGAGATGGTTGAATGGCATCACCGACTCAGTTGACATGAATGTGAGCAAACTCTGAGAGATAGTGAAGGACAGGGAAGCCTGGCATGCTGCAGTACATGGGGTCGCAAAGAGTCAGACACGACTTAGCAACTGAGCAACAACAAAAATTCCCCTTCATCCCCAGATCTGGATCCTGTAATTGGGACCACAGATGCCTCTTGGCACACTAGTTTATGGTCATCATGAGCCCCAGTAATCCCCTACTCACCCTGGTCATGCCTACCATTCTGCTCTAAGAGTCTGTAAGACTTGGCCACCCATTTTAACAGCATTTCTCTGGGAGGGACAAGAGACAGCTTTGTCTGTTTCCTGGTCCTCTGTGATCTCAGCCACATTTCCTTACCTGGACACAGCTTGCCTTTTGTTTTCATTTCCCCCAGCACTTCCCAGGCTTCTCTGGTGGCTCAGTTGGCAAAGAATCTGCCTGCAATGTGGGAGACCTGAATTTGATGCCTGGGTTGGGAAGATCCCCTGGAAGAGGGCGCAGCAACCCACTCCAGTGTTCTTGCCTGGAGAATCCCCATGGACAGAGGAGCCTGGCAGGCTGCAGCCCATGGGGTTGCAAAGAGTCAGACATGATTGAGTGACTAAGCACACAGCACTTCCCACCCATCTTGACCAGAGTTCTGCAGAGAAATAGAACCAATAGAAATAGAGGCAGAGGCAAGGAGATACTTATTTTGAGGAACTGACTGACACAGTCATGGAGGCTGATGAGCCCCCACGGTCTGTAGCTGGCAAGCTGGAGACCCAGGAGAGCTGCTCTGTAATTCCAGCCTGAGTCTGAAGGCCAGCAGGCCCAAAACCCAAGAAGAGCTGATGCTTCAGTGAGAGTCTGAAGGCAGGAAAAAGTTATCATCCCAGTTCAAAGGCTGTCAGGCAGGAAGAATTTTCTCTCATTCAGAGAAGGTCCGCCTTTTTGTTCTATTCAGATCTTCACCTAATTGGATGAAGCCCACCCACATTGGGGGGGCAGTCTGCTTTACTCCTGTGTATTGATTGAGATGCTAATCCCATCCAGAAACACCCTCACAGGCACACCCAGCATAACGTTTGAGCAAATGATGGCACCCCGTGGCCCAGTCAGTTGACATATACCATTAACATCACACCACCCAGTATCCTTTAGCCAGCCACACACTCGTGGTTTTTCATGCCCCGTTACAGATGTCCATGTCCTCAGGCCATTGCATGTACTATCCCCTCCGCCTGGAATGGTCTCCTCTAATATAAGAAGAATTCTGTTCTTGGAGCCTTATTGTTTTCAGTAATTTTATTTATTTTTGACTGTGGTAGGTCTTCAAAGCTGCAAGGGCTTTTCTCTAGCTGTGGAGAGCGGGGCTGCTCTCTCGTTGCGGTGGGCAGGCCTCTCATTGTGGCGGCTTCTCTTGTTGCAGAGCATGGGTGCTGGGGCTCAGGCCTCGGTGACCGTGGCCCGTGGGCTCGGTAGCTGCGGCTCCAGAGCCTCGGTGACCGCGGCCCGTGGGCTCGGTAGCTGCGGCTCCAGAGCCTCGGTGACCGCGGCCCGTGGGCTCGGTAGCTGCGGCTCCAGAGCCTCGGTGACCGCGGCCCGTGGGCTCGGTAGCTGCGGCTCCAGAGCATCAGTGACCGCAGCCCATGGGCTCGGTGGTTGCAGCTCTAGCGCACGGGCACCACAGTTGTGCTCCACAGGTTTAGTTGGTCCCCCGTGTGTGAGGTCTTCCTGGATCAGGGATCGAACCTACATGTCCTGCTTTGGCAGGCAGATTCTTTACCATGGGGCCACCAGGAAACCCCCTGATTATTTTTTTCACGTGGCATTTCACCGCCTAGAAGGAGAAGGCAAGCTTGGCAGTATTGGGAGGTGGCTGAGGGCATAGACTCTGGGTGCACATCCTGGCTCTTCTGTCTGCTAGCTCTCTGGCTTCAGGTTAATCTGTGCTCCATCACCTTGACCTGCGTGTACTTGCTTCATGCGGAGAAAATGACTGTGCTTGCTTCATGGGGTGGCTATGAGGATGGAGGGAGCTAAAGCAGGTGAAACTCTTAGAACAGTGTCTGACACACAGACTGCTGAGCTACTTGCAGGCGATGTGGTTGTCTTTGCTGTGGCCCCAGGACTAAGCAGGTGCCTGACGTATGCTGGGTGCCCCTAAGTTTCTGTCGAGTGGACTCGTTTTTAATAAAGTGAGTATAGAAAATATGAGGGACTTCCCTGGCAGCCCAGTGGTTAAGACTTTGCCTTCTAGTGCAGGGGCTATGGTTTCCATCCCTGGTCAGGGAGCTAGGATCCCACGTACTTTGGGGCCAAAAAACCAGACCATGAAACAGAAGCAGTGCTGTGATGAATTCAATAAAGACTTTAAAAATGGTCCACGTTAAAAGAATCTTGAAAAGAAAATATGAAAGTCAGTACAGGTGAGTTAGTTTGAGAGAAAAATTGGAGTGACGCCTTTGCGTGTGCATGTGTGTGTACACATCTGTCTAGTTGGTGGGGGAAGACTTTGCTTATTTCAACCCCCTCCCCTAAGGCCAGTCCTTTTCTCATGGACAGGAACTGTCTTTACACAAACACACATGCACATTTCTGTTGACACCACCAGGAGACAAAAGGCTGAGAAAACAGGGATGGGTGGGTATCATGTTTCTTTCTTTTTCCAGGAGGAGACTTGCAAAGGAAAGCTGTCATTGGGAAACATTTTATTTCTTGCTCCCAACAGAATAGAGACACGCCGTGCTCCTTCACACTTAACTTCCGCCGTATGTGAAGAAGGTTTGAGAGAAAAGTAGAGTCTATAGAAACGCTGTTCAAAGCCTTTGTTCTAATTAGCTGGAGGCCATCAGAAAATACTGTCAGGAGAGGACAGAAGAGGACAGAAACCGCTGACAAAGTAGGACCGTGACGTCTGGAGCTTTGGGCTCCCAGATGTAATAAAACTCAGTGTGCCCATGGATCCACTCACCCTCAGGAGAGCCTCTTAATAGAATAGAGAGAATCATGGTGAGTTACAAAGGTATATTTTAGTCAGCATCTGTTAAAAAATATCATTGATCTGAGAAGTTGCTAAGAGATAATGATGACCAAAGAAAACATGTAATTTTTGAACCATTGCCTCCTTTAAAATTTATCTCTACATTTAGATTTCTGTGGATCTATAGCATAGGCTCCCAAAACTTAGTCCTGAATGGGTTTTCGAGTAGATATAGTTCACCCTCAGTGATCATGTAAGTAAGGAAACTGAGGCCCAAGAGGGTGACTTGCTGGAGGACAAGTGTGACCAGTGTGAATTGCAGATTTTTCATTGATCCATCACATTCACTCAGCCCTCACCTGACCATGTTCAGCAAAGAAATGAGATGTTGTCAAAAAGATCCCAATACTTGGAGCCAAACCAGTGTGAGATTTGTGGGTAATATGATAAATGGTGTGTGAAGGTGGTTACACACACAGGTGTAACCTCTCCAGACTTCCCAGCCCTGCCTGGAAGCCCCAGATTCCAGGAGACTGGAGTGATCCTCCCGTGTTCGCCCAGGCTAGGTCAGCCTCTAGCATGTGGCCAGAATCCCACCCGGTATTTCACTGACCTGCTACAGCCAGAAACACCGGAACCTGCGTGCTCCTTGCCTGGGCACCTGAGAGGCCTGCCCTGCCCTGGCTCTGACCTCAAACCCTATCTGGGAGCCGAGGTACCTCTAGAAGCACCCATGAGGCAATGTGGCCACCCACTCTGGTCCCAGGCCTGAGGAGCTGGCCCCGTGAGGTCAGTGCAGCCACTCCAAAGGACAGTGTCTGGAGGTGTGTGACGAGCCCAGACTTGAGTCAGATGGCGCCGATCTCCCTGGAGCCTCTGGCGTCATGATGTCGGTGGGTGGCCACATTGCATCACAGAGGGATGCAACTAGAGGGACCTCAGCTAGGGGATGCTTCTAGAGGGCCCTCAGCTCCCTGCTGGGGGATGAGTTCAGAGCCAGGGCCTGGTGGGCTTTTCGGGTGCCCAGCCAAGGAGGACACAGTCTCCAGTGTTTCTGGCTGCAGCAGTAAGTGAAACACGAAGTGGAATTACGGCCACATCATAAGGGCCGACCCAGACCGGGTGAGCACAGGGGTTTGCCGAGCTCAGAATTCACCGGAGACCCCACCCTGACAGCTTGTGGGTGGGCTGAGGTTGCAGGTGTGGAGTGAGGTGCAGGTGAGGCTGCTTCTGTGGCTATGGCTGAGTGGACTGGGAAGCCCTCAACCCTCTTTGGAAGAACTTGGCTTTTGGGTGATTGAAACTCCAGTGGGTACCTCCCGAGGGAATACAGAGGAAGAGCCAGGGGTTCGAATGTGCCAGGAGTCAAGTGGGCTGGGGGTAGGACTGCTCCATAACAGCAGGCAAGGGATGGGATGAGGCCGAGGCTGGGAAGGAGACAGAGCAGATGGAAGATACAGGGGCCAGCCATTGGTCCTCCCTCCCTCTGCAGCCCCTGCCAACCCCCTGGGTCAGGAGCTTCAGTTGCAGGGACACCTGCTATTTGAGCCAGAGCTTTGCGATGTCCCCCCCGAAGACGCAGGGCCTGCCCCCTCGCCTCACCGTTCAGCCCCCACCTCGCTGAGTCACACCCGCCAAGAAGGGTCCATTCACAGCGAGAGAGGTGGAGTCAGGGGGTCTCCGTGGCTGAGCCTGCACCTCCCCCCCCACACCCCAACAGCTCCCTCCCCCCACCCCCTTCCTCTCCTTCTTCGTGTCATGACGTCACCTCTCGCCACTGCCCTGACACCCCGTCCGCCCCTCCTGCCGTCTGCTGCTCTGCTTCCTGACTGCAGAGATGCCGCGAGTGGTAGGTGCGGATTAAGATGGATGGATTCGTAAGAGGCATTCAATGTGACTAGAATAAAAAGCACCACAGCCTCGCCTGGACGCGAGGGCGCGCGGCCAGAAAGTAGCATCACTCAGGAGATTACTTTACGACTGCAGCTCGTCCTTAAAATAGCACGGGCCCCTCCACGTTCTATTTCGGTTGCTATTTATATAAATGTAGATACACGCACATATACATTTTTAAACAGAATCTTTTCTCGATTTCCCGCCTACCCTCTTCTCTTGCTCCTTATGTGTTAACGGAGACACCAATTCTTCTTTTTTTTTTTAAGAAATGTAAGAATCCAAGGTCACTGGGGAAAGGTGACATTCTCTGACCTTCCAAGGGGGTTTTTGGCTTCAGGTCAGCATGAGGGTGGCACCATGCAGGAATTTAGTGGAGCGGGCTTGAGGTCACCAGTGTCTATTTGGTGATGCTCTGCCCAGGCTGTTGAGGATATACCCCAAGGACCACTCCCTTCTCCATCTCCCATGAGACAGCATCACCTGTGCTTTCGGAGGCTTGCTCTCCAGATATACAGTTGACTTCTTTAATACACAGTTGCTGCTTGGTTAGCAAGATGGAGGAGGTCTGGAAATCGGTTCAAGGTCAAGTGGAAGTGGAGGCTCCCCTTCCCACATCCTTCTTTCTTATGTCCAGTCTGGGCCTCACTTTATGATGGAAACAAGAGGGGTAAGAGTTCCCGTTAACACATCAGATTTGTTTTACTTTTTAATATTATTGTATTTGTTATTTTAAAAATACATTATTTATTTGTTTATCTAGTTGGCTGTTCTGGGTCTTTGTTGCAACACACAGGGTCTTGATTGCAGCACACTGAATCTTTTTGTTAGTTGTGGCTTGTGGGATCTAGTTCCGTGATCAGGGATCAAACATGGGCCCCTGGCCTTGGGAGCGTGGAGTCTTAGTCCCTGGACCACCGGGGAAGTCTCAGATGTATTTTAAAGGATCACATGCTGCTACTCACTCACAGTTGAACCCAAGTTTCAAGTTTCTCACTGTTCAAAGAAATAGAGACCTTTTTTAGAGACAGTGCCAAGGAATTATTGAGAGAAGCACTCTGCCCCTCAGACAAGAAGAGAGCATTAGGGGTTAGTTAGACTCACGGTCTCCAGCATACAGTCAGAGGGGTGGGCTAGATGAACCCTTGATTCTAATAAGCATACAAAGTGAAAGTTGCTGAGCCGTGTCTGACCCTTTGTGACCCCATGAACTCTCCACACAGTCCATGAAATTCTCCAGGCCAGAATACTGGAGTGGGTAGCCTATCCCTTCTCCAGGGGATCTTCTCGACCCAGGAATCCAGCTGGGGTCTCCTGCATTGCAGGCGGATTCTTTACCAACTGAGCTATCTGGGAAGACCTTTTATTCTAGTAAGTAGCCACCAAAATCTGTTGACCTGCAGGACGTGTGTGTGTGTGTGTGTGTATGTTTATGGCTAAACAATGCTGTAGAATTTCCTACCATCTATTAATATTTTGGTAAGCTATATAATTGATAGCCAAACAACAACAGGCTGGAAGATGGTGATGTCACTGCTCGGCTATTTATAGATCTCCATTCCCTGAAGAGTGCAGAGCTTGATATTTAGACTGCGGAGGCCTGTGGGTAGGATTCCTGCCCAGTTCTGTGCTTCCTGCTGCATGCATCACATGGCTGTCTCATGACATCCGTTGTCAACCACCTGTTTATAAGCAGGAAGCTGAAATGTGGAGCCAGCATCTAAATGGAGAATGGAATTACCCAGTTCTATTTTCCCACATTTTTTTGACTCAGCTTTTCCATATATACATATACATATATACACACCAGCGAAAAACAGTGTTTGAACCAATTCCATCTAGATGTACAGTCAGAAGTAAAAAGAAAAAGTGCTGTCTTACACAGGATGAAGAAAGAAAGTTGAGTGAACAGAGATAGATATTGAAGATCAGTTACTGAAGACAGTAATCCTGCAACTTTGCCTTTAATGAAATTTAGACTAGAAATCATGGTTCTTGGTCTGGGTCCAGAGGTTCACTGACTGCTTATTCAAGTCCATAGAGAGCCTTTCTGGAACCTGGGTCATTCTTTGTGTAGAAGGCCCCCTAGAGTCTGCTTTTATATTGATTTGAGCTGTTGTTTTGCTCCTGAGACCTGTAGCAATCCTGTTCTTTGTTGTTGTTCAGTTGCTAAGTCATGTCCAACTCTTTTGGAACCACACGAACTGTAGCCCACCAGGCTCCTCTGTCCATGGGATTCTCCAGGCAAGAATACTGGAGTGGGTTGCCATGCCTCCTCCAGGGGATCTTCCCGACCCAGGAATCGAACCTGAGTCTCCTGAATTGACAGGCAGATTCTTTATTGCTGAGCAACCAGAGAAGTCCCATAGCAATCCTGAGGACCCAGAAAAGATAGACTTATCTTGTTCAGATAACATCCAAATTAATCCTGAAATAGAACTGACTTCTTTGATTCCTCTGAATCAGCATGACCCCCAGGCTAGTCTGTTAGCAAGAGGATCAAGGAAGAACTAGCTAGAACTCTTAAGGGAAGGGAGGAAGGCAATTTCAGCTAGAGCAAATCTTTGAACACTGAGAAAAAGTCTGAGCCACAGAAGGTTGTGACCATAGACAGCAACTGTTTGGACCAGAGAAGGCTTTTCAGAACCATGGTCAGCAACTCCTGCTACTGTTGGTATAAGAAGAGCAGTAAAATATCTTGCAGCTGCTCCATATCCTATCTCCCAACCATACTGGCTTGTGACTAAGGACAGCTTTGGTGGGGAAGGTAGGCGCACAGAGCTGATTTTTCAGAACCACAGCCAGCAGCAGCCCACACTGAAAGCCCCAGATAGAGACTCCCTTGTACAGGAGCAATTCTTTGCTGACACTGCATTGAAAATCACTGCAAGTATAACCACTGTCCATCCAGACTCCAGGCTGTTCCAAAACTTTACAGACACACACACACACACACACACACACAAATAAATTTATATAAAATGGGTCTGTCCCTTTTATAGCCTCTTCTGTGAGGTGAGGAGTATCATGATCTCAATCAGAATTTTACAAGGAATGCCATTGCCTTCTAGGAGAGCATGTAACCTCCTGTAGGTCACACTGTGCAAAAGTGACCATAACCTGATTTCCCAGTTCGTGATCTTCTCTGCAGACCATCTGATCACGTGAATACCTACTGATCAAGGCGGAATCATAACATTTTATCTGTTGCCATCACATGTAGCAGAGAGAAGTTAGTGAAAAGATACCAGGAAGGAGGGACTGATTTGGCTAGATCATTTCTCACATAATCTGTTCCAGACAACTTCCCATTTATAAGGAAGCACTTTTTTTTTCTAATAGTCTGCCACCTAGATAGGATATTTACGTGTGTATTTTGCCTCCCCCCCCCCACATCATTACAGTGTTATTAATAATACTTTCTCAATAGCAATAATAATAGCACTAGATTCTATTCTAAATGTCTTACTTGCATGGTCTCATTAATTTTCAGAACTTCAGTTCTGCGAGGTGCACATATTGTCCCACTTGTGGTTAATTTAAGACTAAAATTTAGAGAGGCTAAGCAACTACTCCAGGGAATCTTACCAACCCAGGGATCAAACCAGGGTCTGTCACATTGCAGACAGAGTCTTTACTCTCTGAGCCACCAGGGAAGCCCCAGGCAACTACTGAATGTTACCTATCCAGCAGATAGTAAAGCCAGGATTGAACCTATTCTTCCAGCCACTGTACTACATTAAGAGCTATTATTTTAGCCTCCTCTCCCTTCCTCATGACTTCTTTCAACTACTGAAATGGATTTGGTGTTTAGAATTATATCTCATGTAGGTATTGGTGATCTCATGTCTCACATGGTTTGAGATTTTGGCTTAACCAAGTTTCAGCTAACTCTCATATCCAGTTGTAAGTCATTGTGTAATGACCCCTATGGCTATCTTGTTTTTATCACAAACAGTTCAACCAAGGGAATAATAAGAAAAGTGTTAACCCATGTACAGTCTTTTTGTCAGCCTTGGTGATCTCTCACTATTCATTTCCCTTAATTCAAGCAAATGAGTCAGTTATTCATGCTTTCTGTTTAACTACTGGGTTCTCCAGGTAATTGTTCTCGCCTTGATGTCAGCTCTCCTGGACATTACCCCACTCTCTGTATAATATAACCATCGCAGAGCCCATCCCATTAACGAGGCTGTAGCTTCACCCCCTGTGTCTTGATACTTAACACAGGTAGTTGCAGGGAATCAACAGAAAAGTGGAGCTGGTTCCCAGTGGCGTTCAGTGACTGTCAGGGCTGAATCTCATTGCCAATGTCAAGTCAGTCCTTCATGTCTGTCTCTTCCTGCGAGTGGCCTAGACTGTTGTGACTTCTTATCATTGGGAAACACTCCACAGTCCCTGAACAGAAGGGTAACTCTGCACCTTAGATCCACAGCAGGGCCTTTGGCAGATTCTTGACCTTGAATTCAGAGAGCCATGACTCTTTGTTTTTTGTGTTTTTTTCGCAAGATTATTTCATGAAGAAGAACTGGGACCAGTCTCTCTCTGACCTCTTTCTCCCTTTGGCATCCTAAGGTGGTGCCGGCTTCCATGGCTGTGATACATTCTACACGTCTTTGCTCTGAGGTACCATGGGCCTCAGAACAGGCCCAGAGTCCTTAACCTCTGTATGTAATGTGTAATGAAATCTGTACAGTCTGCTCCTCAAGAGCTCCCATGGTCTGTGTGCACCTTGCATGGAAAAGCAGAAAGGTGATGGGGGAGAATAGAACTGAGCTTGGAGTCCCTGCTCATTCAGATTGTGGGTGACGCTTACATGGCAGTGGGGTTCTCGGCTCTCCTGGGAGAGGGAGTAGGACCTGTAGGTCTGCATAATGTCTGTAAGACCTGCTGGGGATCTCCAAAGGATGGAAAGCAGAAGGTTCCACAGGAGACCAGGATTCACCAAACAAAACGAATTCACCATTCATCATCACTGGGGGCTTTCCAGGTGGTCCAGTGGTAAAGAATCCGCCTGCCAGTGCAGGAGATGCAGGAGACGTTGTTTCTATCCCTGGGTCGGGAAGATCCCCTGGAGTAAAAAATGGCAACTCACTCCAGTATTCTTGCTTGGAAAATTCTATGGATAGAGGAGCCTAGCGGGTACAGTCCATGGGGCCTCAAAGAGTCAGACATGGCTGAGCAACTGAGCACATATGCACGCCACTGGATGTCTCAGGGAGAATGACCGGGTTTATTCACCTACTTGTTTATTCAGCAGCACTTTATTGAGCAGCTGTTTGTGTGTGTTCCAGGGGTTGTGCTAAGGAATGGAGAGATAATAGCAAACAAAACAGATTAAAAACTCATGGTCTCATGGAGCTTATATTCAGTTAATAGATAAAATAAATAAAGACAGTGTTAGTAACAAGGAACAAAAATCAAAGCAGGGGATGCAGATATGAAATATTGTTAGAGGGAGTGCTAAAATTTTAGATGGGCTAGCCAGAGAAAACTCCAGCAAGAAACTGACTTAACTAATATTTTAGTGGGAAATTTTAAATACACTCCAAAGTATAGAAGAGAACATCATTAACTTCATGTACACGTGACCCAGAGAAAATGGTTCTTGAGTAAAAAGACCTGAGAGTAGTGAGGAGTGGGGCACACAGACGTTGGGGAGAGAGTGTTGCAGGTTCCTTCAAAGGCCCTGGGGCAGGAGCTCGCCTGGAATGTTTGAGGAACAGCAAGGAGGCCACTCAGGGGGAATGGGGCAGGACGGCAAGGGAGGGTGGTGGGAGGGGATGTCAGAGAGGAAATTGGGCTGGAATCATGGGGGAGGGGTCTTGGGAACCATAGTACAAACTTCGGGGTTTTTTTTAAAAAACTTTAGTCACCATGTTGCACATTAGATTCTCGGACCTTATTCTTCTTAGAGCTGAGAGTTTGTACCATTTTTCCAACTTCACCCTATTTCTCCCAGTCCCTAATCCCTGGCAACCTATTCTACCTTCTGTTTCTATGAGTTTTATTTTAATTTTTTAAGATTCCACATATAAGTGAGATCATGCAGTATTTGTCTTTCTATACTGGCTTATTTCTAGTCCTTCTGTACTAGAAGGACTGATGCTGAAGCTGAAACTCCAATATTTTGGTCACCCGATGCAAACAGCTGACTCACTGTAAAAGTCCCTTATGTTGGGAAAGATTGAGGGCAAGAGGAGAAGAGGCATCAGAGGATGAGATGGCTGGATGGTGTCACCGATGCACTGAACTTGAACTTGGACAAACTCCCAAACATGGGAAATGGTGAAGGACAGGGAGGCCTGGCGGGCTGTAGTCCATGAGGTTGCAAAGAGTCAGACATGACTCGGCGAGTGAACAGCAACAACACTGGCTTATTTCACTTAACATAGTGCCCTCAAGCTCTATCCACGTTGTCACAAATGGTAGAATTTTCTTTTGTCTCATGGCCGCGTAACATGGTGTTTTGTATATCATCACTGCAGTATGGTTATCCATTTGTTTGTTGATAGAAGCTTAGGTTGTTTCTATATCTTGGCAATTGTGAATAATGCTGCAATGAACATGGAGTGGGTACAGATATCTCTTTGAGATAGTGATTTCATTTCCTTTAGACAATCTATCCAGAAGTGGGATCACTGGTATGGTATGGTATGGTAGTTCTAGTTTTAATTTTTGAGAAACTCCCATACTGTTTTTCCATAGCAGCTGTACCAATCTACTCTCCCACCAATAATAGTACACAGTGGCTCCTTTCTCATCACATCCTCACCAGCACTTGTCATTTGTTGTCTTTTTGATGATAGTCATTCTAACAGGTATAGTGTGAGAGGTCACTGTGGGTTTGATTTGCATTTGCCTGATGAGTCAGTGATGTTGAGCATCTTTTCATATTCCTGTTGGCCACTAGAATATCTTCTTTTTAAAATTGTCTATTCGGTTCCTCTGCTCCGTTTTAAATCAGATTATTATTTGTTGTGTTTTGCTGTTGTGGGTTCTTTATTGGATATTATTGGATATCCAATTGGATATTATTATTATTTGGACATTAATCCCTTATCAGATACAGGATTTGCAAATATTTTCTCTCATTCCGTAGGTTGCTTTTTCATTTTGCTGATGGTTTCCTTTGCTGTGCAGAAGTAAGGTCCTTGGATTTTGAAGTAAGATCTCTAGATTTTGATCTCACTGACATGGGAGTCACTGTAGATTTTTGAAGAGATGAGATGATTCACATTTTAACAGGAGCCTTCTCATTTCAGTGAAGGATAGACTATGGGGACAAAAGTAGCAATTTTTTTTTTCCTTCAGGGAAGATCTATTGCATGGTAGTGGTAGAGGTGAAAGAGAAGGGTATTGGATTAAAACAGTCACATGAGGGTTAGTAAGGAGTGGTTGAAATATGAATATATGTTTGAAGTCTAAAATAACAATAGACTGGATGTGGATATGAGAGAAAAAATTCAAGTCTGACTCCAAGGTTTTGGGCCTGAACAGCTGGAAT
The DNA here is from genome assembly GCF_963930625.1 of Muntiacus reevesi. NCBI lineage: Eukaryota > Metazoa > Chordata > Mammalia > Artiodactyla > Cervidae > Muntiacus > Muntiacus reevesi. The sequence continues at coordinate 7,687,896 of NC_089265.1, read as the reverse complement.
GGTGGCCTTCCCCATTTTCTCAACAGTAAATTGCTGCTGCTGCTGCTCTTAGCAAGTGGATCGTTGAGAGACTCCGAGTGAATTGATGAGCTAGCAATGCCATTTTAGATTCCTTGGGCAGAAGGCACCTCTTCAGGAAATAGTATCGTGGCACCTAATTGGTCATCTCTAAACACATAGATGTGTTTATTGTGTTTTGGAGTTTCTAAAATTTGAAGCTGCTTAAATATTACTTTCTTAATACACAGGTAATATTTGTAGATTGCTATATATCATGCACTCAGCTAATCCAATCACATACATTTTGTTTAATCCTTAAAGCAAGCCTGTGAAAAAGATCTTACTATCCTTATTTTGGGGCTTCCTAGGTGGCACTAATTGTAAAGAACCCGCCTGCCAATGCAGACACAGGTTTAAATCCCTGGGTCGGGAAGATCCCCTAGAGGAGGAAATGGCTCTTTAGCATTCAGTGTTCAAGAACCCCCTCCAGTGTTCTTGCCTGGAGAATGCCGCGGACAGAGGAGCCTGGCAGGCTACGGTCCATGGTGTGGCAGAGTGGGACACAACTGAAGCGACTTAACACGCGTCTACATCCTTACTTTACAGATAAGAAAACTGAAGATCAGTGAACTTAAAAGGAAAAATGACCGTGATCACTCAGCCTATCTGTGGTACAGCTGCAATTTAAACCTAAGTGTGTCTAATTCTAAAGTTTTTTCTCTTAACTGTTGATGGTCTACTGCAGGGGCCCCCTACTTCTGGGATCTAATGCCTGATCATCTGAGGTGGAGCTGATGTAATAATAGAAATGAAGTACACAATAAATGTAACATGCTGGAATCATCCCCAAACCATCCACACCCCACTCCCTGGTCTGTGGAAAAACTGTCTTCCACGAAACTGGTCCCTGGTGCCAAAATGTTTGTGGATCGCTGGTCTACTGCCTTTCATCCTTTTTTGCTCAAAACCCCAAAGACCCCTCTTTTGATCAGAGTTCTACCACCTCTTTGTAGCAAAAAATTATTTTAAAACTTCTCCATAGAACCACAGTCTTGAAATATAAAGATGATAGTGGTCCTTTTATCTTTAATGTGAGTTATAAATTTTTTCCCAATTGATTATTTGTCTTGATTTTATGGTATTTTGTTTCATGAAAAAATTTACTTAAACCACATTTGTAGATCCTTTTTTTAGGGTTAGGGCATAGTGTCATATTTAGCAAGGCTGTCTGGATGATGAGATTATAAAATAATTTCCTAATTCTAACAATTTCATTTTATGTTTAAATATTTGCTCCATCTGAAGTTTACTTGGCGTATGTTGTGAAGCAGTGTCTACTTTTCACTTTTCCTGGATTCTAAAGATCTGTGTGGGGCTTCCCTGGTAGCTCAGCGGTAGGGTATCTGTCTGCATTGCAGGAGCAACAGGAGACACGGCTTCAGTCCCTGGGTGGGAAGGATCCCCTGGAGGAGGGCATGACGACCCACTCCAGTAATCCCACCTGGAGAATCCCCATGGACAGAGGAGCCTGACGCAGAGAGTCAGACATGACTGAAGCGACTTAACTCGCAAAGATCTGTGTGATCATCACTTACTGAATAATCCCTCTCTGTCCCCAACTGACTAAAAATAAATGTTGCCTTTGTGGTTTATTATATATTCCAATATACTTTTCAGTCTATTTCTGGCCTTTCTAATCTATTCACTAGATCTGACTGTATCTTATTTGTCAGCGCTACACTGTTTTAACTGTTAATATTATATAGCTTTGTAATTAAAAAAAATTTTTTTTACATGAATAATTTTTAAAGTCTTTTTTTGAATTTTTCACAGCATTGCTTCTATTTTTTAAAAAATGTTTTTGGCTTTTTGACCACAAGGCATATGAGATCTTAGCTCCCCAGATGGATTGAACCCATACCTCCTGCATTGAATGACGAAGTCTTAACTGTTGAACCGCCAGGGAAGTCCCCTGTCAAGGCTGATTCATGTCAATGTATGACAAAAACCACTACAGTATTGTAAAGTAATTAGCCTCCAACTAATAAAGATAAATGTAAAAAAAAAAAAAAAAGAAAGAAACCAAAAAAAAAAAAATCTTTATTAGTAGTCTGCTATTACTCCTTTTTTTCCGGAAATTTCCTAAGTATTCTTATTTGTTTATTTTTCCATGTGAATTTGAGAGCCTGCTCATCTAGTTAAACAAATATCCATTAGTATTTTTATTGAAGTCAAGTGAAATTTACAGATTGACTTAGGGAGAATTTTAAATCTTTTCAATGTTGGAACTTCCTGTTCAAGAACACAGGATGCCTTTCCATCTGTTTAAGTCATAGTTGAGTTTTAATATTTTCTTCATACGCATTTCCCAGTGAGTATATTTCTGTGTATTTTAGCTTTTGTGTTACTATTGTACAGCACTTTCGTTCACTGGTTGTTTTCATTTGGAAAGCAGATGACTACTGCTTACTAATTTCTGTACTTAACAACCCAATTGAATTCCTTTACTTATCATTTAATTCTCTGGAGTTTTCACCTGAAAATAATAATAATTTTACCTTATCCTTTCTAGTTTTTATATTTTTTTCTATCTCTGTCTCTAGTTTGAGTTCACTGGTACCTTCAGATCAATGCAAAAAATTCATATTTCTTGGCATTTCAAAGCATTCTTGTAACACTTCGAATGTTTCCCAAATAAGCATGATACAGCCTTTTGAGTTGAGGGATGTGTGTGTGTGTGTGTGTGTGTGTGTGTGTGTGATCATGTATGCAAGTTACGTATTTTATTGTATTTTAAGATGAAAGCAAGAGTTTTATTTTGATTGAGAATGGATGTTAAATTTTATAATAAAGTGTTTTTTTCAGTGTCTATGGAGATGATTGTATGATTTTTCTCTTTTGATCCATTGGTATGGAAAGTTATGGTAGTAGACTTAACATACCCCTGTGTTTGCAGGATACATAACTTGTTTGTCTGAGATATGTCTTTTACTGTCCTGATGGATTCTGTTTGATAATATCTTATTTGAGTTTGCAGTACTATTTCTAAGTAAGGTTTGTCTATAGTTTTAATTTCTGTTATTGTCTTTTAGGTTTTGTTGCCAGTGTTATACTGACTTTATAAAACATTCTGTAAGCTTTCCTTCTTTTTCTGTGCTCCAGAACAGTTTGAATTGCATGGCAGTTGTCTTGTTTCTTCAGGATTAAATAGAATTTTCTGTTAAACTGATTGGGCTCAGTTTTTTTTAGTGGGTTCAACTCTGTAACAACTTTTTTCTATGATCATTATTTTCTTTACTTCTGTCTTTCTAAAGATTGGTTTTGGTAATTTGTACATTTCCATAAAATAATTAATTTCACTCAGGATTGCAGGTTTCGCTGTGTGGCATAGAGCAAATAAGTCGTTGTTTCCTCATCCTGTTTCTTATCTTGTACACTTTGCTTTCTTCCCTCTTTCCTTGATTGTGATGGATAGCAATTTATTTTACTTTTTCTCTAAGAAACAGCTCTTAAATTTATATATCAACTCATTTAAAAAACTGTTGAGGTACTTCCCTGATGGTTCAGTGGTTAGGACTCCACACTTTCACTGTTCAGGGCTTGGGAACTAAGATCCCACAAGCCACATGATGTGGTAAAAAAAAATTATAAAATAAAATGATTAATTAATTCTTTATTGAATTAATTCTGCTTTTACTTTCCTGAGGTTTATTTTATTACTTGGTTTTCTTCTCCAGATCTACCTCAGAGCTTACATTTGTACAATATTATTTACAAGTTGCCCGACATAATTCATATATATTCTTTCATCCGATTCTTATGAACCCGTAAGGTAATTGGCAAGTACCCCTGTTGTACAGATAAGAAAACAGGGAAGTTAAATGTCTTGCCCAGAGTTACACAGTGAGAAAGGAGCAGAGATGGGATCCCAGAGGCGCCAGCCCCCCCCAGGGGCTCTTTTCCCAGCTTGTCCTTGGGTCACTCCCCATCCCCAGTACCTTCCAGTGTTTGTGCTAAACTCCACTGTCCTTCAGCCACTTCAGCATCTGCAAGTGAACATCACAGCATGTGGAGGTTCAGAGAAATGAAAGTGAGTCACTCGGTCATGTCCGACTGTTGGCAGCACCATGGACTATACAGTCCGTGGAATTCTCCAGGCCAGAATACTGGAGTGGGTAGCTGTTCCCTTCTCCAGAGGATCTTCCCAACCTAGGGATCGAATCCAGGTCTCCCACATTGCAGGTGGATTCTTTGCCAGCTGAGCCACAAGAGAAACACCAGGCCCTCCAATTCCAGCCACAAATCAGTTTCTGATTCTTTTCTACACTTGCACCCAAATCCTTCCCTATAAGCTCATGAAACTGACTCTGGAAGGATCTCTCCTGGACTGTGGCCTTTCCCTCAATACTAACTGGACAGCCAAGAGAACATTTTCCATGTTTTCCTCTTTGTCACAACACAGCCACTAAAATTCCTTCTTGGCCTTGGAGGTGGATCAAACACAGGTCCATGGCCCGCGGATGGAGTCCGGGAGCAGCGGAGGTGGAGAAGGGGTCGCTCGTAAACAGCACCGTGTGTCCTGATTCTCCAGGTGGGGCTGCACCTGGCTAGCAGGTGTCCCCGTCACTTTCACATTCATTGTACGAAGGCATCTTAGAGAAACCGGGACACAAAGCACGTGTCCCCAGACTCCCTGTCTTGTAAAAGTAAACAGTTCATCTGCTCTCTTGGCAGTGATTTTCAACTGGGGAAAATCAAAGGGAAACTGCAATTCTCACTGTATCTTTTATTTATCTTTGCTTTGTTGCCACGTATTCATTTTACCCTCCGCCATTTGCCTTTGAAAGAGAGTTGGTTGGGGGGATGGCATAAAGAGTTGAGTTGACATGTGCAGACTTTGACATGTGCAGACATGATCACACCTCCACCTGAAGGTCTTCACTTCTGGCACCCTTGACGGGCAGCAGCAGCCAAACCTTCAGTGCCAATGGTAGGCTTTAGTGCAGGAAAGACTGGATGGCTTGAAACTTGCTCTGTGGAAGCTCAGCAGCCAGTCTTATTCCAAGCCAGGAGTTTTTCTGAACAACTAATCTTTGGAATAAAAGCCCAATTCGTGGATTTGTCCATTTTTTTGCATTAGCCATCATTTGGATTTGAGATGTAACATCTCTACATAACCCCCTTTTAGGGGGTCAGCTTTGGGATTACCTGTTTTTTAAAAAGTCTTTGTTGAATTTGTTACAGGATTGCTTCTGCTCTATGTTCTGGTCTTTTGGCCAGGAGGCAGGTGAGATCCCAGCTCCCGGGCCAGGGATTGAACCCACACCCACTATGTTGGAAACCAAAGTTTCAACCAGTGGAAGTCAACCACCAAGGGAGTCCCAACAGGTCTATTATTAACCATGAAATGGTGGCACTTCCACCAGAGAAAGAAGGAATAATCAAAGAAAGCTTCAAAATTGCTGGATAATTGGGATCATCAGCCAGTAAAACAAGTTATAGGTGGAAGCTGGGAAATGTCATGGCCTTTAAAAGAAATTTTGTTGTATTTTATTACTTGGGAAAGTCTAGTCAATACTAAAATTGGAGGCTTATTCTAGATCCCCTGGGCCTATAATTCTGTTAATTTATTTATTATAAAGAAATTTATTTATTTATTATTTTTGTTATTTATTTGTTATACTTCAGTTCAATCACCCAGTCGTGTTCAACTCTTTGCGACCCCATGAACCACAGCATGCCAGGTCTCCCTGTCTGTCACCAAGTCTCAGGGTCCACCCAAACCCATGTCCATTGAGTTGGTGATGCCATCCAACCATCTCATCCTCTGTCGTCCCCTTCTCATCCTGCCCTCAATCTTTCCCAGCATCAGGATCTTTTCAAATAAGTCAGCTCTTCGCATCAGGTGGCCAAAGTATTGGGGTTTCAGCTTCAGCATCAGTCCTTCCAATGATCACCCAGGATCGATCTCCTTTAGGATGGACTGGTTGGATCTCCTTGCAGTTCAAGGGACTCTCAAGAGTCTTCTCCAACACCACAGTTCAAAAGCATCAATTTTTCGGTACCCAGCTTTCTTTATAGTCCAACTCTCACATTCATACATGACTACTGGGAAAACCATAGCCTTGAGTAGATGGACCTTTGTTGACAAAGTAATGTCTCTGCTTTTTAATATGTTATCTAGGTTGGTCATAACTTTCCTTCTAAGGAGTAAGCGTCTTTTAATTTTATGGCTGCAATCACCATCTGCAGTGATTTTGGAGCCCAGAAAAATAAAGTCAGCCACTGTTTCCACTGTCTCCCCATCTATTTGCCATGAAGTGATGGGACCAGATGCCATGATCTTAGTTTTCTGAATGTTGAGCTTTAAGCCAACTTTTTCACTCTCCTCTTTCACTTCCATCAAGAGGCTCTTTAGTTCTTCTTCACTTTCTGCCATAAGGGTGGTGTCATCTGCATATCTGAGGTTATTGATATTTCTCCCGGCAATCTTGACTCCGGCTTGTGCTTCTGTAAAGCATAAATATATCTTCTGCTGCGCTGGTCTTCGTCGCCGTGCGAGGGTTTCTCGTCGCAGTGGCCTCTTTCGTTGCAGAGCGCAGGCTCTGGGCTCAGTGACTGTGGAGCACAGGCTGGGTTGCCCTGTGACACGTGGGGTCTTCCTGGACTAGAGAGTGAACCTGTGTCCTTTGCACTGGATTGTCAGGGGACGTTCAACTTGAAGGGATCCAGCATGTTTTCTTACTTTGTGTGCCGTTTCTCAAGGACTCTGTTCCTTATCGGCTCCTGGAAAGCAGGAACGAGCAGAGCTGCACGCAGTTCTCAGGACTGAGATCGTGGGAAAGGGCACCTGCTTGGACTCCCTTCAGTGACCTTTTACTTAATGGACTATCCATTTTGTTGCAACTGGTGGAATTTCATGCTTTTTAATGGCTGAGTAATCATTTTATTGAAGATATATAAGCATGCGTTTCTGCAAGTAGAGTACCCTTGTTTCACTCGAGACTCGGGTCCCCTGCATCCTTCTTCTCATTGACTCCAGTCCCCGGGTCCCGGTCTATGAAGACCGTGGCACATGAGCACACAGGTCTGTCTCCGAGTCTGTGCGTGAGCTTTGGCGTTCTCTCTACTCATTCATCCTTTTACGTGGGCCTGCCTGACAGTGGGTGAAGGGTAACAGGTGACAAAGGGTTTGTGGGGAGATGGGGTAGGAATTTAAAGTTGAAAAAAATACCTGCATGTCTCTGGCATTTCCCCCTATTAACAAACTTTTGGGATCCTTTTTGCTGCAACAACTTAGAGGTTCCTACTGCTACCCAGAAGTTTCCCTGACTTTAGTCCGTCCAGTCTCAAGGTGGCTAGAGAAACAGGAGTCTGCACGGAAGGTGGCTGGCAGGAGGGGAGATGCCAGAGGGACTGGGTCTGACGTGCTGATGCTGCTGCCTCACGTCCCTGGCGGATCCCAGGCAGGGCCGTCCAGGAGCCTGGAGCGTGCTGGCTGCCTTCTGCTGGCTGGGGCTGCTTGTGCCCAGAGCCACCGGGACTCTGGAACTTGCTTCCTTTTTCTGCAGATACAACGGAGCATTCATTTGTTTTCGTTACATGTTACTTCAGCAAATGCATATTGAGACCCACTGGGCCTCTCGGGGTTGGGGGGGTACAGGGTGGATGGGCCTCAGTCCTTCCTGACGTCCTTCCTGGTGAGAGAGAGTGGGAAGAGAGGTGGAGTCAGGTATGCCATGAGACCCCCAGAGGCCTCAGGGGAGGACTGGCTCCTATTCAGCTGGGGACTCAGAGGGGCTTCAGGGAGAAGATTGAAGATGGGGCTAGACCCTGATACTCAGGGAGGACTTGAAGAGGAGGAGGGGGACGGTGGGAATTCCAGGCAGGGGGAAGGGCAGAGGGCTGGGTGTGGCAGTGGGAGGCCCAGCCAGGGCTGGTTATGGCAGCAGCGTGATGTGCCTGGAGGGAACCTTCGTATGGGGTCACTTAGAGCTGTGGCTGGGAAGGTGGCAGGGAGATGCTTGGGAGGCCTGAAATGTCCAGCTCAGAAGTGTGGCCTTGCCCACAGGCCACGTGGATGCATGCTTAGTCGTGCCTGACTCTTTTGTGACCCCATGAACTGTAGCCCACCAGGCTCCTCTGTCCATGGAATTTTCCAGGGTAGAATACTGGAGTGGGTTGCCATTTCCTCCTCCAGGGGATCTTCCTGACTCAGGGGTAGAACCCACATCTCCTGCGTCTCCTGCGTTAGCAGGCAGATTCTTTACCACTGAACCACCTGGGAAGCTCCTACAGCCACGGGAGCCAGCTGATTTCCTAGGCAGAAAGTGGCAGGACAAGGCTATGTGTCAGCCTTTGGGGGGTCAGGGGAGAGTTGTCAAGCCACCTCTGGGGCCAGGGAGGGTGGCCGGTGCCCAGTGCCTCACAGCTGCACTGAGCCGGAGGCACTGATTGGGGTGGAGAAGCCCCAGCAGCCTGTGGATGTGGGCGTATCCGTGGAGACACAGGATAAATGCCTTTGTCCAAGCCAAGAAGCGATGCAGAGAAGAGAGGGGGCCCAGGACAGAGCTGGACAAGCCAGGCAAGAGCAGCTCATTTCCTTCTGTGTTTGGGTCAGAGGCTGTCACTGCAGCTGACACAGCCACGGTGAGCAGGCTGCCTATGTGCCGCTCTCTGTCTTTGGAAGACAATGCACAAGAGTTTCTAATATGAAGCTCATAAAATACACCTATTTCCTATTAATCTCTAATAAATTGTCCTACACTGCCCCTCCACCATATCACATGCATTATTTAATTTGTTTTAGATGGTGTATATTTCCCAGGATGTATAAATCCATGGAAATTTATTAAGTTTTGACAAGAGTTATTGAATGTCATATTAAGTTTTTCAAACTGGCAAATGTTGGATGGTGTAAAAATTATTAATTAATGCATAACATTAAATACCAATAAATTGCATGGTGTATTTATGAACTATCTTTGAAGGTCATTTAATATGCATATCAGGCAGTAAATCTGTTCTCTCCTATAAATCTGTTCTGAATTGAGGCAAGTTATGGTTTAAGTGGTAGTGGGGGGAAGGGTAGGCATCCCTGGACATCCCTGGGGGCCCAGGTGGTGCACGGGAACTAGGGACAAGTCTCCTTCATCTCCATCACTCCCTCTAATGGAATTGGATGCAGGCTCGAGTTAGTGGGCCATTTAGGTTTCAGATGTGGAATCAGGAGAGCAAAACTCTGTAAGTTGGAGAGATGGAGGTGACAGTGTCTGCTCCAAAATCTATGTTTTCGGTCATCACCTACATCACCATCAGCTGCCGAAATAAGAGCTGTCCAGAGTTGAGGGCCTGTTGTGTCTTAGTTGCTCAGTCGTGTCCGACTCTTTGTGACCCCATGGACTACAGTCCACCAGGTTCCTCCATCCATGGGATTCTTCAGGCAAGAATACTGGGGTGGGTTGCCATTCCTTTTTCCCCGGGGATCTTCCCGACCCAGGGATCAAACCCGGGTCTCCCATACTGCAGGGAGGTTCTTTACCACCTGAGCCACAGGTGAAGCATCTGATCCTAGCCCAGTCACGGAGGTTAAATGCCTTTCCTCCATAGCTCATTCCCCAGGGGGAGGGCTCTGGGTCCTGCACGCCCAGGGCACGAAGGGTGGGGATATGCTGCTTCTTGTGTCCGCTTGTCAGTGCAGCTTTATCTGAGTGTCAGTTTTCTAAGAGCTGGGGGTCTGCCAGAGCTGCTTTCTTTCCTGGGCAGCTGACTCCACTGTGCCCTTCCTGCTTGGAGAAGCAGGTCGGTCTGTGACTTCTTCGTGAGGTCGTGTGGGATTGTGTCAGCCACGCCCCCTCCACAGCAGTCTGTGGGGACAGCCCAGGGGCCCTTGGCCAGCACATGGCTGCAAGTTCTCTCCTGTATCCTGTAGCCAAGGGAGCCTTGCCAAGGTCAGGCATCATGGGACCGCTTGACAGAGGAGGAAACAGAGATGCTAGGCTGCCCCCCAGCGTAGCGTGAGTTTGAACCCAAGTGTTCTTTTAAAATGTTTATCTTGTAAGCTGTGGCAAAGCCGACATAAAATTTGCTCTCTTAACCGCATGCTGTTCTGTGGCATTGAGTCCCTTAACCTTGTGCTGTCACCACCACACACCTCCAGGATTCTGCCATCCTCTCGACCGAGACCCTGGTACACACTGAATTATAACGTCCCGTCTGTCTTACTCGGCTTGGGCTGCTGTAACAGAGAACCATACACTGGGTGGATTAAGCAACAGACAGTTCTGGGAGCTGGGATCTGTACGATCAAGGTGCCAGCAGATTGGGTTCCCAGTGAGGGCTCACTTCCCAGCTTGCAGGCAGCCGTCTTCTTGCTGTGCCTCTACGTAGCCCTTCCAGTGTGTTCATGGACAGAAAGAGAGCTCTCTTCCTCTCTTTTAGGGGCGCTAACTGCATCATGAGGACCCTAGCCTCATGACCTCATCTTGATCTAATCACTTCTCAAAGGTCCCACCTTTTAATACCATCACATTAAAGACCATGAAGAAGGCTGTGTGCTGAATAATTGAAGTTTTCGAACTGTGGTGCTGGAGAAGACTCTTGAGAGTCTCTTGGACAACAAGGAGATGAAACCAGTCAATCTAAAGGAAATCAACCCTGAATATTCATTGGAAGGACTGATGCTGAAGCTCCAATACTTTGGCCACCTGGAGCTGACTCATTGGAAAGACCTTGATGCTGGGAAAGATTAAGGGCAAGAGGAGAAGGGGGTGGCTGAGGATGAGATGGTTAGATGGCGTCACTGACTCAATGGACGTGTGTTTGAGCAAACTCTGGGAGATGGTGGGTTTGAAGGACAGGGAACCCTGGCATCCATAGGGTTGCAAAGAGTCAGACACAACTTAGCTCCTGAAGAATAGCAAGGGGCTAGGACTTCAGCATATAAATTTTGGGGGACAAACACCATCTCCTCTTCCCTCACAGACCCTGATATACTGACATCAATTTCTGTGCTCTTTCCTCTGTTGCTTGGTACAGATGGAGCCTTTTTCTAGGGAAGCAGCTCTTGGTGAGGAAATAGAATCTCGTGAAGGTGACATTTCCTGGTAAGATGGAGAAGTGGGAATGATGATGAAAGTGAGACTGTTTTCTAGACACCCTAGGTGGCAATCCAGCTATTCACCTGGCACCTCTCCCTCACCAAAGCTGGGGATGGGAATGAAATAAGAAATAATTTTTTTCCTGCTGAGAATGTGGCTGGGGCTCCCCCAAGACCAGAGTCTGGCAGGGCCTGTGGTCTAGGTTTAGGGCCAAAGAGGGGGACTCTGACCTCTCCTGGGATGTCTACCTCTGCCAAACTGGTGGTCCCATGCTGTGCTGCCCAAGTGCTGTTTTGAAGAGAAACACAGGAAAGAATCAGGCAGCACTGGTCCTACTGGGTGACTGTCCTGTTTGTCCATCAATCTTTCTATCAATGGGAAGTCCTCCATGTACCTACGGAGACATGTTTCACTCTAATTCTTGGTTTATTTGTTAAAGCTAGAAATATAAAGCACACTGTTCTCTTAAGAGGAAGATATCAGAGTCTGCTAGCATCCACAGAGCCCCAGCTAGCTGCAGGTGCCTTCTGAAGTATCTGCTCCTCTCTCCTGCGCCATTGTCTTACAAAGGCACCTGGGACTTAAGGGAAGCATCACTGGGCAGTTGGAAAGATATGTGTTCCAGTTTGGCTTTATCATTCATTTGCTGTGTGACCTTAAGCAAATAGCTTCACCTCTCTGAACTTCAGTTTCCTACTTGTGGGGGAAAAGAAAGGAATGATAGTAATATCCCAAAGAAGGAAACCCTATTTGGAAAGCACCTAGTCATGATACCAATGCAAAGTGGTGCTCAAGAATTACCAGCAGCCTTCTGCTTTCCTTGGGCCTCAGTTTGTTCATCTGTAAAGTGGGGATCAAGTAGGTTTCAGAGGGTAATTGGGAAGATTGAAGGAGAGAGTGTGTGGAAAGTCTGGTACATTGAGGCTTAGGTAATGTCACTCCTTCCTCCGTTCGCAGTGTGGAGCCCGGCAGGCACGGATTCTAAATGTAGGGGATGCTTCACAGGCTTTCTGGGCAGTGGACGTTTCCGTGCCTGTCCTGGGAAGAATGGTCAGTGTATAGTGTCTTACTCCTCCACCATGGTTTTCTTACTCTTGGTGATGGTCACCGAGACACTGGGACGCCCATGGCAGTTAGCATTGGGTTACTCTAAATTCTTCGCTTAGAACATGGGTCAAGTTCATTCTTTCAGAACGGGTGCTCCATCAGTTCCTGTTAATTTGGTCTTTGCTCCTGTGATTCGTGTTCTCAAGGAACACTTCTGCATCATGTGCAGTAATACCCTCCTGACCTGGAAGAATCGAACCTGAAGCCTCATCTATCAGGTACAAGGAATGAGAAAGAGCAAAGCTACTACCAAATGACCAAATTAACTGCTGCAAACTCCATGTGCAAAAACCTAGGCAGATTTCTCCTAGAGATTTACCAGGCTTTCGCTAGGGACTTACAGAGTGTGACTCTTGGCATAATTTTAAGTTGTATGTGTGTGTGGTAAGCGTGTGTGTGTTAGCCTCTCAGTCGTGTCTGAGTCTTTGCGACCCCATGGACTGTAGCTCTCCAGGCTCCTCTGTCGATGGGATTCTCCAGGCAAGAATACTGGAGTGGGTTGCCATGCCCTCCTCCAGGGGATCTTTCTGACCCAGGCACTGAACCTTTATCTCATATGTCTCCTGCAATGGCAGGTGGGTTCTTTACTACTGAGTCACCAGGGAAGCCCCTCTGAAATGTCAAAGAGCATCAGAATTACCTGGAGGGCGAGCTCAAACCCAGATTCCTGACCCTGCCCCCAGAGATGCTTTTCCAGAGGTCTGAGAACAGGGCCTGAGAACTTGATGCCTGACAAGTGCCTGCCTGATGCCCACCCTGCTGGCACAGAAGGGTACCCTGAATGGCCAGGTCGTACAGACCAGCATCTCAAAGGTGGGTCCCTGGATCAGCAGCATCTTTTGGGAGCTTTTTATAAATGTAGATTGTCGAGCTCCACTGAAGCTGAAACTCTGGAGATGGGGTCCAGAAACCCCTCCCATCTGTAGCTTAGCAGCCCTCTCCTCATCCTCCAGGTAATACTGATGCACTCTGAAGCTTGAGAGCCCGCACTGTAGACCTCTTGGCATCACTGTACTTGAAAAGGCTCCCAGCTCAGACCTCTCAGTCCCCTGGGCTGGAGGGCAAGCTTGGCTTCCTGGAGGACAACTAGTTCTTAGAGATACTGAAATCAGTTTTGGTTCCCAGGGAACCGGGCAGCCTGCATCTACGGGGTGTGAGACAGCAGCACCTGGAAACGGGAAGCGCCCAGACTTGGCCTTGACTTGGCCCAGACCAGACGCGTCAGAAGCGTCTCTCTGTCGTGTGAACTGTCGGAAGCAAGAACATCTGTTAAACTGTTCTCACTTTCGCGTTTTGTGCAGAGTAAGAGTTAAATTGTCAGATCCTGTCAGACAGCCTTCTGTTGCCCCGGCAACGCCCTGCAGCTGCTGGATTGGGAGAGATGGTGCTCTCAGGCCCCAAGCCCTCAGTCCCCTCACGTCTCTAGTGAGCCGTTCGCTGTCTTGGTTTTCCTTCTGGAAAGAGAGTAATCCAGAACGGCTCCCTCAGGGCCGCTGAGTGCCTGCGATTATCATGTAAAATGACCAGAAAGCCAGAAGGATCGCCCTATTGTAGTCCTCGCAAACTATTTGCTTGAAGAGGCACTGTGCTAGGTGCCAGCCACGGTTCACAGCGAGCCCAGCAGCTCCCCATGGAGGAGTGTCTAGGGGGCCCCTGAGCCCTCAGGGACCGAGGTGCTCAGGAGACGAGTCACCTTCTATTGCAGCTCTATTCGCTCTACAGTTAGCAGATCCAGGGAATGGACCTGACCCAGAGCCATGCCCACTGGGTGGAGCCGCATCAGAACTCAGCTCAGCCACTGTAAGAAGGGCTTGGGTGGACTGGTAGCATCAGGGCCCAGGGATCTAGGCCAGAGCTTGCTAGTCTGTGGGTCTGGAGCCTGGGAAATGCTGGAGGAAGTTAAAGGCAAAAGGCGAAGGGGTGGCAGAGAATGAGATGATTAGATGGCATCACTGACTCAGTGGACATGAATCTGAGCAAACTTAACAGGAGATGGTGAAGGACAGAGGAGTCTGGCTTGATCCAGTTCATGGGGTCACAAAGAATTGGATACGACTTAGCACTAAACAATAGCAACAATCAAGTGGGCATGTGAGAGCTCAACACACTGGCTTGCTGGGACATCCAGACGTGGGGCCAGCTCCTTCAAGGAAGAGGGTTGGGGTTGAGCGGGGGAAGATGTAGAACAGGGTCACCCAAAGCAAGTTACAGAATTGAGTCGTATTATGTGATTTAATAACCTCTCCATTGTATGGTAATATTATGCTTTGGGAAAAAAGCATTTAAGCCTACTTATGGTTTGCATTTTCTTACCTCTTAGAAAAGGTTGAAAATAAGTCCCCTCCGTGCTCTTGGGAGGCACCCCCTGCCCCCCGCTTGGGCACCAGTCCCTCCATCAGAAGTGAAAGTGGTGGTTAAGCCAAGATCTTTCATTGTACTTCAGAGAACAGCGCAGTCAGGGCAGTACTTAAGGGAGAAGGTGCTTAACACTCTCCCTTGAAAAAAGGTATAGCTTTTACGCTAAAAAGGTGGTGTATAGTTAGACTGGCATCTGTGTCAGATGCACGCAAAATACCCCATTTTATCATCAGTGAAATAAGCATTCCTGTGGCCCTTGGCGGGAGGAGAGGGCCCAGCTATGGTCACCGACCTTCCTTCTTTCTCTCAATACTCCTACTTCCTCACGTTAAAAAAGTGAGAGGAGGCAAATTGAAGGGTACAGTCCCTGTTTCCCGGCCCCCTGGACCAGGATGCCGCTGATGGCCGCTGGAGCCCTTCACCTCCTCCATCCGGGTGGGTGTCTGTGTGGGAGGTTCTGCCCGAAGGGACAGTCTTGAAATTCTCCTGGACTTCTTCACTCACTCACTCACTCACTCATCAGAGGTTTCCCATGTCTCCCTCCACACGTCAGGGGTTCTGGATTCAGGCTCACAGTGAGTCCCATCCCTGACTCCTGTGTCTCTGGCCAGCCCTGGCCAGGCAGGGAGGGACCCACAGAGCTCTTGGTCTAAAAGCCGTTCCGTGTCATGACTTCTGGCCTCACTGCCCACCGCCACTCAGGGCACTGCTCTCTCTTGTCTGGAATGTGGCCCAAGCCCCGTGGTGTCCAGCTTCCCCACCAGTGGGCACGCAAAAGCCAGAACCATCTTCTTAATTAGTAAATTGGATCTTGCCACTTTGCCGTTTAAATCCTGTAATTCTAAAGGCTTCCCTTCGTACTTAGGGGAAAACCCACCTGCTTATGGGGGCTCAAAGGTCACCTCTGCTTTCCTCTCTGACCTGGTGTCATGGCACTTGTGTCCCCTACTCATCAGACCTCAGTCATTCTGGGGGCCCAGATGCTCACCCTGCCCTCTGCCTGCAGCATTCTAACCCCAGACCTTAGTACTCAGGACACACATCCCGTCCTCAGAGAGCCCTGCTTACTGGTCAGTCCAGCCTGGGCGTGCCCAGTCGCTGCCTGTCACATGGCCCTCGTTTTGTTTTCTTGAAAAGACGTACTGTTTTTTTGCGTAGGTGTTTCTTCCTCGCCCACCACCAGAATGTCAGCTGTATCCCAGGCTCCTAGAACTGATCGTGGTGTGTCTCAGGCCCTCGGGGACTGTTGGATGAGTGTGAGTGTGAGTGGTGGAGTGCACGAGGGAGAGAGGAGGAGTGAAAATGCAGGTCTTGGGACTCGAGGCGGCTCTGATGGCAGACCTGAAGCTCCGACTTTCTCTGTGTGTTAGTCGCTCAGTCGTGTCTGACTCTTTGCGACCCCATGGATCATAGTCCCTCACCTGGCTCCTCTGTCCATGGGATTTCCCAGGCAAGAATACTGAAGTGGGTTGCCATTCCCTTCTCCAGGGGATCTTCTTGACCCAGGGATCAAACCCGCGTCTCCTGCATTGAAGGCAGTTCTTTACTGTCAGAGCCTCCAATCCTTCGGCACCTCTGAGCCTGTTTTCTTGTCTGTAAATGGAGAACAACCCTCTCTGGCTGGACTATTTGGGGATCAAATCAGACAACCCCGACTCAGTGGCAGACCATCTGACCCACAGTGAAAATTCCTGAGTTTGCTTTCTTCTCTTCTCCTCTCCTGATCAAAGGGAAGGCCTCAGTTCTCACTTTAATCTGTTTCTCCTCTGCCTTTGGGAACATACGCATCCTTTCCCAGGGACTGGCCTCAAACTCTGCCTGATGTTTGTAGGTTAATGCGCTTGAGGCTTCCTTTGATCTCCTGGAGGAACCTATGCCCGTACCCACCTGCCTGGGGAGAGACCTGCATGCCCTGCCCATCGGGAGGCAGCCTGGACCGCGGGCAGGCTGAGGGTGAGGCAAGCAGGGCACCAGGGCCTGAAGTGAGAAGGGCTTCACTTTACTCCGCAGGGCTGTTGCAAGCTCAGGGTCATACATGAGAGCAAGGGACAGGGTGAATTCTGTACCCTTCACCCCTCATGTCTCCAGCCATGGTTTGGGAGGGGTCCCGAGAAGGACCTCCCAACCATCCTTGCCGAAGGCACGTGGAGCCGCCAGCTCCACGGATGGCTGACTCCTCTGTGATTTTCTCCTGTCTTCTCTGAACTGGGTGGTGTGGCCTGAGTGCTGTGTCCTCCCAAGAGCCGTGTCGAAGCCTTAACTCCTAAGGTGACAGTCTCCGCATTTGGGAGGTAAACTAGACTTAAGTGAGGCCATGAGGGTGGGGCCTCTGTGATGGGCTTGTGCCCTTAACAGAAGAGGAGGAGGAGGAGACTTCCCTGGTGGTCCAGTGGTTAAGACTTCGCCTTCCAGTACAGGGGCTGTGGGTTCAATCCCTGGTGGGGAAGCTAACATCCCACATGCATTGAGGCCAAAAAACCAAAACATAAAACAGAAGCAATGTGGTAACAAATGCAGTAAAGACTTTTAAAAATGATTCACTTTAAAAAGAAAAAATCTTAGAAGTAGAAGAGGAAGCCAGAGCTCTGTTTTGAGCTCTGAACTCATATGAGGACACAGTGAGAAGGTCGCCATCTGCAAGCCAGGAGGGGAGTCCTCATCAAGACCTGGGACTGCTGGCACCTTGATCTGGATATTCTCCGCCTCTAGAACTGTGAGAAGTGGTGTCTGTCTGCTATTTGAGTCCCACACCCGCCCTATTATTTGGTTAGAGCAGTCCCAGCTGATGGAGATATTGGGCCAAACCGGTCTCCCCATAGTGTCAAACCATTGGTCCTGACCCCCCAGCCTCCGAGGCCATGGGGAACTGGTGACAGCAGAGAGGGACCCAGTTCCTCTGTCATTTCTGCAGTCACCACACCAAGCTCACTGCAGAGCGGGAGGAGGAGAGGAGGAGAGGCACCTGAGGAACCCTCCGGCCGTCCTGGAGGGCTCATCCCTGCGTGAGCCTACATGCAGGAGCCACAGAGCCAGCAGGGGCCCAAGGAGACTGGGAGAGGTGGTCAGGACTCAGGGCATCAGCACCCCCAGTTCTGTCTGTAAGAGCCCTGGAGAGGGCTGTCCTCCAGCCTCCAGGGAGGTCAGGCACCCTGCTCAGGCTTAGTGTTTTCCTGTTGAAGCGTAGACCTGACTTTTGCCCGGGAGGACTTACCCGCTTCACACAGCAGTCCTGCTCCCAGGACTGCTGACCGCAGACCCGGATGCCCCCCAGGACAGTCCTCGGTCCTGATGCCTCCCCCGTCCCCTCTCCGGAGGCTCTCAGGCTCTGTCACTTTCTCCACTGAGCTCCTCCCTCCTGGTGGGATAGAGGAGCAGTGAGTCAGCCTGTTCAAAGATGGGAAATTACAGCTGAAATGGCACCGCCTCTGTTAGCCAGTGACCAACCTGCTTCTCCATCTGGAAATGGGAGAATGGGGGGGGTGGCCCCAAACCTTTTCACCCCCACTTCTGTGACTCCCACCCTGGCAGCAGCAGGCGCATGCCTTCCCAGGTGACAGATGCCTCTGAAACTGCCCATCTCGCCAGTGGATGTTCAGCTCTGAGGATGACCCCCGCCTAGAATAACTTTCCGTGGGCCCTCCTGGGAGAATGGCGTCACCCACCAGGCAGCTCATTGTCACTTTTGATTTAACCACATGAAGCACAGTGAAAACCAAGGTGAATGTCCTAATCACATAATTACATTAGTGCCGGCTCCAAAGAGTCAGCAGGCTGCCTGAGTCCCGGGGTTCGGGCCTGTCTCCCACGCTCCTCACAGATGGCACAGAGAGAACATTCCTTTTCCAGATGACTTGTCTTGGTTATCATCCAGGCCGAGAACCGAACTTCGTGGAGTGCTTGCAGAGTCCATTTGGAGACTATTTTGAGATTGAGGGATTAGATAAGCAGGGCTAAGAGCCATTTGGATCATCTAGCCTGATGCGCTTGAGGGAAACTGAGGCCCAGAAAGGGCAGGGGACTTACCCAAGGTCACCCCAAGGTCACCCCTTACTCAAGCACATCCCCAGACCAACAGACTTTACAAATCGCCATGGTTTCTCCTGTTTGTTTTGGTCCATTGCATTTGGAAATGTCCATGTTTAATTACAAATCTAGCTGTAATAGCTTTTTTTTAACAGTTAAAAAATCAGCTTAAAAAAGGATGATAATATTAGGGGGTCATTCTGAGATTAGGTATACCAGGTGATACTAGTGGTAAAGAATCCCCTTGCCAAGGCAGGAGACACTGATTTCATCCCAGAGTCGGGAAGATCCCCTGGAGAAGGACACAGCGACCCACTCCAGTATTCTTGCCCAGAGAATCCCATGGACAGAGGAGCCTGGCAGGCTACAGTCCATAGGGTTGCAAAGAGTTCGACATGACTGAAGTGACTTAGCACGCATGTCAGCTCTTAATTTGGTTTAGTTCAAGTTCCTGGACCAAACACGACCAACTCAGATCTGAACAGATGCCCTCGGTCCCCAGTTTGGCTGGTTCGGAGAGGGAAGGAGAGGCATTCCCCGGGTTGGGGTGAAGGTCCCCGGCTGACGAGCTCCGTCCACCCCTGGTGGAGGGACTAGACCTCGGGTGGGGGGTGAGAACACGCCGCACAGAGGGAGGGGGGCCTTGGAGCGGGAGCCCGTGGCTCCTGGCGGGCAGCTGGAGCCTCCATCTGTCCCACAGCCCTCTCATCCCTTCTTCCTGTCAGTGACTGACTGCGGCATCGCTACCTCAGGGCCTGCCTGTCTGTCTCCTGGGAGCCCGCCAGACGTTAACACTTCATCCCCCAGTCCCGGGGAGCCTGTCACTGCCAAGGGGAGGGAGTGGGCTGGGGGACACTCAGGGGACCGCAAGTCTGCTGCTGGAAGCTTGTTCCAGGCGTACGATGCCCAGCTGAATGGAAGGGCCCGTCTGGAGGGAAGGGGCTCTCCCTTCTGATGGGAATGGGTAAGAGAGGCCTCACCTGTCCCCAAGAAGCTGAAGGCAGTTTAATTCCAAATTCTAGTCCAATTCCTCAGCCCACTGGGGTGGAGGTTGGCGTGGGAGGAGCAGAGGGGCAGCCGGCCACTTTGCTGAGAGTGTTGGCCGTGGCCCCTGTGAAGTCACTGGCTCCGCCGCCCCTTCCTTTGATGCCCGCTGCTTTTTCTGGGAACCCCCTGCATGGCTGCAGACCCTTCACGCCCTGGGGCTCCCCTGGCTCTGCACCTCCAAGTGTTCTTCCAGTGGGGTCCGAACATCGCTGTGCCCGTGTCCCTCCCACCTTCAGGCGAGCTTGCTGCCTTCTTGGGGAGCGTCTCTGAGTAGGGTCAGGCGCTTCCTTGCAGGAAGAGTGGAACTGGCCCCCCAGGGCTGAGAAGACAGACCAAGGCAGGGCTGGAAGTGTGACAAGCCGCCAGCATCCATCCCCGCCATCCACCAGGGCGGGCAGTGCAGAAAGTCCTGGGGAATGGAGCCAGGTAAAGGACCACCTCTGGGGGGTGTGGGATGGTGAACGGGGGAGTCTGTGTCTCAGGCTACTGAGGAGGGTAAGGCCGATTTCCTTTCCAACTCGAGGCAAACTGTGAGAATCATGCTGTGCCAGCTCTCTTGTCTGCCCTTCCCCTCACCCTGCCCCCTCAGTACCCCAGAAGAGACCCCATGAGTAAAGGCAGCAGTCAGGGCCGAACCACAGGCTGGGAGTCAGGAGACCGGGACAGGGGGGATCGTCACAGCCAGGCTCCTCTCTGGAGCCTCGGTTTTCTTCATCTGTAAAGGAACTGGTTGGATTCCTGCCCATTCCACTTCTAACTTTCTGTTATTCTTGCAAAATGAGATGGAATGTGTTGCCTCCTTTGGCTGAAGTCAAAGGGTTGACGTGTAACAGCGGGAGAAGAAGCAGAATTTGAACCTCCAGGTTCAGAGCCCTTGGACCCACACCCTGCCCCCAGACTGGCCTCCCTGGTGGCTCAGACGGTAAAGAATTGGCCTGCGATGCAGGATACCCGGGTTCGATCCCTGGGTCAGGAAGATCCTCTGGAGAAGGGAAGGGCTACCCACTCCAGCATTCTTGCCTGGAGAATCCCATGGACGGAGGAGCCTGGCAGGCTACAGTCCACAGGGTCGCAAAGAGTCGGACACACCTGAACGACTTTCACTACACCTACCCACCTGCTTCCTGGTCTGATGACCACCAGGCCTGGCACGGGCAGCAGGCAGCAGCTGTCAGCTGAAAGGACAGACAGGGACGCCTCTTCCCCAAGGACAGGCCCAGGACTCTGCTGGTTTGCCAAGACTTCCTAACAAAGTGCCGCCGACCGGCAGCTTAAACAACAAAAACTTATCTTCTCACAGGTCTAGAGGATGGGAGTCTGAGAGCAGATGCAGGCGGGGTTACTTTCTGCCAAAGCCTCTCTTCCTGGCTTGTGAGTGGCCGCCTTGTCCCCACATCTTCACATGGCCCTCTGTCTGGTCTGTGTGTGCACAGAGGGAGACGTCTCTGGTGCCTCCTCCGTTTCTCGTAAGGACTCCAGGCCCATCAGGTTGGAGACCTCATTTAACCTCAGCCACCTCCTTGATTGTCCCACTTCCATATGCTGTCACTGTGGGGTGGGGGCCTCAATACAGGAATTAGGGACGGGGTGGGGGACACAGTACAGTCCATGGTAGCCGCCTCCTGCTCTGTTCTCGCGTGGTACCCCCCCTCCCCCAGGCTGTGTGTTGCCTGTGTCCTCACCCCTCTTCTTATAAGGATACCTGTCATGTTGGCTCAGGGCCCACGATTATAGCTTCATTTTACCTTGATTACCCCTTTAAAGATCCCATCTGCAAGGATACTCAGTCTGAGGGCTTAGGCCCTCACCATATGGGTTTTGAGGGAACACAGTTTAGCCCCTAACAGAGTCCTAAGCAGACATTTCTGGGAGTGACTTCCCTGTAAACAGGGTGACAGTATCCCAGGGTGATTACGAGGAACACGGCTGCCGGGGCTAAGAGGAACTGGGAACCAAGTCGTCTGATCTCGGAGGGTGGTCTTGGAAACCCCCAAGAGACCAGCCTGCACTGCTGTGTAGGAGTTTAGTGGGTAAAAGTCAGTTTCTGCCTCAGTTTCTTCATCTGTAAAATGGGACTATGGTAGTACCTACCTCACAGGTCACATTAAGCGAGTTAATACACACAGTGCACTTAGACCTGCATCTGACATAGATCTCCACTCAATAAATGTTAGAAAGCAGAGAGAGAAAGTCAATCATGAAAAAGAATAACAGAACTGGAGTAGTTATACTTCCTGTTTTCCAGCCTTTTTCTACAAAGCTATAGCAATCAAGACAGTGGTGCTGTCATAAAGATAGACAGGTAGGTTGCTGGAACAGAGCTGTCCAGAAACAAATCTTGTGTGAAGACAGTTAAATGGGGAAGGAATAATCTTTACCACAAGTGGTGCTGGGACAGCTGGCCTCCACTAGCAAAGGAATAAACTTGGGCCTCACTTTACATCGTACCTAAAGATCAACTTTGATGGATCATAGGCCTAAACATAAGAGCCAAAACTCTAATACACTCATAGGAAAACATAGAAATAAATCTTCATGACCTCAAGTTAGGCAAAACCTTCTTGGATGTGACACCAAATGCACAAGTGACAAAAGAAAAAATAGACAAATTGGACATCATCCAAACTTAAACCTTTCATGCTTCAGAGGACATCATGAAGAAAGTGAAAAGATAAGCTACAGAATGGGAGAAAATATTTGCAAGTCACATATCTGATAAGGGACTAGTATGTAGATTACATAGGGAACTTTTACAAATCAGTGATAAAGAGATGAATGAGTCAAATATTAATAATAAAACTATGAAAGATCTGAATGAACATTTTCCAAAGATGATATGCAAATGGCCAGTAAGCAAGCATATAAAAAGGCACTCAACATCATTAGTCATTAGGGAAATGCAAGTGAGAATCACAGGATACCACTGCACACCCATGAGGATGACTAAAATTAAAGACAGATAATAACAAATGTTGACCAGGATGTGGAGAAATTAGAGCAGTCCTGAAAACGGTGCAGCCATTCTAGAAAATAGTCTGGCAGTTCTGCAGAAAGTTAAACCTAGAATCAGTATATGATCCAGCAGTTCTACTCCTAGGTCTGTACCCAACAGAACTGAAAACACGAGTCCACACAAAAATTGGTACACCAGTGTTCACAGTAGCATAACTCAAAATAACCAAAAAAGTGCAAACAACCCGAACATGTTCATCAATGAATAAATGAATAAACAAAAAGTAGCGTATCTATGGGGCTTCACTGGTGGCTCAGATGTAAAGAATTCACCTGCAGTGTAGGAGACCCAGGTTCAACTCCTGGGTCAGGAAGATCCCCTGGAGAAGAGAATGGCCACCCACTCCAGTATTCTTTTTTTTTTTTTTAATTTTAATTGAAGACTAATTACTTTATTATGGTGGTTTTTGCCATACACTGATATGAATCAGCCACAGGTGTACATGTGTCCCCCATCCCGAACCCCCCTCCCCCCTCCCTCTCCACCCCATCCCTCTGGGTTGTCCCAGTGCACCAGCTTTGAGTGCCTGTTTCATGCATCGAAGTTGGACTGGTCATCTATTTCACATATGGTAATACACAGGTTTCAGTGCTATTCTCTCAAATCACCCCACCCTCACCTTCTCCCACAGAGCCCAAAAGTCTGTTCTTTATATCTGTGTCTCTTCTGTTGTCCTGTGTATAGGGTCATTGTTACCATCTTTCTAAATTCCATATATATGCATTAATAGACTGTACTGGTGTTTTTCTTTCTAATTTATTTCACTCTGTATAATAGGTTACAGTTTCATCCACTTCATTAGAACTGATTCAAATGTGTTCTTTTTAATAGCTGAGTAATATTCCATGGTGTATATGTACCATAGCTTCCTTATCCATTCGTCTGCTGATGGGCATCTAGGCTGCTTCCATGTCCTGGCTATTATAAACAGTGCTGCGATGAACATTGGGGTGTACGTGTCTCTTTCAGATCTGGTTTCCTCAGTGTGTATGCCCAGAAGTGGTATTGCTGGGCCATATGGCAGTTCTATTTCCAGTTTTTTTAAGAAATCTCCACACTGTCTCCATAGTGGCTGTACTAGTTTGTATTCCCACCATCAGTGTAAGAGGTTTCCCTTTTCTCTACACCCTCTCAAGCATTTATTGCTTGTAGACTTTTTGATAGCAGCCATTCTGACTGGCATGAGATGGTACCTCATTGTGGTTTTGATTTGCATTTCTCTGATAATGAGTGATGTTGAGCACTCCAGTATTCTTGCCTAGAGAATTCTATGGACTGAGGAGCCTGGCGGACTATAGACCATGGGGTCACAAAGAGCCGCACCCGACTGAGCGACTAAGACTTACTTAGTGGGTCTAGGCAATGGGGTATTATTCAGTAATAGGAAGGACTAGAGTACCCCAACGGAGAAGGCAATGGCACCCCACTCCAGTACTCTTGCCTGGAAAATCCCATTGACGGAGGAGCCTGGTAGGCTGCAGTCCATGGGGTCGCGAAGAGTCGGACACGACTAAACGACTTCACTTTCACTTTTCACTTTTCATGCATCGGAGAAGGAAACAGCAACCCACTCCAGTGTTCTTGCCTGGAGAATCCCAGGGACGGGGGAGCCTGGTGGGCTGCCGTCTGTGGGGTCGCAGAGAGTCGGATATGACTGAAGCGACATAGCGGCAGCAGCAGAGTACTCCAAGCCCACTGGCAGTCACTTGCCACCCCTCACACCACAGCCCCCTGTAAGGAAGTGGAGAGACCAAGGCACAAAGATCAGAAAGAAACAACATGATGTGCAATGTACAAAATGCTTCTCCTGTTATTTGGCACTAAAACCAAGTTCCGCTGTGATGAGCCCCAGGTCGCCCCGTCCCCACACACCTGCCAAGCCTGCAGGTCCCCGGCATTCCCACAACCTCAGCTCAAGTCCGTTTCTGTCACTGAGCTGGGGACTGTCTGTTCCTTCCACGTGGCTCAGCCCCTAGCTGCACGCCGGCCTGTGCGCCCCCTGTACACACACACGTCCATGCACGCTCCTCCGTCTCTACCCTTCTGCTTTGTTCACACCGGGCACTCATCACCCTGGGCATAATGCTACATAATTATCTGCTCCTTTGTTTATTCTCTACCTCAGTCTGGAACGTGAGTTCTAAGGGTGTGGGCTTAAGATTCTGTGTTCTGCTGGCGTCCAGAGCAGCTGGTACAAGGAGCTCTGGCATAGCTGTTCCTGGGGACGTTGGTGGGCTCCGATTGGGTCGCTCTTTGTGATTTTGAAGGCATCTTCACAGGGAGACATGTTGCTGAGATTCTGGGGCTCAGCCAGCCCCAGGTGTGAATCCCAGCCCCTCCACCCTTGCTGTGTGGCCTTGGGCACACGGCATGCCCTCTCTGGGCCAGCCTCAGGTTGCTTGTGTAGAGAATAGCCCAGCAGTGGTGGCTGCTTGATGGGGCAGCCATGATAGCTACTTAAGATGGCCCATGAGAAACTTCCAGCAAACTGCCTGCCTTACAGAAAATGATCAGCAATGACTCATCGACGACTTTGGGAGGGGGACGGTTTAGTCAGGGAACGAGGGGTCTGCAGGGCCGGCCAGCTGTGTCATCTGCTCTTGTAGCTCAGACTCTGTTCCGAATGTGCTGAGGTGTGAGTTAATAGTTAAGCCTCCTGTGTCTGAGGGGAAGGCTGGGCTCTCTATTCTTTTTTTACTTTTGGCTGTGCTGCACCTCCGTTACTGTGTGGGCTTTTCTGTCGTTGCGGCGAGTGAGGGCTACTCTCTTTTTGCAGAGCATGGGTTTCTCATTGCGGTGGCTTCCCTAGTTGCAGAGCACAGACTCTAGGTCACACGGGTTTCAGCAGTTGCGGCTCCCGGGCTCTAGAGGACGGGCTCAATAGTGGAGGTGCACAGGCTTCGTTGCTCCGAGGCATGTGGGGACTTCCCAGACCAGGGATCGAACCTGTGTCTCCTGCATTGCCAGGCAGATTCTTTACCACTGCGCCACCAGGGAAGCTCCTAGACTTTTTACTCTTGTCATGTGTTCTTAGACCAGAGACTGTTGTGTGGATGTGTCCCTTTCTTCCCTTGCATGTGCAGGAACCCAAAACAGATTCCACAGGGATTCTCATTCCCATTGTATGGATGATGCAGGAGAGGCTCCAGGTGTTGATGTGATTCTGGTCATCTCAGGCCTGGCCAGTGGGGAGGACAGGAGAGGCCTGGGGTCCTGGGCCCTGCTGCAGCCACCCTCTGCCGTGTCCAGGGCTGCTGGCCCAGGATAGGTGCTCTCTGCTCTGATTGGCTCCTCGGAGGAGTGCCTGCTGCCTCTGGGCCTCGGGAGCCCATGGGGGATGGGGCATCTGAGGCCTGGCTGGGAGGGTGCCCTGGGCCACACTGGCTTCAGGGGGCATCCTCTTAGCAGGCCTCAGAAGGGTGGTGTGCTGGTTGCTCAGTCAGGTCCGACTGTTTGTGACCCTGTGGGCTGTAGCCTGCCAGGCTCCTCTGTCCATGGAATTCTCCAAGCAAAAATACTGGAGTGGGTTGTCATTCCCTTCTCCAGGGGATCTTCCCGACCCAGCGATCCGACCCAGGGATCCAACCCAGGTCTCCTGCATTGTAGGCAGATGCTTTACCGTCTGAGCCCCCAGGAGGCAGAAGGAATAGTGACTGAGAGTAAAGCAGAACCCCCACACTACCTACCAGCCAGGCTTAGCCCACCTGCTGGAGGAGGCAGAACCCCACCCTTCCCTGCTCAAAAGCTGTTCCTCCCTCTTGATGTGGACCTTCCCTGGTCCCAGTCACTCCCTCTTCATCCGTCCGACTGTCACTCCACCCATCTATCTATCCATTCTTTCCTGGGCTAGGGAGGATGTGAAGCTGAGGATGGCCCGGCTCCTGACCTCAGAAAGCTCCCAGTTTCAGCCCCATGGGTGATCTCTCACCAGAAAGATTCAGGTCATGATGAAGAAGCCATAAGCTTGGCCCCACGCCCGCTGGATCAAGGCAGACGGACTGGGAAAGGGACTTATGGCCTGTAGAATGGGTCTCTTGAGTATCTGAGATTCTGCCCAGACTTCACCTCCTCCTGGAACCTTCCTCATTGCCCCCATTGTGTTGGGAACTTCCTCTTCTTTATCCAGAGCCCCTCCTGCTTTTGGGGACCATGCAGTCCATAGCCTTTGGCCCTTGACTAAGTCCCCTCACCTCTTCCCACTGAACAGGAGCACCTTCAGGCCTGGACCGTGCCTGGCTCTGTGTCCGGCATGTGGGAGGCCTCCGGCACCCCTCTCAGGTAACCGTTCCATGAATGATGTACCTTCCCGGCCACGAGAGCAAGAGGTCAGAGCCGCGGGGAAGAGACAGGGCCCGGGGCTGTCTACTGCTCATACAACCTGTGCTCTGTGCTGCCAGGGGAGCCCCTGCTTTCCGCCTTGACTTCAGGGGAGATTCCAGACCACCTTGCTGGAACCTTAAGAAGGCGATGAGGAAAGGTCAGGTGTGTCAGAGAGGTCAAAAAGTGTACTCACATGGAGAAACTGTAGAGGAATTGTATTGTTCATTATTATTCTTAAACCCCATCTGGTGTGGGCCTGAGAAGTAGTGCTGCTGCCTGAAAACAGGGGGCTGGGGGGCAGTGACCTCAGAAACGCCTGCCCTGGCAGGTGATCTGAGCTACGGTCAGATGCTGTCGCTCACCCCACCCCTCCTCCAGCTCCCCCCGCCCACACACCTGAGGGGTTGCCCCGGTTCCGTGACTTCATCCAAGTCACTGCTGCCATCACCACGATCATCACCCTGCAGGCCACAGGGTAGAGTCTGCTCGGCTGTCTGCTCAGATGTGGAGATTTGGAAAGAAGTCATATGATCAGAGCTATGGTTTTTCCAGTAGTCATGTATGGATCAGAGTTGGACCATAAAGAAGGCTGAGCACTAAAGAACTGATGCTTTCAAACTGTGGTGTTGGAGAAGACTCTTGAGAGTCCCTTGGACTCCAAGGAAATCAAACCAGTAAATCCTAGAGGAAGTTAACCCTGAATATTCATTGGAAGGACTGATGCTGAAGCTCCATTACTTTGGCCACCTGATGCGAAGAGCTGACTCATTGGAAAAGACCTTGATGCTGGGAAAGATGGAGGCCAGGAGGAGAAGGAGATGACAGAGGATGAGATAGTTGGATGGCATCATAGACTCAATGGACCTGAGTTTGAGTAAACTCTGGGAAATCGTGAAAGACAGAGAAGCCTGGCGTGCTGCAGTCCGTGAGGTCACAAGGTCGGACACAACTGAGCGACTGAACAATACCACCACCACTCTGGGGTAGAAAAGGGGCACTGGGATGGGCTGGCCACACCCTGCACCAGAGGCTCACGGCAAAGGCACAGGCGTGCCCTCCTACCCGGGCCCAGGGATCCTCAGGGCCGTCACCCCGGGCAGGCTCATGCTTATATGTTGGTCACATGATTCAGAGCTCATGCCAGAGTGCACGTGACTTTACTTTGGGCCAGTGGATTTCTGCTGAGGTGGTGAGGCACTCTGAACATGTACTTCGCTGGGCAGGGCCAACCTCCTCCCATAGTGCTCGGGTGCAGACCGGTAAATCCATTCCAGCAAGAAGCAGGCAGAGCCAGCGCTGGAGGGCCATCATCAGAGTCTTCCGTTCTCATCCAGATGAAGGCGAAGCGGCCTCTCCGCAGTGGGCACAGCAGCGGTTCCAGCTCCCAGCAGAGCCTCACAAGGCTGGGTGGGGCCGGTGACGGGCTTGCAAACTTGGTTAAGACGAGCCTGCGCCAACGGGCTGGAAAGAGGAAGGCAGCCCCTCGTTCATTCAGGACTGGGGGCCCAGCAGGCCAGAGAGTGAGGCTTGAGGACAAGTTGGGGGCGGATGGGGAGGCCGGAGAAGAGCAGGGAAGAGGGCTCCAGCTTCTGCCCTGGGCTCGAGCTCCGGGACGCCCACTGTGGACACTCCGAGCTGACACAGAGCTTGGAGAAGATGGGGGTTTTCCTTATACCTGACCAGGGAGGTTGCACTCTAAACGTCCCAGGGCTCAAGGGTTTGACTCACAGGCTGACCAGTTGGTTCATTCATTCATGAGACAAACTGGGAATGTCCACCAGGTGTGTGGCAGCGTGCTGGGCACCAGCTGTGCAGAGAGAAACCCACACCTCAAAGCTCGGCTCTGTGTCCTCCTGGGAGCTGATGAGAAACAGGGATCGTGCCTCCAACATGTACGTTTGCAAAGGCGTTTTGATTTTTTAAACCAGGTGTCTTGCAGAGTCTCAGAGAAGATGCAATCGCTTGGGCCCCCCTGTGCCAGTGGGGAATTGAGGCGGGTGGGGCGCTTCACACCCTTACTTGGAGGGATGCTGAGGCCACCTTGCCACCAGCACCTGACATCCGCTACAGCCACCTCCCTTCCCCTGAAGCTTTGGGGCGCTTCCCCATCATCTCCCCGGGCCCCAGCTAAGACATGCTCTCTCAGAGGCGTGCCCCAAGCCGGCCACCACTGCTCAGCTGATGTTAGACGCTGGAGAAAAGGGCTAAAAATAGCTCCGATTTGATGCGCTGCTCTCCGGGGCTGAGTCGGCAGCTGGCCCCTCCACCTTTCCTGCGAACTGAAGACGTCTCAGCTGGAATGGGGGGAGGGGAGGGGTGGGGGGCTTCCAGGCCGGCCAGGCGGTGGAAGGTTCCAGAACCCATTCTCACACTAGGGCGCAGAGCCCTCAGCCGGGGCTGTGTTGGTACAGTCTTGCCAATGTGCCAGCTCAGGGGCCCCGTGAGCCACCCACGTCGGCATTGGGCAGTGTGAGGGGGCCCTCGGCCAGGACTGCTGGGCGGACACACACACGTGTGTGCCCAGGTGGGCAGTGGGCGCACCGCGCGTGCCTGTGATGCACTGGAAGGACAGTTCCAGCCGCTCTGCTCTGAGCTGTGGGCCGCTGACCCCTCACAGCCCCTGAGCTTCCCTCCGAACCTGTCCAGAGAGGGCGGAAAACCTGCCGCGTTGTGGGGGCGTCCTGCCAGGCTGGCTGGCGTTCTCTCTTGGGTCCAACCCGGGTCATTCCTGCTTTAATCGTGCTCCTCACACCCGCTCTGGCCATCTGCCTTGGGGACCATGTATTTTATGTATTTGAAGGTGGTGGTGCAGGCATCTCTCGGTCAAACGAGACCGTCAGAGCAGGGGATAAATGCACCTTAGCACCTCTGCGGGATGCTCACCACGGTGGGGTAGGGGCAGCGGCGGTACAGCAGCATAAGCCGGGGGTTAAGATACAGCTGGAGGGGCCTCTCTGTCTGACTCCAGTGCGGATGGGCTGTGAGCAGGGAGGGACCGCTCGGGGTGGAAACCAGGCGTGCGGCGCCGCTAATCAAATCAAGGCTGAAATCTGACTTTCCAACCTGGGGAGCTGTGTAACCCCTCTGAGCCTCAGTTTTCTGATTCTATAAAACAGGGCTAATAGATGACCTAATTCATAGAATTGAAAGTGAAGTGGGAAGGAGGGAAGGGGGAAATGATAAAGAATAGAAGAATGCAGCGTTTCTGGGTTAGAAGCACCGCCTCTGGAGTCCAGCGCGTGGCACGAGGCTGGCTGGCAGCCACATTCTGGGACTTCCTCTCGCTGGGTTTCTTCATCTGTTGATGATCGCGACATTCTCAGGTTAAATGACATAATATACGTAGAAGGCTCACACTGCACCTACTGTGTAGGGAGAACCCCACAAATAGGAGCTATTGCTATACTGAGGACCCAGCATGACAGAAGTGGGGAAGGGAAGTGCTGTGACCTGGGCGTGGAGTGAGGCATGTGGGGAGAACTGGGTCCTTCGGGGATGACGGGGACAGCAGAAGCCAAGACACTGAGATGAGCAATGCCAGGAAGGCCTGGGACTGGAGGGCCAGCATGTGTGGCCAGGGGCGGGGAGCACGTGTGTGGGGGGTGGGGCGGAGGCAGGCGGTTGGATACGTCACTGCACAGCCACTGGGGAGCCCCCTGCGTTACTGGATCCAGGTTAGCCTCGATTTTCCTCATCTGTAAAAAGGGGAGTATCAGTACCTGGCAGAGGTTAGGCAGGCAGGCTGAACCCCGATCTTGTCTGCCACAGCTTGGGTGCCCCCAAGATCTGTGATGGCCTAGAAGAGCTTGAAGGACTTTTCTCTGTCCTGACCTGGGGCCCCAAGGAAGACTCTCAGGGGTTCCTACTTGGGCATGGAGTCAGTATCCTACAGGTGGGAGCACCCCCTTTTTGAAACCACAGCCCTGGAGCCCCCGTTAATGCCTGGGGACCCAGGTCAGCTTCCATCCTCAGCAGGTGACAGACCCCAGACCAGCAAGGCTCCTGCACAAGCGCCATGCAGCCCAGAACCCTGAAACCGCCCCACCTTGCTTTCGGGCCACTGCACAGCCACCTGGCCCTAGGCCCCTGGGATGCAGTCAGCAATGCAGAGGACACGCGGGAGGGAGCCCCTCCACCTAGAAGGACGGACCAGACGAGAGTTCAGATCAGGCATCATCGTGACAGCTCTCAACGCCTTCACCGCGACCACAAGCCAGGCTTCCCCGATCTGCCAGGCTCAGGTGGAGATGAAGCAGGACAGGTGTGGCAGGGCTGGGGCTGACAAGTTCAGATGGCAGTGAGCTCGGGGCGGGGCGGGGGGGGGGGTGTGTGTGTGGAGGTAGCAGCTGGCCCGGCTCTGTCCTTGATGTCGGGGGCAGGATTCCTCCCACAGTGAGAGCCCTGCATCTCTCCTTGTCCAGTAGCTGCAGCACCCTCTCTCTGGCGATTCCCGGCTACCAGTGGGGGAAGTGGGAGATCCCCACGCCTACCCAGAAGTGATGTGCTTTAGGCTTGCCCTCTGCGTCCGTCCTCTGAGTCAGCTGTGACGCCAGGGGCTGGCAGAGACCCACCCCTCAGGGTCCCCAGTTGGGGCCTGTTGACACCAGGACATGATCATGGGCTACGGGGGTCTGTACAAGGGAGGGCCTGGACTTGGGCCGTGTGTTCGGGTGCATGGCAGTGTGTGCGTGTCCGTCTGCATTAGACACAGCGTGTGGCCGCGAGGGTGCATGAACTTCACGCGTGGTTAGCATGTACACACGTAGCGGTGTGTCCACATTGTAAGCGCAGTGTGAATGAGTGTGTGTGGTGTTTGTGTGGAGCATTCTTGGTGGTGGTGGTGTGTGTGCCTGTGAGAGCGTGCTCCACGCCCGCCCAGGACAAGGGTCAACATGCCCCGGAGGCACGGGATGCTTGTGTTTAAACAGTGCAAAAACATAAAAGCTTTTCTAAATTGACGGATAAGTCACTTACAGTATTATACTGGTTTCAGGGGTGCAGCAGAGCGACTCGATAACTTTATAGATTATACTCTAAACAAAGTTCCTGGGATGTCCTGACAGTACTTCCTGTGCTGTGTGTTCGTCCCTGTGACTTATTTATTTAATGCCTCATGGTTTGTCCCTCTTAATCCCCTTGCCTGTCCTGCCTTCCCCTAAGGGAACTTGTTTAAGTGGTATCTTTTTTTTTTTTTAATTTCAATTTCCCATTGTTCACTAGTAGTCTAAAGAAATACATTCAGTTTTCACACGATCACCTTGTATCGTGTTGTTGCCGGTGTTCGGTGGCTAAGTCGGGTCAGACTCTGCAACCCCATGAACTGCAGAGCATCAGGCTCCTTCCTCTGTCCTCCTTGTATCATGAGACTTTGCTAAACTTGCTAATTATTTCTGTGAACTTTTTTTTTTTATATTTCTGAGGATTTTATCCAGATAATCATATCATTTACAAATAGGGACAATTTTACTTCTTTCCTTGCAATTAAAAAAAAAATTTTAATTGATTGATTATTTTTGGCTGCATCAGGTCATAGTTGTGGCATGGGGGCTTAAGTTGCCTCCTGGCAGGAGGAATCTTAGTTACCTGGCCAGGGATAGAACCTGCGTCCCCTGCATTGGAAGGCAGATTCTCAACTGCTGAACCACCAGGGAAGTCCCTTTCCTTGCAGTTTGTATAAACTTACTTCTTTCCCCTGACTTATTGTACTGACCAGGACTTCTAGTATGCTGTTAAATAGGAATGGTGAATGTAGACATTACTGCCTTGTTCCTGATCTTAAGTTCTTCAGTCTTTATATCATTAAGTGTGATATTAACTATTAATTTTTATAGATGTCCTTCATCTATGTCAGGTTAAGAAAGCTCTTTTCTATTTCTAGTTTGCTGAGAGTTGTTTTTTTTTTTTTTAAATCATCAGTGGATGTTGAATTCTGTCAAATGCTTTTTTCTGCATCAGTTAATATAGTGTGTGGTTTTACCTCTTAATATCATTAATTACATTAATTGATTTCTGAATATAGAATCAGCCTTACATTCCCCAGATATACTCCAGTTGGCTATCAAATACTATTTTTCCCCCTATATCACTGAATTTGATTTGCTAGTATTTTGTTAAAAGTACTTGCATCTGTGTTTATAAGGGATGGGGCTTCCCTGATGGCTCAGACAGTAAAGAATCTGCCTGCAATGCACAAGACCCAGGTTCTATCCCTGGGTAAGGAAGATCCCCTGGAGAAGGGCTGGACACGACTGAGTGACTAACACTTTACTTTTATAAGAGATATTGTCTGTAGTTTTATTTTCTTGTGTGGTACGTGTCTGACTTTGATAGAGTAATGCTGACCTCATAAAGTGAACACAGAAGTGTTCTCTCCTCTTTTATTTTTCTGGGAAAAGAGTGTGTAGAATTGATGCTATCAATATTTCTACTTCCAGTGTTTGGTAGACTTTGTTTTTCTCTTAAAGATTCTCACATTACTCACAGCAGTCACATGTGAGTGCCACACAAACACTGGTGTTACTTGCCAAGAGGCTTGGCCCTTCTCTAGGCTCTGAGAAGCCAGAGAGAGATGGAGTTAATCAAAGGATCCTTTGGCTTAGCGAGCCTTCAGCCTGCCCCTCTGTGATGGGTGAATTGCCCAAGGTCGAGCAGTCCAGCGGACCTCATACCAGACACAGGTTTCCTGAGTCTTCGCCCCACAAGGACAACTGCCTGCCTGCCTGCAGATCCATGCCTTTCATGATCCAATGTTCTTAGGAGAGAAATAGTGTGACAGCAGGCGACACAGAATCCAGGTGGAAGCCAGTCAGGAGGAGGAGACTTGGATGTTTTTCCTCCCAAACCACCTTTCTGGGGGAGGTGAGCTTTCTGGAACCTGCCGGGGAGAGGGAGAAGGTGAGGGAGCAGCAGCCCACCTTGTGTCTCTTGAAGGTGCTCTCTCGTGGGGACGTGGCACATCTGGGACTGCCCCTCGGCCTGGCCAGCCGCCCCCTTGCACCCCGACGCTGCCGCATTGAAAGGTGCAGGCCTTGGGAGGCCGCCGGCTGGGCATGAGATCACGGTGCGGAGAAGCAGCCTTCCTGCGTGGCTTAGGGCCTGGCGCCACCTTGTGGCCCTGGCCATGGCTGTCTCTGCACAGGGGTGACGGCTTAGCAAGAAGAGGCTGCTGGCTGGGCTTCCCCAGAGGTCATCAAGACCCCACTCTGGATTCTGTAAGGTCTACCAGGGACCCAGGGACTTGAGGACAGAAGAGGAGGGTACAGGAGCCAGAGGATTGGGTGGAAGGCCCTTGATGGGGAATTTTGAACTGGACTCTGATACAGCCCCTACTCCAGGCGGCAGGCTATGTGAGCTGGCATCTCAGGAGGCATGATAACCATTTCTGGTCTCAGACTTGATCCTGGTGCACACGGGGCTTCGAGCATCTGTCTTCTCATGGGTGGGGAGTGGCTCCTACCTTCATCTCTTCCCGTATCTTGGGATGTTACCATGGAGGCAAGCTTGGTTTCTCTGGCAGGTGTTATGGTTGAACCAATGTGTTCTGGGCTCGTTGTCTTCCATTTCTCTGGCCATGCTGGACAGAGGGGCTAGTGGCTTGGGGAACAGGGGCGTGGAAGGGCAGATCAAGAGCTCCCTTTGCCCTGGCAAGGCTGACCTGGGTGAACCTGAGTGTTGGTGTTACCTCGCCTGGGGACCTAGATGCATGGATAGGCTTGGGTTGTGATACCAAATCGTTCCCCCATGGGGCCCCCTTGTGAGGCTAGGGGAGGTAGAGGCTGAGGTCTGAGAGCAGACCTGAGAAAGTAGAGCTTTGTGGTCTGGCCCCTGAGGGAGTCTTGGCCCCCGGCAGTGTGCCTGCCCTTCAGGCGCCACAACTGAGCAGAGAGGAGTTTAGGAGCGTAGAGACCACATCCGACCTGGGAGACCCACGGCACCAAGGCTCTCGGGCCACGTGGCTATTCTGGGTGCCCGTGCAGAGCCTCTGGACTCACCAGGGCACCCTCGTCCCCTCCTGCGCTGTCCCCCCAGGCCACCATCCGACCTCATCCGACCTGATCCGACCGTCCCCTCTGCCCAGGGCTCTGGAGTCCGGCTCCCCGGCCCCTTCCAACTACTTGCGACCACAGGTCCTTAGAGCGGCCTCCCCCGCCCAGCCTGTGGCTACGGTCACCTCGTCTAGCCCGTCTCCTTCAGGCCCTTGGTTCTGACATAGCTCCCCTCTCCCTCGTCCCTTTCCCTCTCCAGGGTCTCCTCCGTCCCTCTCTGTGGCCGTCTCTCGTGTCTCTTGGTCTCTGTCCCTCTCTCAGTGACCCTACAGCTTTCCAGGTCAGGTCAGCCACCAGCGCCCCCACCCCGTCCTCCCGTCTGCCTCTGCCCTGGCCCCGTGATTCGGGGAACTTACAGACAGAGGCCTGGAGAGAGGCGGGGACTCACGGGAGGCGGCGCAGCCGGTGAGGGCTAGAACCTGGAGCAGACAAGGAGTCAACGCCCTGCTTCACTTCGGAGCTTCAGGCTGGTGTTCAGTGACGGTGACCAGAGCTGCTCCCAGGGCGTGGCAGGACCTTCGGGAGACGCCTGGCCCACGGCGGTGCCCGGTGGGGCTTGCAGCCGCGCACGGTTCACTCCAGCCTGACACCATGCCTGTTGCAGCGCCTCCCCAGGGTTGTTCTCCGCTCACCCCAAGGAGTGTATATGCAGGAAATAAGGCGTCTGTCTCAGCCCCGCCAATGGGTCTTCTTCGAGGTCTTCTCCACAGGTAGGAGGCCCACCAGTTTGGACTTAGATAGGAGCATCACTGTAGTTTTATATTATTTTGCAAATGTACGTTTTCTCACCTCTGCTTCTAAAGCACCGGCTGCTGTAAACTCCATGCGAGGTTCCTGGGCAATGCCCACCTTTCCCATTGCTTCAACAAGGTGGGTACAGAGCCCCTCTCTGGGAGCCTCTTAGAAATTCAGTATACCCGGGGGAGTGGGCTGCCTTCGCAGTGCTGTGACAGTGCAGGGGGGACTCAGCCCTGGGGGCAGGAGTCTTCCTTCTTCCACAGGCCCCCGGGGGACGGTGTGAGCAGAGACAAGCTCCTGTGTCCGCGGGAGACACACAAGACACGAGAACGTTTGGCGAGAGAACAGGTGATGAGACTGGGGGGCGGGCAGGGCCCAGGAGCCGAGGGAGGGTTGGGATTTTCTTCTGAGCATGATGGGAAGTCAGGGAGGGCTGAAGAAGCTGGGGACAGGACTGCGTCTGTGATCTTGACAAAATGCCTTGGCTGCTGGGCAGAGAGTGGGTTGTTCTGGGGGCAAGAGTGGGCCCTGGGAGGCCATTTAGGAAGCTTCTGCTTTGATCCAAGAGAGAGGGGGTAATGGCGGGGACCAGGCTGGCAGTGGCGATGGAAACAGACCCCCAAGTGGGCCCTTGATGGGGTGTCTGGGGACAATGGGGACCATGTAGGGGTCAGCCATGCTCTCAACCTCTGTGATTCTGGCTTGGTGGTTTAGAAGACACATTCCCAGGGGGTGGCCAGGGACGCACGTGTCAGTCTGTCCTGTTGTCTGTGACCCCAATTGATGCTGCATGATCTTGATTCTACCTGGGCCCACTGTGCTTTCTGAACCTTGCTTTGGTCCTGGCGCTGCCAGCTTCTCTGGGCTGCGCTCGGCCCCAGAGACCGCTGGCTGAGTCTGGCTTCTGTGTGTTCTAAGTCGCTTCAGTCATGTTTGACTCTTGGAGACCCTATGGACTGTAGCCCGCCAGGCTCCTCTGTCCATGGGATTTCCCAGGCAAGAATACTGGAGTGGGTTGCCATTTCCTTCTCCAGGGCATCTTCCCAAGTCTGGCTTACATGATACCGTCCATCCTCCCCTTGTTGTGGCTTGGAGAAAGCTTCTACAGTTTAGGGAGAACTGCAGCAGGCATAGGGGCTTTCTTCCGTGGGCCTGGGTCCACAGCCAGCACTGGGATCATCTCCCCCCTCCCCATCAGCCTCATGAGACTGTAACTCTCTTATGTTAAAGAACAGTAACAGAGACACAAAGTTGGGGTGATTAGTCCAGGCCCCCACAATTAGCAGAGGAGAGAGCCCACGCCCTCCACCTGCGCTGCTTCCTCAGAGGGAGTGGGGTCCATGTGTCTGTGTGGCTGAGTCCCGGGCCGCACCTGGATGGAGGCGCCACTGTAGGCTCCCCCTAGCGTGGAGGGGGGCACGCATGAGTTTTGGGGTCCAACAGCCTCGGCCAGGTCCTGGTGGCTCCCACATCTACCTTCGGAGCCTGTGCCTGTGAGCCCTGCCTGCCTGTCCCACATGGGTTTACTTCCACCTGTCGCCCGGGCCCCAGGCCACAGCGGGCAGCCCTCCAGTGATCCCCAGTAGGAGTTTCATAAATGCTAATTCCTTTCCCTCCTCCTCCAGAGAGGTGAAAACCCTACTGGAATTTTCCCCCTGGGACCCCGAACTTGAGCGAACCCACCTGCCCCCCGAGCTCATCTGTGATCCTGCCTTGGCAGGCCCGCAAGCTCCCTGGGCACCACTCTTCCACTTCTCACTTCACAGATGAGCAAACCGAGGCGGGGGAGGGGACAGCTTGCCTGGGCCCCCTTCCCTGGCCTGACCCCACCCCACCCCACCCTGAAGCCTCAGTACCTCATTCGTGGGCTGGGAGAACCCCTAGGGCTGGTCCCAGCACCTGGAGAACCTCCGAACCAAGGAGGGGAGGCTGGTTTGCCCGGGAGGGCCTGGTCCTCCCAGAACCGCCACCCCAACCCATGCCTCTCTCTCTGCTCTGTCCCGCCTCTCGCAGGTATATCCGCACCATGTACCTGGGGATTCAGAGTCAGCGGCAGAAGGAACACCAGCGACGCTTCTACTGGGCTATGATGTACGAATATGCAGACGTCAACATGCTGCGCCTCCTGGAGACCTTCCTGGAGAGCGCCCCCCAACTGGTGCTACAGCTCTGCATAATGATCCAGAAGAGCCGCGCCGAGACGCTGCCCTGTGAGTGCCCCACCCCGCCCTCCGCGCGCACTCCGGGGCGCCGCCCGGCCTGTGCGCCCCCGTGTGCGCGCCCCCGTGTGCGCGCCCGCACCGCCGCCGTCACGCGTGCGCTTGCACGGCCCTCGTGTGCGCAGAGCCCAGCCGGGTCTCCAGTGCCCCTGGAGCGGCCGAGCAGGGGGCCTGGGTCTCCCGGTCCAGGGAAAAGGCCCTTTATCTTGGCGCTGGCCTGAGCCGCGGCGTTGGCACACACGGGATGAGGGAGACAGCACGTGCCCAAGAGGCCAAATCGTGTCACGCGGCATCAGCAGTTTTAGACATTCTTGAGCCGTGGTGCTTCAAACGCGTTTACAAAATGTAGAAGCCCCGTTTATAAAACAGGCTGAAGCAGCTGTGTTCTAGGTAGACGGGGGTGGGGGTCCAGAGCCCAGGGTATCGCGCCCACCCCCCACTCCTGGCCCCCGCGACTCCAGATAGTCTCCAAGCGCCCAGGGGCTGGTCTGGACACCACTGGTCTCTACAGCAGCAGGAAGCCTTTGGGGGCCACCCGGCGACCCAAGAAGCCCTTTCTAGGTGGGACTCCTCTGGTCAAAGCACCCTGGCACCCTGGGTTGCTGATGTCAGGGCAGACTTCAGTCAGGCCAGCCTGCACATGTCCAGGCCATGTCAGAGCTTATTTCAGTGAGGCTGGAGTTCTGATAGGGGCAAAAGCCCATGTGAGGAGGGGCTGGAGATCACGATGCTTGGGGGATACTGGGGACATTTCATCCTGGGGAAGATGTAGGCTGTGTGAACCCCAGCATTTGAAGGGATGTAGGGGAACCATGATCGTTCCAAAGAGCAGGAGGGAGCTACAGGGAGATGGTTATGAATTCACATGTGGGAGACATTTCAAACAGCAGGAGCCATCCAGAGATGGAGAGACTGTCTCATGAGGTAGTGAGTTTCCCATCATGGGGAGCATTCAAGCAGAGATGTTGCTGAAGGGACTCAGTGCAGAGATTCCTGACTCCAGAGGATGTGAGTGTGTATGATTCGCGTTAGCGAGGCAACTGGGGCAGAGGGTCCCTGGCCACTGGGGCCTGTGGGCCTCCTGGGTCCTTGCCTCTGGGCCCCTGGCTCCCCAAGCTGCTCCAGTGGGCCCTGGGTGCCACCAAGTTCACAGGCAGCTGTAGGGCACTCTCCATTGGGATCCCCCCTTGCTCCACACCATCTGGAGAGGACAGCCAAGTCTGTGAACTTCAAGGGGCTTGTTGGCGGCGTGGATGCTGTGCGTTCTTGCAGGGCAGCAGTCTTCAAGCAGCAGTTCTTGCAGAGGGGACTCCCCCTGCTGCTTGACCGCTGTGTGACCTATGGCGAGGTACTGAGCGTCTCTGTTCCTCAGTTTTCTTGTTTCTGAAATGGAGATAATATTGGTACTTACCTCGGAGGGTTGTTCTGGGCATTTTGACATGATGAATGTTAAAGGCCTCGGGCAGCATCTGACCATTTTGTTCTTGCTGATGGTAGAATTGGACCACACGTTACTAATGACATCATGGCCAGCTGGTCTCATTTGGTGGCCTTTGGTGACACCTGTCCACTTTGTACCATTAATGCTAGAAGACACTTAGGTAGATTGCTGTTTTTGTAATAGGTGAGTTTTCCACGGATCTTGCCAGATACCAGCCTCTTCCACTTTTTCTCCTTATGCCATCTCTCCACCTTTGATTCCTCTTTTATGACTGAGTTAACATTACAGTAGTCAGCCTGAAAGATGGATTTGTATCCAATTTACCTGTAAAACTGGTTGTTTTTGTTCAGTCGCTCAGTTGTGTCTGACTCTTTATAACCCCATGGACTGCAGCACACCAGGCTTCTCCATCCTTCACTCTCTCCCAGAGTTTCCCCAAACTCATGTTCATTGAGTCAGTGATGCCATCCAACCATCTCATCCTCTGTCGTCCCCTTCTTTTGCCTTCAATCGTTCCCAGCATCAGGGTCGTTTCCAGTGAGTTGGTTCTTTGCCTCAGGTGGCCAAAGTATTGGAGTTTCAGCTTCTGCTTCAGTCCTTCCAATGAATATTCAGGGTTGGTTTCCTTTAAATTGACTGGTTTGATCTCCTTTCAGTCCAAGGGACTCTCAAGAGTCTTCTCTAGCACTACAATTCAAAGGCATCAACTCTTTGATGCTTATCAACTCAAAATACAATCATAGTGGTAATTATTAAATCATGCAGATATTATACAGATATTATTTGTCTTCCTTTGTGGCTCAGCTGGTAAAGAATCCGCCTGCAATGTGGGAGACCTGGGTTCAGTCTCTGGGTTGAGAAGATCCCCTGGAGAAGGGAAAGGCTACCCACTCCAATATTCTGACCTGGAGAATTCCAAGAACTGTATAGTCCATGGGGTCGCAAAGAGTCGGACATGACTGAGCGACTTTCACCTTCACTTTCATTTGAGTATTTTGGTCATTTGGAGTCCTCCTTAAATCAGATGTCTCAAGTCAAGTTTAAATAAAGATAAAAAGTACACATTTTACATGGTAAAACAGTGCCATTTTTCACTGGTAATGAGCCTGGTGTCAGCTGGGAGCTTCGAGAGTCTTCCTGGCTATGACAGGGATGGGGAGGCAGTCCCGCATGCTGAGAAAAGTCCTCCAGAGCTGTGTGTAAATTCCACCTCCACCATTTTTTGGCTTTACAACGTGGGACAAGTTGATCTCCTAATAGTAGCTCCTCTGGGTGGTTGTGAAGGTCTAGTGGACTGCACATACCTGTCTGCAGCACTTTAGCGGGTGTATTATGGGTACATGACACAGTCTTCCCATCAACAAAGACGCTTTCAGTCAGGTGCCATACTACGTGCAGAGGCAACCTGGAACATAACAGAGGTAGTCCAGGCCCTCACGAATCTTCCTTTCTCTCTTGGGAGATGTAACAGGAACAGTTAGATAGCCGGCATGTTGTGGCAAATGCGTTAAGCAAACGAACACGATGCCAAGACCACAGTACCTGGGGTGGGGTGTGCAGAGAGCTTATTGGTGCAGCGCTGGGCTTCCCAGGTGGTGCTAGTTGTAAAGAACCCGCCTGCCAGTGCAGGAGACATAAGAGACCTGGGTTGGATCCCTGGGTCGGGAAGATCCCCTGGAGAAGGGAATGGCAACCCACTCCAGTCTTCTTGCCTGGAGAATTCCATGGACAGAGGAGCCTGGTGGGCTCCATAGGGTTGCACAGAGTCAGACACAACTGAAGCGACTTAGCACACACACATCAGAGAAAGCCTCTCTAGAGAGCTGACACTTAGCCTGAGTATAAACGATGAGGAGGAACCAACTTTGGGAGGAGCAGAAACAACCTCCCCTACAAAGGGAATTGCAAATACAAAGGCCTTGGGGTGGGAAAAGCCTGGCTTATTCTAGAAAATGACAGGACTCAGCCTGGCTGGGGGTCAGCAGTCAGGGGAAGGAGAGTGATATGGGGGAGGGTGGAGAGGAAGGCATGGGCCTGACAGCTTGGGTGTATACCAAGTGCAGTGGGAAGGGTTATGTAGGAAAGCTATATGATCAGGTTAGCTTTTTTTTTTTTTTTTTTTAATTATTTGCCTGCCCTGGATTTTAGTTGCTGCATGTGAGATCTAGTTTCCTGACCAGGGATCGAACCTGGGCTCCCTGCATTGGGAGTGCAGAGTCTTGGCCACTAAAACACCGGAGGGGTCCCAAGTTAGCTTTTTCAATTTTATTTTTTTATTTATTTTTGGTTGAGATGGGACTTCACTGCTGCCCGAGCTTTTCTCTAGTTATGGAGAGTGTCTTCTCTGGTCTCAGAGCACCGACTAGGCGCTTCAGTAGTTGCAGCTCCCGGGCTCTGGGGCACAGACAGGCTCAATAATCCTGGCTCACAGCTTAGTTGTTCCGGGCCGTGTGGGATCTTCCTGAATCAGGGGTTGAACCTGTGTCTCCTGCATTGGTGCCAGATTAGCTTTTAAAGAAGATCCCTTTCCTGGTATGCAGGGAGGAAACCAAGAGCCCAGAGCTCCTGTTAGAGGCAGCTGTGGGCGTCCAGGGCTGAAACGATGGGCTTGGAGTGCTTGGAAGAGGAAGCCAAGCGCACGGATTGGCAAGCAACTCTGGAGCAGAAATCAACAACACTTAGCAAGCCTGGGGGAGGTGGTGATGGAAGGAGGTTGAGCTGGGGTATGTTGAGATGAAAGATGCTGTCTGGGGATCAGGTTGAGAGTTAGCAGCTCTGTCGCCTTTCCTGACTTTGGGGGTTTTCTGATGCTTTTGGCTGGGGTGGGGGAGTGTCAATCGCTCCACGCACACAGTGGCT
This sequence comes from Muntiacus reevesi, assembly GCF_963930625.1. NCBI lineage: Eukaryota > Metazoa > Chordata > Mammalia > Artiodactyla > Cervidae > Muntiacus > Muntiacus reevesi. Next base: position 7,645,627 of record NC_089265.1, on the reverse strand, counting down.
GAGCCTGCCTTTTGGGATTGAGCTCACATTGAGGTGTTGTCCTTCTTATACAACTCTGTGACCTGTTGCTTGTGGCCTCCCACCCCCCATCTGTCAGGCATCTTCTCTGCTATAGGCAAGATGCTGTGTCAGGAAGGGGTTTGCAAAGACACCTGTCCTTTGGTGGGTATCCTTAAACATTGGTTTTCTTTTAGACAAACATTGAACTCTTAAGATTCAAATAGGCCCCTGTCTTTCCATCCCTTTGGTATTGACCTCCCTAATTAGTTTTCTTCTTCTTCTTCTTTTTTCTGAGCTCCCCCTATGTATTATGTGGCATCTTAGCTCCCCAACCAGGGATCAAACCTGGATCCCTTGCATTGGGGGTGCGGAGTCTTAACCACTGGACCACTGGAAGTTTCTGATTTTCTTCTTTCTTAAGCTCACTTGCTGGCTCCTCTTCTATCAGAAGCCCTCCCACTTCACACTTGCTCCTTTTCCCAGCAAGAGCTGATGGGAAACTCCACAGAGATGCAGGTGTCCATCCGCTTTCTCTGCGGCTCCTGTCTGCCTGTTTCTTCAGCCGCTCGCATCCTGGAGGGGGCGTCAGCTCCCTGTCCTGATCAGCTTTCCCTTCTTTGTGAGGACCAGTCTTCCACGTTCCCCTTCTCAGGGGAAGGAGGGCCAGCTGTGGGGTTGGTTAACTGGCGCTCCTCGCCCTCCTCTCCCCATGATCAAAGATGACCACCTCTCTCCTCTTGGGAGATTTCTTTTCTCTAATGTGAAAAGTGCTTTCTCCGGTCCTGCTTGTATGGACATCAGCGGTTACCCTCCAAATCTGGGTCACAAAAGTTGATTGCGTACATACTCAGTCGCTCAGTGTACATGGGTACATTGCCCGTGTCTGACTCTTGGCAACTCCATGGACTGTAACCCACCAGGCTCCTCTGTCTGTGGGGTTTCCCAGGCATGAATAGTGGAGTAGGTTGCCATTGCCTCCTCCAGGGGATCTTCCCAACCCAAGGATCGAACCCATGTCTTCTACGGTCCCTGCATTGGCAGGTGGATTCTTTACCACTGAGCCACCTGGGACTCCCCAAAGTTGGTTACTTGATCATTTAGGATTTGGGTTACAGTTAGGTAAAGCTGCTGCCAGACGGTGACAATGATGTTGTGTGTCCTGAAGGTGACAGATCTGTGCTCCACACCAACGTGTGAATTTCCACTGTGTCAAACACCATCAGATAATGAATCACCTTGTACAAAGTGATAGTGAGTTCTGGTGCCCCGATCTTCTGTGATGTTGGCCACCACCTGGCCTAACCCTGCTGGAGCAGCCCCCTCCTCCCCGACTCCCCACCTCCTGCGCAACCCCCACCCCCCTGGTGCTAAACTGGAGCTCGCTGCTGGCTCTGATATTCCTGGGCTTCTGGCCAGATTGATAGAAAGATCTTCCAGCCTCCAGTCTGGACTTCAGGGTGCTCGACCCACGTCTGTGTCTTCGCCTCCTGGATTAATGAAGGGGAAGGTGTGTGCCTTCCCTGGCTGACTTGCATCGTCACAGACGGCTGCAGTGAAGAGGGATGTGCCTGCCTTCTGCCTCCAGAACACAGACTCGGCCTCTCTCACTTCCCTGTAGGAGGATCTCTCTCCACCTGTGCTTCTGTCTCCTTCTGAGGAGTCACCCATCCTTCTCTCCCATCAGATACTTGCTTGGTGTCTACACACAGAATCCCCTGAGCAGCGAACTCCAGCTCACAGCCCCACTCCAGCTCACAGTCCCACTCCAGCTCCCAGTGGCTTCTTATCAAACAGAACATTAAAACCTCACACTCTTAACCAGAATCTGCAAGGATTTTAAGCAGAGACATGACACTTTCAGTGTGTGTGTTTCACTTGACTTTGTTTCCAATTCTGAGGCCTTTTGGCTGAGGTTGCCCCTAACAACAAGCTAGAGAAAAAGAGAGTACTTTTTTTTTTTAAATTGTAGTAAGAACAAGTGAGATCTACCCTCTTAACAAACTTTAAGTGCAAAAGAAAGTGCAGTATGTACATATGAGGAAGAGTCCTTAAAGCAGTAGGAAAGCTATGAGAAAGGCAGGGTAAATCAATTTCATTGGTTGCACAGTGGTAAAGAATCCGCCTGCTAGTGCAGGAAGCACAAAGGACACAGGTTCCATCCCTGGTTCAGAAAGATCCCCTAGAGGAGGAAATGGCAACCCACTCCAGTATTCTTGCCTGGGAAATCCCATGGACAGAGGAGCCTGGTGGGCTACAGTCCATGGGGTCGCAAAAGAGTTAGCGGCTAAACAACAACAGTTAGCACAGATGAAATAACAATTGGCCACCTGAAAATGTTTCTGCATCAAATGCTGTAATAAGAGGGTCATCGAGGCAGGCTGACCAGCGGTGCTTCATGGGGGAGTCTCTGAGAGCTGCCATTTCAGAAGCCTGAGCAGTAACTATAATGTCACCACTTATTCCGTAACTATTTATGCTAAGCACCTACTGTGTGCCAGGCATGGTTCCAGGAGCTGGGGGCAGATAAGAGTAATAAACAAAACAGACAGAAAGCCCTGCTCTCATGGAGCTTATGTGTCTTGGAGAGACAGATGGACAAGGAGCAGAACAAATATTTTGTCTTCTGTATTGGAAAATGGTGAGTATGCAGCAGAGCTCTAAAGCTGAGAAGAGAGCCTGGGGGAGCAGAGCTGTGTCCAGCTTTCAATAAGGGGGCAGGAAGGGGACCTCTGAGCAAAGATGTAGAGCAGGGAGGGAGCCAGCCTGCAGGTCACTGGAGGTACATGCAGCAGAGGAGAGCATAACCAAATGTAAGGCCTTGAGCTAAGAAGGTGACCCCAGCGTTTCGGGAGCAGCCAGGAGGCTGGGAGGATGGGGCATGATGCCTGCATTGCTTCCATAGCTCAGCCCTGCCCATGGTCCTGTTGGCAGAGCATCTTTTCTTCTTCTTCTTTGTTAAAAAAATATATATATTTAAACAGCTTTATTGAGATACAGTTTGTATACTGCACAAGTCATTCATTTGAAGTGTACAGTTCAATGGCCATCACTGTGGGAGCATCAGAGCTTTGAGTCTTGTCGGCTGTTTGCTCCTCAGTGAGGGTAGATTTACTGGGACCTTCCAGTGACGGCAGACAGCTTCCTTCACAGTGTGCTCTAGGCCCACCAGAATTCTGGCATTCATGAGGCTTGTGCCAGACCAGCTGAGCGGCTGACATTTGTTCTAGAATCTCTAAAGTCTGCCTTTACCCAGCTGGCAGAACCACAGTGCTCTTCTGCCTCTGTGAGTGGATTAACATCACTAGACCACGGGCCAGGAGAAGGGCGTAGACCCCGAGGTCTTGGGCACCATTAATGGGAGCTTGCATGTGAGTCCATGGGGGAAGGGGAAACTACTGGAGCTTGTAAGCCCAGGGCATCGGGGCCTTTGGAGGCACTGTGTTGAAAGCTCCCTCACCAGCAGTTTGCTGATGTTGTAGCTGTTTTAAAAGACAGATTTTGTTATTATTTAGGCATCTCAAGGCCAATAGATCAGGAGACAGCTGCCACTAAAAAAAAATCACTTGTTACTCACAGATTCCCAATAAGAGGCCGGCATGCCACGCCATGGTGGGGGGCTTGAGATAAGCTAGTCTGAATGATATCAGGAGGCTCTGGGGTCCAGGGCTGTCCCTAATTGTCTGGTACCTGGCCCTGAGGTGATTAGGACAGGGAAACAGTGGCCCAGAGTGTCAGGGCCGGGTCAAGGAGGTGTGAGTTCTGGACTGGTTGGTTTGCATATGAAAAGCACCTCTTGTTTGCTGTTTCTAGGAATTTGCTAAACCTGAGTGGGGCGGTCCCTCCAGGACCAGCTTGGCCCCAAACGGGAACCATCAGAATACAAGCACACACTTCAAGCCTTAAAACTAGACAAATCCTTTTACCTCCTGGCACCTTGGTTTCCTCTCCTATAAAATGGGGTACCAATAAGCATTTCAGGGGATTATTGTCAGGATTAAAGGAAATAATTTATGCAAAGTGTCTGGCACAATACCTGCTGTACTGGGAACACTTGGTGGGTATTATTCCTCCTCATCTCTGCCTTCTGCCCTCAAGGTTTTCTTCTGAAAGACGCAGGCATAAATGGAGGCCCCCCGGGAGTTCTCTTTTCCTGTTTTCAGGGATAGTGGTGGGAGGGTGGGACAGCTGGTGGGCTCCTTTCTCCATCACCCCCTTTGAGAATCAAAATACCCCTGCGATTTTGCACATAGTTTCAGAAGGACCAGACCAACTGCTGCCCTGCCCTTGAGGGGCTCATCTGCATCAAGGTGAGAACATACTTAAGGAAAAAAGGCCTTCCCGTAGAGAGTGTACGGGATGGTGAATGACACTAAAGTGGGAAATACAGCCCGAAACTGAAGCTCCAATACTTTGGCCACCTGATGCGAAGAGCTGACTCTTTAGAAAAAAGACCCTGATGCTGGGACAGATTGAAGGCAGGAGGAGAAGGGGACGACAGAGGATGAGATGGTTGGATGGCATCACCAACTCAATGGACATGAGTTTGAGCAAGCTCTGGGAGTTGGTGATGGACAGGGAGGCCTGGCGTGCTGCGGTCCAAGGGGTCACAGAGTCACACATGACTGAGGGACTGAACTGGACTGAAGGCCTGGAAGGCGGGAGCAGGTACTGGGAGCTGCAGTTTTCAGTGTCTGGCTGGCAACAGCCTGCTGAAAAGCCGTGCTGTGGTAAAGCCTCCGTGCGGTGACACTTGGGGACCTGGGAAAGGGTCATGCAGGTGATGGACAGAGCCAGTGCACATGTCCTGCGCTGGGCCTGTGCCTGGAGCACGTGGGACAGAGCGGGTGTGAGGAGCTAGCTGGAGGTGACCTCAGAGCAGCCAGGGGCTGTCCTGAGTAGGGCCCAGGATGAAGGCCTGGCAGCATGACAGGAGCTTCGGTTTGAGGCCCTTGGAGAAGGAAACTCTGAGGAGCGTGAACGGGCACTGGACAGGGTGCACTCATAACTCAAGGCAGGGTCTTGAGGAGCCCCCCAGGCCTTATAAGTACCGAAGCCTTAACTCTGACCGCAACAACGTGTCAGCCACCGGAGGGTGACCGTGCTGGGTTTAAGGGCCTCGCCGGTCAAAGATGTCCAGCTGAGACTTCTGCCCGTCACGCTGTGTTTCGTTGGTCTTGAGGTACAGACATCCTCTTTTTAGAAACCTTAGATCCCTAGTCTGGTGATCAGAGCCCCAAGACCCCTGACCCAAGCCCTTCTTGGGGGTGCCCCCCAGGAGGCCCTGACTTAGTGACCTCCCAGCTGGTGGGGCTGGAATCAGGTCGCCCATTGGGCCAGCTGCAACCCCCACCCCTCATGGTTTGCACCAGGAAAAACGAGCAAGCCATGAAGGTCACTGCCTGGAACTCGACATGGCTGAACAAGGAGTGTTTAGCAGTCTCCAGCCTGATCTCTGGAATGCAGGTGATGGAGCTGTAAGTGGGAGGAGTCATAAACACTCACAGGCTGAGCATGGTGTGGGTTTGGGTCTTGGCCAGGGTCATATATTGACTTTGGGGTTGACCTAGGGTCAGACAGAAATCTGCCAAGTGAGCTGCTGTGGAGGGAAAGCCCTGCACCCCCTCCCTCTGTAATGAGTCAGACCTTTGAAGAGTGATCACTTGACAGGAGGGGAGTCAGGCCTTGAAGAGTGATCGCTTAACAGGAGGGGAGTCAGGCCTTTGAAGAGTGAGAATCGGGCCTTTGAAGAGTGAGAATCAGGCCTTTGAAGAGTGATCACTTAACAGGAGGAAAGTCAGGCCTCTGAAGAGTGAGAGTCAGGCCTTTGAAGAGTGAGAATCGAGCCTTTGAAGAGTGAGAATCGGGCCTTTGAAGAGTGAGAATCGGGCCTTTGAAGAGTGAGAATCAGGTCTTTGAAGAGTGATCACTTAACAGGAGGGGAGCCAGACCTTTGAAGAGTGAGAGTCAGGCCTTTGAAGAGTGAGAGTCAGGCCTTTGAAGAGGGATCACTTAACAGGAGGGGAGTCAGGCCTTTGAAGAGTGATCACTTAACAGGAGGGGAGTCAGGCCTCTGAAGAGTGAGAGTCAGGCCATTGAAGAGTGAGAGTCAGGCCTTTGAAGAGTGAGAATCGGGCCTTTGAAGAGTGAGAATCGGGCCTTTGAAGAGTGATCACTTAACAGGAGAAAAGTCAGGCCTCTGAAGAGTGGTCACTTAACAGGAGGAGAGTGATCTCAGCTAATTCTGGTGGTCGCCTCTTTCTTTGTGGCTTGCATGTTCCTTTCCTGAGGAAGGTAGAGGAGAACTTGGATTTGGTTTTCAGCTCCTTTATCAGGGGCCTCTCTCAGATACCCGTGGGTGCTATACTTCCTGTCCACTCTCCAAGAAAGGCTTAGATCCTTCACTCCCAGGGTGCCCAGCCCCTTCTAAGACCAAATCGGAAGGGTGTCTCAGTACAGTGGCTACTTTTAAGGCCAAAGAGTCTGAGTTTAAATCTTGACTCTGCTTCTTGATAGAAATAGCCATTTTCTTCCCGCATCCTCAGGTGGCCTCTCTTCTGTGTGAGCGCACCCCTGGCATCTCCATGGGCCCACATGGTCTGTTCTCATAAGGTCATGTTGGATCCAGGCCCGCCCTCATGACCTCATGTTAAAGTCAGTGCCCCTTTGAAGGCCCTGTCTCGGGATACAGTCACACACTAAACTCCTGGGGGTTAGGACTTCCACCTAAGAATCTGCGGAGAGGGGAGGAGATGGAGACACAGCCCGTAGCGAGTACCAACATCACAGTGTTCTTCTCAGTAAGATTCCGGCTCAGTGAATCACAGGGCGTGTTTTTTCACGAGGATGCCTGTTTCCTGTTGGGTGAGTGGGTTGAAGTGAGTGGTGTGTGTAGCCGCTGAGGATATACTGTTTAGTGACCTACAGCTTCACCAGGCTGGAAATGGACGGGGCAGAGAGGTAAGATGTGGGCCGGACATCAGCAGACCCGCAGACCCCCAGCCGAGAGCTAGCGCTCCGTCCTCCACGTGACTGCCTCCCGAACCTCTCCTTGTAATTCAGCAGTGATGTCTTATGACATTTGGGGAACACCCATGCCACGTCCTAGAGAGGACTTCCAGAAGCACTGACCGTGGACCGAGTTGGCTCAGAGGTTAGTTTCTGTAATACCCTGAAGCCACCTGAAGGACAGATCTGGAAGTGGCGAAGGTGACCCAGAAGCGACACTAATGGTGGAGGATTGATGTGGCTTCACCACATGCAGCCGGTGGACGTTTGGATTACTGTTTGCTAGTATGTGGCATGGACGGGGCTACCATCACAACACACCAAACAACAAAATCAGGACCGTGACAGCTGAGGGCCCGTCCTGCTTCTGCACCGCAAGTTTGTTCAAGAGCACATTCAGAGACTGCATTAGACCACGCTTCAGCAAAAGCTAAACTGCTTTTTCTTACTTCATGAGCTCCTGACTCCTGCTTTTCTGTGGACAGGGGAAGTGATACATTTTGCTTTATTAAAAGGAATAGAAAAATCAAGCCTTCTTCCCATGTAGCTGCTCTAGAACTCCCCTTTGATCACTGAGGGTGGAAGTAAGTCCAAGGTGTATCACTTTTAGCATCAAGAAAAAGTGATAGTGCTCATCGGAAGTGAGATGACGTCACAAAGAAGCTTTCTGAGGATGCTCCGGTGTCTGGTAATAAGCCTGGCATGTTCCTTACCCTCCAGAAACCAACAGCCCAAGTCACGTGACTCTCAAGGGGACCCATCCCCCTCCCAGCCCCGACTCCCAAAGAACAGCCCCTCCCAAAGAGGGTCACAGGTTAGCGTGGCCACTGTGACGTGGTCAGAGAGCCCACGCGGCCTCAGGGGCAGCTGGTGGAAATGTCCTGCGTGACAACGGGCAAGACAGGACACGCATGAGTACTGTGTTCAGAACTTTCCAGAAAAGTGATAGCAGCATTGTCAGGCATTTTCAAGATTGGCTTCGATGGAGAAGTGGGGATCATTTCTTCTGTTTGTTTTCCGCATTGGTTGTTATGATCAGAAAAGCAGTGCGTACTCATTGTAATAGTTAACCTTTCGGGCTTTTTCTCTGCTTCCACCAACAAGATGGTTTTTGTTATCAGACTCTGATGTTCTGCAAGCTGCAAACCAGCACAGCTTCTTGAAATGTTGGAAAAGAGGGGATGAGGGGGATGGGAGGGGAAGAACCAGTGCAGGGTAGGACGTGGGGTGGGTGGGAGGGTAAAGCGACAGAGGACTTTGATCCTTCACTGAGGTTGGGAGAAGAGTGGAGGGGTGAACAGGGGCTGAGGGAAAAACAAGCAGAAGGCTGAAGTTCTGGGCCCGCTTCTTTAGTCTTAAGAATAGGGCTTCTGGATCTGACCTTGGAGCTGAAGAGAGAAAATGACCAGGTGACTTTGCTGTCAGCCTGGAAGAAGCCAAAGGGAAATCGTGCTCTGGGGCGAGGGAGGGGGATTTGGTTAGGAGATGTGGCCCTTGGGGCAGTATTCAGGACTCCAGCTGAATTGAGCTGCATTTAGTTCTGGAATTTGGGGAGAGAGGGAAAACAAAAGCAGCGCTGGGTAGCCTGAGTAGAGATGATGCTTGGAGGAGCAGAGGCGTGATGGGGAGTCTTGCACAGAGGGGATTCATGACGACGTCTGACTAATGATTGCCTGCTGGTGGGTGGATTTGGAGAGACTCTGGTCACTGTTTAGTGTGTTCAGTTTGACTGAGTTACAAATATCAGATAGGCAGTGTCCTAAATAAAACTGCTCTGTAGGGATTCAAGTATCACTTGGGATCAGACACGCTCACCTGCTTGTTGAGGAAACTTGGAGGGAAGAACATGCAGAGGCCTTTGAGAGCTCATCATGCTAGGGAGGGGCAAAGAATCCTCAAAACCTGAGTTACCCTGCTCCCTCCTATTGCTGGACAGAGGCATGGAGGGACCGGGTTTCAGAGAGGGACCGGGCTTCACCAGTCATGGCTTTAAGGAGCCGTGGGCAGCGGTTGGTGGGAGAAGGCAGCAAGCATCATGGGGAGGCCGAGAGTGAGTGAGGAGCAGCCCAAGAAACACAGGCTTTCCTGGCCCTTGATCAGAGTGGCCTTAGAGAGTGGACGTGTAGTTGTTGTTGAGTTGCTCAGTTGTGACCAACTCTTTGCAACCCCATAGACTGTAGCCCACCAGGCTCCTCTGTCCAGGAGGACAATCCCAGGATCCTCTGGGATTTCCCAGGCAAGAATACTGGAGTGGGTAGCCATGCCCTCCTCCAGGGGATCTTCCTGAGCCAGGAATCGAACTCAAGTCTCCTGCATCGGCAAGCAGATTCTTTACCACAGAGCCGCCAGGGAAGCCCAGGGAGTGGATGAGAAGATCTTAAATGGGAGAAGAGCCTTTTGAGGGCTCCTTGGGGCGTTGGATGAGCTTATGAGAAGGCAAAGGGCGACTCGAGGACCTTCTGAGAGGAGGAGAGTTGTGCAGCTTGGGGCAGAGAGTGAGCTCTTGGTCTTCACACCCCATAATCCCTTCCGCTGGCTCCTCTGAGAACACAGCCTGCTAGTGACAAGGACGTGGACCCCACGGTGAGCTTGTGATTTCTTACAATGGAAACACATGCGGTCCCACCCGCAGCAGAAGTGATGAGCCAGCCAGGTGGTCCAGGCTCCCCAACCCCTTGACAAAGCACGTCAGCCTCCGCCTGCAGCTGTGGATCTCCAGAGGTTCTGGACTGGGTTACTGACATGATTTCACAAAAGCCATCAGCTTAGGGGGCAGCCGCAGCCTCCGAGCTTGGTTCCTGGTGCTTTTTCTTCCCCCTCCTCCATCAGATGGCAGCGTGTGTGTGCGCGTGTGTGTGGGGGCGTCTCCCCGGCCCGGCAGCCCTGCAGGGCCCGGCAGTGGACGGCCCTGGTTTTGACGGTGTGGGTTTGTGTCTTTCCGGCAGGTGTCTCCTCTGTGACTTCCCTGATGTCCCTGGCTTGGGTGCTAGCCTCCTATCACAAGCTGCTGCGGGACTCCAGGGACGACAAGAAGAGCATGAGCTACAGAGGGGCCCTCATCCACCTCTTCTGGCGCCTCTTCACCATCTCATCCAGAGTTATCTCTTTTGCCCTCTTTGCTTCCATCTTCCAGCTCTACTTCGGGATCTTCGTGGTGGTCCACTGGTGCGCCATGGCGTTCTGGATCATCCATGGCGGAACAGACTTCTGCATGTCCAAGTGGGAGGAGATCCTCTTCAACATGGTGGTAGGGATTGTGTACATTTTCTGCTGGTTTAACGTCAAGGAAGGGCGGACTCGATACCGAATGTTTGCCTATTACACGATAGTCTTGACCGAGAATGCTGCCTTGACGTTCCTTTGGTATTTTTACAGAAACCCAGAGACCACTGACTCCTATGCGGTGCCAGCACTGTGTTGTGTCTTTATTAGCTTCGTGGCTGGGATCGCACTCATGCTCTTATATTATGGTGTGCTGCATCCCATGGGGCCGCGAATTAAGATCTTGGCCAGCTCCTGTTGTGCCGAGCTGCTCTGGGGCATCCCTTTGCCCCCCGATGTTGAGCCCATGGCGCCTCAGACCCCTGGGTACCGGGGGGCCCAGGTCACGCCTACCAGAGCCGTAACGGAACAACAGGAGGATCTCACGGCCGACACTTGCTTGCCCGTGTTCCAAGTGAGACCCATGGGGCCCCCGACCCCGACGGGGCGCCCGTACCTCCCAGAAGGGCCCCTCATTAAGATTGACATGCCGAGAAAGCGATACCCAGCTTGGGATGCTCATTTTGTAGACAGGAGGTTGAGAAGGACTATTAACATTCTTCAGTATGTCACACCCACCGCGGTGGGCATCCGGTACCGGGATGGACCGCTCCTTTACGAGCTGCTACAGTACGAGTCTTCGCTCTGAGAGCATCCTGACCCACGTTGAGAAGGGGACCTGAAGTGTGGTTTGCGGCAAAGCCGCCTGCAAGAAATATAACCCTCCCTTCCCCCAAAACACAGACCCACCACACCACCACCACACCACCACCACCAATGCTCCAAAACAAAAAAAAGAAAATAATAAGTCACAACCCCTTCAGATAAGCTTTCTTTCCAGTCGCTGTATGTATACAAAGATATTCTCTATGTTTTGTAAGTAAAAACAAAAAGAAAACCTTTCTTTTGTTTTTTACACATAAGTAACAGTATTGAAAAAAAAATCCCACACTATGGTTTATAGGGTGGAGAAGGAGCAGTTGTCTCCACTCCAAAAGAAAAAAAAAACACAAAGTTTTATACCTTACACCAAGTGTAGATCATTTCCGGGATTGGTGCTGATTGAAAGAACAAAACAAAACAAAACAAACAAACAAACAAAACCTTCAACTGCCTTATGCCCTTAGGTGCTGAGTTTCATTAAGTACTGTCACGTCTCCTCATGCAAAACTCTCCGCTGGTTTTTTGCACCAGGAGAGGGAAAATTAAACAATCAAATGAAACCAATCTAGAAACGAAACAAACAAAAAAACCAACCAATGGGTAAAACTCAAAGCAATCATTCTTCCTATCTGATTATTTGTATTGAAGAAAACAAATTGACCAAAAGCAAAAGCATTGAAACCCCTCCCTCTTTTTGCTTTCTCTCCCTCTCCTCCTGTCCCTGCCCCCAACTTCTCAGCCCCTTCTAGGAGCCAAAAGGCCATTTGAAACTCAGATGGTTGGCAGAGCTCCTTGAAGGCCAACTAGGTGCCATTTCAGTGTTCACCTAGTAAGAATCACGTCTGTTTCCTGGTGAAAAGCAAAACAGAAAAAAAAAAAAAAAAGCCACCCTAATAATTCGATAAGAATAGGAAATTCTAAAGCAAATTAAAGGACATTTCCATATACGTCATCAAAGAGAATCAGTAATAATAAAACTCAGCATAGTAGCAAAAAGAACGACATCAATTTAAAGGCACAATACTTAATCAGTGACTGGCAAAAATGATCTGTTCTGTCATTTTAAGGCCGTGAAAGGTATACATTTATCACATGTGATATTGGGTAAGGCCTCTTCTGTTTCCATTTGGTGGGAAGCCTTAAATTGATCTGGAAAGAATTCATTTTTTCATTTGTGCTTTTTAAAAATAGGTAACACAAAGAGGAAAATTAGAACATAAAAAAAAAATCAAATTGTAATAACCTACCCATTTCAAAGACTGTTTGGTGCTTCTGTCTTTCACCATTGTGGTTGGCTGAAAGTCATTCAGCTCACTTGGTGCATCTGGGTTGAGTGGGGAATTTTGTGTGTGTTGCATGTGTGTGTGTGTCTGTGTGTGCCCATAATGCACACACACGCACACATATATGTGTGTGCGTGTGTGTGTTTACGTGTGTTTGTGTGTGTGTGTGTCTGCTGCAAGGTCTTGCCAGAAATGTAGGAAAAGCTATATAAGACAGATTCTGGGTATGGCTAAGGTCAAGTGTAAGGGGCTGGGAAGCTGGGGAGGGGATGGTGCTTGATCCTGAGTTCCGGTCTGATGGCAAGACACGCCAGCAGCATACTCTGGGTCTTAGAAGGCATGTCATTCGGGTGAAGGTTTGATTCAATTATTTATTTTCTCATTGTACCAAGTTGAATTTCTCAAGGTGTTGCAAGTATGTTCAAACCATTTTTTAAACGTTATTTTTCAAAGTATTGCTCCTGTAAGGAATATTTTGTTTTAGGGCATCGTTTCAATCCCATCATCTCTCTACTTGGGCACAAAAAAACAAAAACAAAAAAAGGAAAAGAAAAAAATCACAAAAGGAAAAAAAATCTCCACAAAAAAGATATATATATATATACATATATATATACACAAGTCTCTCTATATATACACACAATATTTTTAAGTAAAATTACTGTTAGTCTTTGCTGTGTGTAGCTGTGATTTTTTTCTCAATTCCAGATATAACTGTTTAGGGTGCAAGGCCTCACATTGAACTACTCTTAAGAGAAGTTCAAAAACTGAGGACCTTTTTTTTTTTTTATGTTTGTGGATTTTTTTTTAAAAAAAATATTATTCAAAGAGGTTTCTCCTCCCTCCCTTCATTGTTTATCTAAATCTGTAAAAAACAAAACAGGAAAAAAACCCACAAGTTTTAAATGTCAGTTGGGTTGTAAAACCGGATCCTCCTCTGATTTCCTTGATGGTGACTAGGTCTGCAGGGCCGTCCTGCCCCCTCCCTTGCCCAAGTGTCCCCTGTGGGCCCCTGGCGCGGGCAGGAGGGCCGAGGAGGGGCAGGAGGGCGCGTCCAGGCCCAGGGAGCACTCCGCGCACAGCACACCAGGCCCGGGAGGACCCTGCTGGCCAGTCCCCGCCCGCCCTCGGCGGTGAATTGGGAGTTCCAGTCTGGTCAGAGGTGCTTTTCTTTTCTATTCTGCTTCCCTACCAAGGGCTTAGCTCACTGCTTACTCTGCAGAGGCCAGAGGAGGTGAGGCCATTTGAGGGGGCTCTCCGCATCCTCCCTGCTTACTGGGGTCCCGGCTCTCGTCTGCCTCAGCGCTTCGGGTGTCCGCCACCAGAGCGGTCCTTGACGCTGTCCCTGGTGCATCCCTCTGGGACCTCGGCCACTTCGGCTTGTTCATCCGTTCTTAGCTTTAGTTCCTTTCTTTTTCTCATTTCGCGGCAGTCACAGACTTTGATTTGCCACCTCTGTTTTACTAACACACATCCGGTGTGTACACACTTGTGTGTGGGCTGTGTGTGTGCATGCGTGTGTGTTTCATGCAACTGAGAAAACGGCTGATGTCCGTTGACCTGGAGCACCCAAAGTTGGGGTGACTCAGGGAGGGCCCTCGGGGCGCCTTAGTCACTGGGAACAGAGGAGAAGACCGCAGGATGTTTCAGGAAGCCTTTCTTTCCACGGGGGTTGGACTGGGCTCCGTAGGAACAGAGAGGAGGGCGCCCTGCTTCCCTGCCATTATTGTCCACGCCTTCAGTTGTGCCATGGCCTTTCCTAAGGATGAAGACATGCATCTGTGAGCACTGACAGAGAAGTCCAGTTTTGCAAAGAGACAGGAAAAGGAAGTCAAGAAAGAAGTAAAGATCATGGGAGCCAGGGAAACATGAAGAGAGTTTTCAGGTGTCTTGTCACTCCCATGAGAAGCGAGGGCCTCAGCCCACCCCAGGAATCCCACCCCAGTTAATCAACCTGACCCCTGACAAACCATTACGGGCGCTGAGGCAGCAGGCCATGGTGCCCTGGCTGCTCCCTAAGGGGACGCTTTATGATGTTTTTTTTTAAAAAAATCCCTGGGCTCACTTTTTGCCCAGGAACTCCTAATGAAAACTAATTAACAAGGATCAATATTTAGGTCTGGTAGAAGATAAGCACACTGTACCGGGAGCTAACGAATAAACTCGGAGACTCTCTCTTTCCTTGTTGCACCCCCATCAAATCTGCCCACAGCTCCCCTGTAGAAAATCTAGTCCTTCTTTTCCTTCTCAGAGACATGGTGGCATCTCTAACATCGGGCTGATTATGTTAGCATCATTTCTGCAAGCTGTTTCTCCCTTGCTCGGTAGGTCTGCCTCTTCTTGGGCCCCTTCAAGAAAGGAAACCTTGTTCCCCTTAGCGTCAAGGCGGTGTCCTCTGAGCTCATTGTCACAGGTAAATGAGAACTAAGAGGATTTAAATTCATTGGATGATCCCCCACCGACCTTACCCAGCCCCAGAGTTACTCATTTCTCCAACATACTCTTCCACTCTGTCTTCAGAAAGTTCTCCTTGCTTGGCAGGGTCAGCCTTGTCTAAACAGGCTGGGAACCGGGGGCGCTGTGGGGGTCAGACTCCCTCTCTCTTGGTGGCAGACGCTCCCCCCTGTTTGGTCAGGAGAGGCAACACTTCCTGATAGCTCAGGGGCTTCTCTATCTCTCCCACAACTCCTCCACTCCACTCCCCAGGCACAAGATCACCTAAGACACCCAGGGGCCTAACCCATCCCCTCAATAGCCACGCCCCTTTGAGTCTCAGGGAGGTTTGACAGAATACAAATACCTGTCTGGTCCGTAGTCCTGAGGGTGATTCCACCAGCCAAACGGCCTGTCCTGCCGGAGGCATCAGACCCTATCCCAATAGCAGCCTTATTCTTGGAGAGAAAAATGGGTTCTTAAAAAGCACCGAATGACATCATTCTCTCCATTCTCCCTCTCCTTTCTCCCCCTCTCACAGGGTCGTAGGGGTCGAAGAAGAGGTTTTTGATGCTGATCTTGTCCAGCCCTCTAAATGGGCATAGACGCCCTGTATGCACCCACCGAGACTCCGCTCACTATGTTGATAAGTCCGATGGAGGAAGCTTTCTTCCTCTTTCCCTTTCTGCTCTGCTCCTTGCTCCTGGAGGTTGGAGGAGCTCTAATGAGCCCTGGACCCTGATGCTCCCAGACTGCAGCAAAATGTTCTTTCTCCATTATCTAGGAAACAGGGATGAAAAGGACGGCAGTGTGCAGGCTCTGAGCCTTTGGGCTGGAAGAAAGGGTGTCAGGTTCCAAACTAAAGAAGGCTGATCATATTCCTGCTCCCAGCTCTTGGCTGGGGAGGCGGTCCCCTAGCATTCACTTGGCACATGTGATGGCATTGTTTTTGCCAAGGAAAGTGGCTTCTTACTCAAATGGAGCCCTTTCTAGGCCTCTGTTGTGTGGTGACAGCAGCTCCGGGTGGTTGGTCTTCAGGAAGAATGCACTCCTTGTGCACGTTCACTTGATTGTCTTATCAAAATACTAAAATCTGTGATTTCTTTGCCAAACTGAAAAATATTAAAATAACATCACCAGATTTGGTATGGGGAAGGGGAAATCTATATTTGGAGAGTGTGAAGGGAAGAAGGGTCATTGCAATTAAATTCTCCTGATTCCCAGTGTAGACCAGAAAATGGCCAGGAAAAATCTCAAGGGACTCAGGGGAGATGGGGGAGAGCCTCTGCATGAGGGGAAAGAGGGGGCTGCAGAGGGCAGATTCAGGCCCCGGGGGCTGGACCTGCCTTACAGGGACCAGTTATTTCAGTTCATTTGTCCTCAAACGTTTATTGGTTCCTAGATTCTGTCCCGCCACCTTCCTCGTGACGCACACACAGGTGTCCTGTAGGAAGTGAATCTAAATCAACATCAGCTTTTTTATGAGAGTCCAGACTTATGTGAAATGGACAAAGATGGGAATTGCTCAAGGTTAAAGTCTGATCACCATCTCCTCATCCGACACTGGCCACCAACATACAGACATGACAGTCACACACGGAGCACAGAAACAGACATTCCGTCCAGATAAGCCACGTTCCGTTCTCATTCACAGCTCAACCTCCTGGACGTGGACATGGCGGTGGCCAGCCTATTGCAGGCTACAAAACCATAAGCTCATAAGAGGACTGCCCCAGAGCACCCTCAATCAGTGTGTGCCTGTCTGTTTCAAAACCTGTGAAAAGGCCACTCTGCCCACTCAGAGATCTTTTTTGAAGCCCCTCCCTGGGAAAAAGATGACGCTTAGTCTTATTTCCTAAAGTGGCCACCTAAGCCTCTGTTTTTGCCCATCCTTAGCTATTTTAAAGGTTTCATTTCTTGCTCAAAACACTGCATCTTATGCTATTGGCCAAATATCAAAAGACAAGGGCACGGCCTTCATCTGCCTGCAGCTTTCTTCCTCTGCCCACCTGGTTCTGTCTGCCTTGCTTGACTCTCCTGGGCATCACCTGCTTCTTCCCCTCCTCCTGGGAAGGGCTGTGCCTCCTTCCTCCCTGCACCTTCCTGTGCAGTGGCTGGCAGGACGAGGTTGGTATGTTCTGGAGCCAAAGGTCGGGAGTCCTATAAATGGCAGCTCCTGAGGGCAGCAGACGGACACCGTAGGAGTTCCCCCTGCACACAGCCAACCCCTTGTGTCAAGGGCTAAGAATAGACCAAGTCGGAAATGAGCAGGCAGGACCTCAGGGGCTCCTGCCCTGGTTTGCCCCCATCCAATGCAGAACAATATGCAAACCCCAATAGGAGATGCCTGCCCTTGCCAATCCCGAGCAGCAATCACAAGGCCCCCATACCAGAAATGGAAGTCAGTCAGCTCACTTGTGCTCATCCAGGAGGGTCTAGTCCTAAAAATCCATCCTCAAACAAAGAACAAAGGAATAATTTCCTTTGGATACAGTGCCAAGTGGTCGCCCAGTGAACGTCTCTCTAGAAGCAGCCTTTGGTCGTTTGACATGGTGGATACAGACAGCTGGTCACCTAGCAGATGACCCGCCTTGGTCGTTCTCCATCCTCCACATGGGTCTGGGGTCCTTGAGCCGGAGCGGGGCTGGGAGAGTTGTTTCAGCTGTTGGCCTCCAAGAAGCTCATCTTTTGACCCAGAAAGATCAGGAAATGTCACGGGCTGATTCAGGGTTCCCACTGTGATCATGGATAACTCACTTCACCTCTTGGTGCCTTGGTTTCTCCATCTGTGAAGTGGAGAGGAAGAAGGCCAACTTCTTTCTCTCCTGCTCAGGGATGCTGTGAGGATTCAGTCATTATTGCCTGTAGCGAAGGCATCGTATGAGGACCAGTGACGATCTTGTTACTTGGGAAGTGAAACCACAGAAAGGTAGCAGGTTGTCCAGGTACAGAAGCTCCTGGAAGCCCCCAGGACGAGCAGCGTAGCTGGACAGGGCGAAGTCTCACAGACGTGTAGTTTTTTTAGATACTTCCCAGCACTGTGAAGCCACACAATGGTATTCTGGTCAGGCGACTGGGGGGCTCCCCTGACTCAAGCCGGCCACTTGTAATTCTAAAACCAAATGTCCTGACGTTAAGTTTTCCTAAATTATTGGAGATTGTGGGAAGGATCCATTTGAAAACCTGATGTTCATTGAGCTTTGGGCAGATAAGAGAATGGGTGAATTCGGAGAGGATTTGGACATTGTTTTTAAGGTGATTGAAAGCGCTTTAGGAAATATCTCTCACTTTTGTTCTTCCTTATAATCTTTTTCAACATTGAGGCGCATCTCATCAAATGGACTGGCCTTCTCTTTGCCTCTTTGCAGAATACAGAAGCAACACTTTATTTTGGGGGGGGACCCTTCAGCCACAATGTGGGTCCCAACAGCAAATTTTTATCATTCCCTGGTGTGCTTTGAGTGGAGCCTGCAGGCAAAGATTCAGAGACGGACAGGGGTTGGCGGATGTTACTAACAGTTTTTATCCAAGTGCGGCTAGTTTTTCCCCTCATCATTTGAATTGGAAATGTTTGGTTAAGTTTTTCTTTCCTTTTTTTTTTCTTTTTTCTTTTCTTTTTACTATGGGGTGACTATTATCAATTCAACTATAAAGATACCCTTTGAGCAGGAAAATAAACCCATCCTAAGAACCTCCATGTACTTCTTAGGATCCATACCAGAGTGAGGGCATGTGGGAGCAGTGGAGAGTGACGTGAGCTCTCCAGGAGGACCAGCTGCAAAACGAGTTTTCTATGGGCTCTGAGAACCTTCTGGGAGAGGAAAATCCTAGAAGCCTCACTCATTGTAGCTCAGTCAACCTGGCTCTGGTTCTGGCCTTTTCCTTGGAGTTCAGGTTGTATCGTGGTACAAAAATTCTCACCAAAAAAAAAAAAAAAAAAGGCACCACCCAAGCCTGTCCTACAGGCCCAGGTGCTGCTGTAAATCTTCCTGCTCTTTGTCAGCCCTGACGAGACCTCTTTCCCACCTGCTCTGACCCTGCTCTCAATTAATATTATTGTTTTGACAGCACAAGGGACCAGATGACAGTTTGGAATTCAGTAATGACTTCTGTTTGATTTTGTATCTGATCATTCTGTGGATAGGCCAAATCGTGCTGGAACTCTTTCTTTCCACAAGTATTTCTGATGCTAACCAGAGGAAGGAAAACACGAGACTCCCGTTCTCAGCGGCACTCCTCTTTTGACGGGAATGGACGGCGGATGAACTGTATGCCATCTATGAATGAGGACTTCGAGGATTGGAGCTGCAGAAGAACAAAATAACTCAGTGGATGGGTAGGAAGAATGATCAAGAAGAGGCAGGCTCCCAGAAATGCGTGGAAAGAAAACAGTGGCCATCGTCTCATCACTACTTCCTATGTGCTCTGGGGCAGAAATACCAAGGCATGTTCTTTTCAAATAGAGGAAATTGATTTCTAGGGAGTGACATATTGAAGCGTTATTGTTCCAATAGAAGGTCAGAGAAAGCATCTATGGACAGGAAAGGCACGCTTTCATGAACAAATCACGTCGTTGGAAGTAAAAAAACAGTAACAACAACCCAGGACTCCATCCTTCTGCAGACCTGAGTGAAGTCACTCTTGGGGCCAAATTCTCTTTCTGTAAAGCGAGAAGAGTATTACTTACCTCACAGGGGTGTTGTGAGGATACAGTCATTAATGTCTAGGAAAGCACTTTGAGGATAAAAGTATCACTGTTGTGAAGTTTGCTTCCTATTTCAAATGCTTCTAAATGTTCACCACGCACCTGCTGTGTGCCAGGTACCACACGAGGTGCTGCTGAGAGAGGGAAAGACATCTAGTTCCTCTCCTCGTTTTTGATTAACAGATATTTTAAAGTGATTATAAGAGGGCAGAATAACAGAGTTTTCTCAGTATGGGCCAAGAGAGATGTTCTCTGTCTTTCTGCCCCCCCAAAAGGCTACCCTCCTTTTTTCCCCCAAGTATTTGGGCAAAAAGGGAGAGTTTTAAATCCTTTTGACTTCCATCAGAGAATGCTCTTCTGAGAAGCAAACAAATAATTGATTACTCTTCTCCCTTTGGGGGAAAATGAAGGCAAGTCTCAGTGAGCGTGTCCTGTGACCAGCAGACGAGGTTTCTTTGTTTCTGCCATTGCTCCGGGCTCAGCTTCAGTTCCACCGCCTTCATCTGCTCTCTCCAGACCCAGAGAACGGTTGCTTGTGCTGTGTTGGAATAGCTGGGTGCTCTGGTTAGTTTGTGTCCTTGGAGAGTCTGGTACACTGTTGTTTGCTGGCAAGTCTTGGCTTCCAAAGACAGGGGTCTTCACTAGAAAGCAAATCAAACGTGCGACTGCCTTTTTTGTTTTTTGGGGTTTTTTTTTTTGGTGGTGCCAGGGTGGGGGAATTTTCAGTTCTTTAGCTGCCTCCCATAAGATGAAACTTTTTAAAATTCCTCTTTTGTTTCTCCATGTGCAGAGTTCTTCCTTTCCAAAACACACTCTAGGAATCAAGTCAGGATTCCGAAGTAGCCTAAAATATAGCCCATCTCAGATGATTTTTCCAGTGCCATGCTGAAGGTTCGCTAGTTATACAAAGAGCCAAAGCCCCCCAACTGAGCTAAGCAGGTTGGAAATCCAAGCCCCACCTCGAGGCTTCCAGAAGTGCCCTGGGTCCTCTGTAGTGTTAGGAGTGCTCTTTCGGTATTACTCGGGCCGTCTCCCTAAATCCTCTGAAATCTTTGTGCCACAGAAAGATCATTCTCAGAGCTCAGAGGGGGCATCCTCAGTGTCTCAGAACCAGAGTGCAACCATTTGTTATTCCGCAAAGTATTAGATGATGCCAGTCTTTAGGGAAAGAAGAGAAGTCTTTTGTCTGCCTTTCAGAGGGGAGAGGACAAAGAGAAAGGGAAGGTTATATGGTTTGAAAAGTGGCTCTTTTGTTGGTGAGAAAAGGCATGGCACTCAGCAGTCCACAGTGGTCCCCTCCACCGTGGACGCAGGAGGGGGAGGCCCTATGTGAGTTCCTTCAGGAACCCAAGGTAGTACTGGGGAGAGAGGGTGTCAGGGTCCTGTCCTTCCAACCCAGGCCCGGAGGGTGAGAGGTTGCAGTTGTGACGCTGAGCAGAGCCTCAGATCACCCTTGGCCACTGCTGTGCCCCTCCTTAGCCTGTGCTCGAGACAGCTCTCGACCCTGGCACTGAATCCAGAGGCCTTCCTTCCCTGAAGCCCGTCCTTAAGCACACACAGATTCCGGGTGGGGTTACTGGTCAGAAACTCAGTCCCTTCAGGGCTCTCCCCCACCTTGCCTGGAAACCAGCCCTGCAGGGCTCCAAGCTGTGGCCCAGCCTCTCCTCTGGTCCAGCCTGCCTAGGGCTAAGGACGGGCTCTCTTTCCTCCTTCACTTAAATACGTATGTCTTTAACAGGCATGGCCCTTTTAAAGGGCCATGGGTCCCAGTGGAGACTTGAGAAATGGGGTGGGAGTGGGGGAGAAAGGGGCTGATAACTTTGGAGGCCAACTTGAGCTCTCAAGGGAAAATACGTTTTCTTGTCCCTTAGGCTGTCTAGGGCATCTTCTCATCAAAATAGCAGAAAGTTTTGTGCACATGATGGTTCATAGCTTGGCGGGATCCCCTCCAACTTCACAAGGGAGGCTAACTTCCTAGTTACCGAGGGCTTCATTTTTACTTGCTTGGAATTATAGTAATTATGAAATGCTTGAGAGAGAGAGAGAGAGAGAGGACACATAAGCTGTGAGGTGATCTGAGATTTTGAGATTATGGTGGATTGTGCAGAAATGAGGAACCTGATTGAAGTCCATGATCACCTAACTGCATCATCAGCTTAAACACATCGAGACACATGAACATGCCAATCTTGGGCATGTATATGTACACGTGTGTGTATATATACAGATGTGCATGTCTATGTATATACATGCACACATGCATGTGCACAAACACATATATATTAGTGTGTATCTTTTTCTTAAAGGGCTTAAAAAGTTGATGAAATGAAGTATTTTGATGTTAGGTCTCTTGCTGGACTTGAAATAGACCTCGCCTAGATGGACTTCTGTTTCTCCCCGGCCGGGGCCACGCCAGACTCCCCTGAGCTGTGCTGTTCCTGCATCTCTTCCCGCTGGGACAGGAAGCAGGTCCGCAGGGCAACCAGAGACTCATGCCGCAGCTGACTAAGTAGCTCCCCGCTTTCTAGAAAGTAGATCATGCCTAGAAACTGTGACTGTTAGCATGGTGGCCATCAGAGCAGGAAGGAGAGGTTCACACAGGCGGACAGGGAAGACGGGAAGTTACTGCTTGGAGTTCAGTCAGCATCAGATGTCATTTGGTGCCAGGGACTTTGGCCACGGAAACTCAGACCCCTGGGTTTGGCTGGGCAGTATGAGTACCTGCAAATGGCATGAAGCTACCTCGTGAGGCCACAGGGACGCGGGGAGTGTGACTCCCTTCCTGGTGACTCTGACAGACAGAGACATTTCAGGGCAATCGCCTAGGAGGCAGAACTGACTTCGGGGCAGGGCCACATTTCTCCCCAGAGCAGTGATGGTCACAAGTCTGGGGGCAGAGCTGGGAAGAATACGGTGTGCGTGGTGTGGAAAAGTCCCCTGGAATTCCCTCCCCCTCGGGGGACAGGATGCACGTGACCCAAAGTGCCAGGGTGTCTAGTTATGCTGGAAGGGTCCTTCCCCAGAGGGGAGAAGAACTTTGAGGGGGTCACCTGGAGGGACGAGGTACTACACTTGTGCTTTGAGTCACAAACCTCTCTTGCGCTGCTTCCTGTTCTTAGGTTTCTGCTCTGACGGGAATTGCTCAGGAAGCGAGGGACGGAGCTGTGAACTGAGAATGTTTGGGATCCAGACAGGAGCTGCGTCTCCGACCCATGTCATCTGGGAGAGAACCACGGGGTCTGGACAAGACCCCTGGAAAACTTTCCAAGTTCACTCCAGAAGAGCAGCTTTTGGGGTCCCCTCCCTGACTCTGACACGCGCACATCACCCGACCCTGGCTGGTGTGGCAGGCGGCCAGCTGCTGCAGACTGCCGCCTCGGGAGCGCACAGGACCCTTCCTCCCCCCATTTTCGGGCCCCTTTCTCCCCAGCGCCAGCCCCCAGCCTATAATAGCTGTTATCTCTTCCCTGAATGGACTCTTGTGACCAGACACATCAGCAAGAAACCCGTTTCCTACTGGTGTCCCAGAAAAGCGGCTCCTTGGGGTATAAGGAGGGAAAGGCAGAGGTGGGACCCGGCAGATGGGAATACAGCCATGGACAGACTCGGGTGGCTTTTTTTAAAACAAAAACAAAAAATGTACACAATTGAAGAAAATACATGAGCAGGAAAGGAATGGGAGGGAGAGAGGGAGAAAAGGCAGGAGGAAGGGGAGAAAGGAAAGAAAGAAGGAAAAAGAAAGAAGGGCAGAAAGAGGAAAAAGAAAAATAGGCTCCCATCAAGTTTCTGCCATTTCTCGGCATCTGCACGTGGTCACTGTGGTTAGGCAGCTGGTAGAGCTCGGGATTCCTAACTCCGTCTGCCCAGGAAAGGCCACGCAGTCCTAGCTCTGGCCTCACTGACCTTACCCTGCAGGAACTTGGGGGGCACATCCAAGCTCACTCAGTCCCTGGCCTTCCCAGTGCATCTGCCTGCAGGGTCAGAAGGCTGGAATCCAGTCTCTCTGCCCCAGATAATGGTTAATTTATCAGGCGTTCTCTTAGCATTTGTTTGGTTTCTCTTGGCTACTTTTCTATCAGTCATTCTTCCCATTTTAACCCCAGTGAAACTCATGACTTCCTAACTGGCTCTTTAAAGAGCTGAACTATTTTAAATTCTCAGGTAAATCAAAGCTTTGAGGGCATAAAATTTGTAATTTCCCCAAAGGGCTAACAAAATGTTCTCTTGGTTACTCTTGAGTGTGAGTGGCCTCTGAGAAGCTGGTTGGGAGGCATCCTGGAGGCTGTAAAGGAAGCAGAGTCATCAACACTGTTCGTTTGGAGATTCCAGTTATTGCCTCCCCCCTGGACAAATGATCAGGCACACATTTATGAAAGGAGGGTTCTAGAGCCTGGCAATTTCAGGTGGGAGTTGGCTGCAGGAGTTTTAGTCAGCCTTCTGAGACTTGCCCTTCTCCTGTGTGTCTCTCATTTGATCCTCGGTTCCCCACGTTCCCTGAAGATGTGTGAGTAAACATAGCTTCCAAACTTCAGACCAGACCTTCTTTTATTCTTGAGTTTGCTGATTTCAAAAATAACAATGAACTCTAGACAATGGATTAAGCCTATCAGCTGACCCTCCCAAGGTGGTTTACGGCCACCTTGCTGTTGACCAAATTCTCAACCTAAAGGAATATAAGTGAGTCTATTTCTAGCTCCATCTCTCGGGAGTAGGTCTGTGGGGAAGTGGTTTAGCCAGAGGTGGGGAGAGAGCTAAGAAGGTACCTACCTTTGCCCTTCATCACACCTGACCTGTCCAGGAAAGGCTTAGGGGAAACCTCTGTTAAAGCCAGGGAGAGTCCTTATGCCTTTGACTGGTGACCTAGGCTGCATTCATTAATGGACCCCTTTGGATGCAAAAGAAAGCTCTTAAAACTTGACTTAATTTGATTTAACTGAGCACCTATTGTATGCACAACACAGTCCTTACCCATGGGTGATGAACCTAGGGAGGGAAATCATTGACTGAATCATGGAAGGTGTAAAGGCTGAGAATGGCATTCACCCATCCTAAGGATAAAGACCCCCATAGGACTTCAGTGTGATCTTGGACCAATTATTTGCTTCCAAAATGTCCTTTTCAGCTGTAACACACTCTGGCCACGATGACTCAGCTGGAAAGTCACAGCGCTCTAGTGGAAGGCAGGATGATAAATACTGGGTTGGCCAAAAAAGTTCATTTAGATTTTGATAACATGGAAAAAACCCGAATGAACTCTTTTGGCCAACCCAATACCATAGATGGGTTTTCCAGGTGGCACTAGTGGTAAAGAACCTGCCTGCCAATGCAGGAGACAAAAGAGGTGCAAGTTCGATTCTTGGGGCGGGAAGATCCCCTGGAGAAGGGCATGGTAACCCACTCCAGTGTTCTTGTCTGGAGAATCCCATGGAAGAGGATCCTAGTGGGCTACAGTCCCGGGGTCGCAAAGAGTCAGACACGACTGATGACTTAGCTCTCAGTACCTAGAGACACAGAGCAAATGCTGAGCCCCTCCAGCCGAGGGAACACTTGACTCTGACAGTAAGGGGGGACCTCTGAGCCAAGTCCATCAGTATTTCCCTTCTCCAGAGCTACAGGACAGCGCTTCTGGCTGCCATGGATGGTGCTGGCCCTGGGTCTCTTACAGGGAGCAGGAATGGTGACAGATGTGGGTTTCCTTCTCTCTGCCATCTCTTCTGGTTGGCAGCGGCAGGAGGAGCTGGGAAGGCTGGGGCCTGGCCCTCCTGGTGCCAGCAGCTCAGAACTGCACTGCACTCACCCATCCTAGCTCCACCCGCCGGGGTTGCGGGGACTGTGGTCAGGACGCCAGTGACTCTGGGTCTGTGGAGAGGCGATGGGCTCAGAGGTCAGCAGTGCATCTCTCATCAAGAAGAAAGTTTTAGGAACCCCTGGAAGGAACAAATGGGCAGAGACCATTCTCTTAAAACTATGGACAGTCAGACTCCTGAACACTGAGGTTTGTTACTGCAGGAGGCGTGTAGGCTGAAAATACCATGAATGGAGACTTGGGGGCAGGGGAGGGTGGTGTGTCCAGGTAGCTTCTTTCTGTCCCATGAAGATGCTAGAGGGGGGCTGTCTGCAAACAGAGGTCTCTTCTGGCAAAAGTCTTTTTTTGCCCCTGTTGGCCACGACCCCAAAGTAGGTGTGGATGAATAGATTGCTGAAAAGTGGTAGGAATGATTCACTTTTCCTCACACTGAAATGGGGGTGTTATTTTTGGTATAGATAAACATCAGAATTTGAGCAACTTAAGGGAAAAAAAACCCAATTCAAGGAACCAGAAGGGAAAGCAGTAATTCAGTTTACGTAAGTTGTCACCAAGACTGCAGTGTCAGACTCCCTCTGAGCAGCCTCCTGAGTTGTGGGATTGACCGGGATTTGGGAAGAAGGGTCCCTGCAAGTGGGCCTTTTGGGCTTAGTCTCAGGATCCCCTATCCTGTCACCATGGGCTTAGACAGCAAGTCCCAGAAGCCTTGCAGGTCACACCAGCATCACCAGTGGGCATCCCTTCGTCCAGCCCCGACCAGGCGTGACAGAAGGCGTGTGGCTGGTGAGGATGGGTCTGCCTCGCCCCACCTCAGGCCCAGACCTTCTGCAGCAAGTGCAGGCTCCCCATCCCCATGGGGAGTGTGGTCCCCGCCTGGAACGAGAATCACAGGGAGGGCTCTTTCAAGGCCAGCAAGTGACTAAAAAATTAAGATGCCATTTCCCATGCAGTCTGCATTCTGTCCCGTTTCCTCTTCTGGTTTGTCCGTGGCACACATCATTCTTGGTGCTCTGAATGGCCAAAAACTTCCAATTTTCTTGGCCAGACATAAAGATGGAGTAATTCTGATGTAGATTCTAAGCCAACACTCATGGTTCTCAGCTCTGTGGACAGGTGTGGACATCTCTCTGTCCTCATTTAATCTAGAGCCGGTGCTATCTGTGGCTAACAGTGCCTATGGATGTAATTCCTTCATTTCATCTCTCTTTGTGTGTGTGTGTGTGTGCTAATGCATTGCCACCAAGGAAACATATTAGAAAGACAGATGTCCATAAAAGGACTTTCCTTAGTTTAAGATTTTTGTTCTGATTCTCACTTTTCTTAGGAGGGCTCGGTTTTCGGTGTCTCAGTCCCCCCCACCCCCACCTCTTCACTTTTCTTTTTGAAAATGGAAAGGTTTTCCTTTTCTATGAGCCAAAAAGACGTTTCCATAAAAGGAACCGCATCAGGCTCTTTTCTTCCCTCTCTCCCTGGTAAGTTGAAATGGATAGAGGCTCGTGGGTTGGGCTCATGTTTGAATCACTGGCTCCAGGGTTCTTGCTAAAGAGGAGAGACTTTTTCTGTTGCCCCACCACGGGAGGTCAGGGCGGTGACAACAAACCATTAACTTCTCGAAACCTCGTGGTGCCTTTTCTTGTGGTGCTTCTCCTGTTTCTCCGGACAAGGCAGCCACTTGCAGCAAACAGCAGTGTCGGGGCTTTTCCTTGGTCTTACGTGCCAGTGCGGTAAAAGACTTAATGTATACATATATAAACAGATATAGAGATATCACTATAGTTATATAATTATATAATTGAGGTTCTGATGCAGCTTTGGTGGGAGTTGATTACTCCTCTGCAAAAATAGACACTACTCAACGGGAACTCACAGCTCTGGGGGAGAGTTTTGACTTCTGGGAAGGACGCCAACAAATGAGATAGGTTACTTCCAGTGATGAGTTTTCTTCTCCTTTCTTGTAAAAGTCGCTGTCTCCATAAACATGAAACGTTTGCGAAGGGAGCCAAGAGCAGCTTCTTTTTTGAACTTCCTTTGGTGCTGATATTTTCAAAATTTCTTTGTTAGTGTTGCTTTCTCATCAGTGGTCAAAAGGCTGCTTTTCCAAAATCTCAACCCACCCATCAAAGGGGATGGGGGACTGGGAATAAAAGGCTAGAGGTTGGGGGTCTCTGACTCTGTGACTTAACCCAGATCGTTTTCTGGGTTTGACTCCCAGACTCAGTCTCCCCATCTCAAATAGACTTCCTATTTCCTTACTTCACAGGGAAGGGTAACTTCAGAGGATTCATCAATGGCCCTCAAACATGAAATCATGATTAATTTGGAGACAGCAACTTGGCATGTTTTTAAGATTTAGTTTGTATGTTGCTATCTTGAAGTTTTGCTTTCTTCCCCTCCTGTTCTTCCATCTCCACCAAATTGTATGTCCTCCCTTCGGCAATACCTTTGAAAATCGTGTAACTGATAGACCTCACCTAAAGGGTTGGGTAGTGCTAATTTCTCCCAAGGGAACAACATCACTAATACTGTATAAGGTGCTAGAATCAAACCTCATTTTATAAACTTTGGTTCTTAGAGAAAAACAAAACATGCAGAATTCTTTCTGTGAAGCCTTACTATAGATTGTTATAGCCAATTGTTTATCCAAAAAAAAAAAAGAAAGAGAGAATAGAAAATAAAGATAAGATGCAGTGATTCTGTGTAAAATGTAACTAAAAAACCTTCACTATTTCCTATATTAATGTAAACTATCATATATATATATATACACACATATATATATATGCTTGAGGCAGATAGAAAGAATGAAAAAGCATAAAGTATGTTCATCTTTCTTTTCTTTTCAGTTGGTTCACAACTGTTGGTATGTGAGCAAGAGAGGTTTATGGTGGGATGGGATAAGGAATGCCTAGTATGATATAGGAAATAAGTCTTATTGCCGTCCTGTTCTATATGTTATTACAAGGAGTTTGGTTGAATGTGAGGACAGGGAAATCAATGAAAACATAGACGTGCTTTCTAACTGTTTGGAGCATTGATGTTATACTTTGGTGTTGTTTTCTCTTATTCTAAGGTTTCTCGATAGCACTGTAAACGTCTGCTGCCTAAGATGTTAACAAATCATGTTTACCTCAAGAAAGCTCGAAGAAAGAGGCAGTTGTTTCCCCCCATCTCTTAGGAAGTAGTGAACCCCTGAGCAAAACATGAGGCATTTCCACAGAAGATCAATGAGACTAGAACCATTTCTGGTGCTTTCCTTGATGCCCCCATTCTCACCTGCCCCTTCCCTCGCTAAAGAGAGAAATAACCCAAAAGATGAGTTTTGACAAGAAATAAGGGTTAGACTGTAGCACAAGCGGATGAGTAAATACAGAAGCTTTGCCCGGAACAAGTGGTGTGGGGTCCTTTTAAGTACGGCTGTGTAATTCCAGAGTTTAGTGTTCGCATGCGTGTGTGTGTACTGTATATATGCTTCCATGGATGAAATGTTTGATGAACAGAGAAAAATACCGTAAACAGACATGAACAGAAAAAAAAAAAAATCAAATGCTATTTTATCAGACGACGCACTTGTTCACCTTGATGAGAAGCCACTGTTTTCACAACTATGCAAACCCTCCCGCCTTCGCCTCCGCGCTCCATCTCCCGCACAGATTTTTCTTTGTACCAGAATCACAATATCCAACCTCTGGTTCAAGGTGAGCATGCTACAGTGATTCTTTTCCTAAATTTAAGAGCTCCCAAGAAAACTTTTCCTTTTCTTTCCTTTTCAATGATTCAGTGTAACCCTGTTTGGTTCTATAAGTGAACTGATGTGTATTTTTGCATTTCGGTTATATGTTTACAAAGAAGCTTTCCATCCTCTTCTCTATTCAAAATAATTATTTTCTTGATAAAGTCTAACTTTTATAGGATGTTTGGGGGATGTGTTGACTTAAGGCAAGAAAAAAATTTGGCTTAAGTGGAACAATGAGCATGTGACCTCGGGGGTTGGGGTGGGGGCGGGGCGGGGATGTTTGCGGACCTGCAGCTAAATTAGCACCTACACCTTGGTCCTGCATAAAGACCCTGGCAGGGAGCCAGCTACTCTGGGAAGGATTTGATCCGGGGATTTTTCTTTCCTTATTTGTGGGCCTCTTTATGGAGTAACCTATCCCCAGAGGGTGAACTCGTATTTCCTACCCAGCTTTATGCCAGCCTCTTCCTTCCCACCGACTTGACGCACTCCACCCAGTGCCAAAGCCTAGTTCCTTGCATTTGCACTGCTTCTTGCTCTTCCTCTCCTCCCCTTGGCAGCCACTGAGCGGGGTTACTGCCTCTGCTTTTAATCTGAAGGTTAGGCAGAAAGGATGTCTCCCAAGAACTCGACCCCTGAAGCACTGAAGAGGTCAGCCCTTGGTTGCATGTCACTTGGAGGTATTTGCAACGCAACCTTAGCTCTGGAGATGAGCGGTTCCAGGTTTCACTTAGAAACCGCCCTGGAGCCATCTTGGCCGAGCCCTTCTTCACCAGGTGTAACAGAGGAGTTGCTGGGCAGAAGAGCAATCCTGAGGTTAGACAAAGCACAATGGAGGCAGGGGCAGCCCTGCACGCAGAAGGCAGCTTCTCAACTTCTCCGGTTGTCTGCACAAGTCTGAGTTTTGCACACAGTTTACACATCTTGCACAAGGTGGCCGAGCCATCCGAGACCCTTTTTAAAAGATAAATTCAGACACTGCCTAACTGCTCCAGCACAATCTGCTTCCACCCCATGGCTGGTGGGAGCTTGAATGGAATTCCTCTGGAATGAGAGAGTTTGGTCCTCTGACAAGAATGCATTTTCTCTGTTGGCCTCATTCCCTGCCTCCCCATCCTACACAGACTCTTAGCGACTCAGGGGATCTTGAACTCAAGTGCTGTTCATTTGCATTCTGTCCTGTTCCATAGGTCACTCCTGCTAAGACCCATCCCTGGAATTTATCACTCATTATTTCTCTTTTCCTCCTAAAAAGGAGTTCTCTTACCCTTGGAAGTACCATTCTGGAGACCTTTAGACCTATCTGACACAGACCTAGGAGTCTTTCCTAGAAGCCAGCTCGTCTCTACAGCTCAGAAAACATCTAGGGAATCAATGCCAGGATGCCAGGATACCAGGAAATTTCTCAACCCCTGGCCCTGCTTAAAAAGTGACTGAAGGGCTGGTGGGACCCTGTGAACCCTGTTACCCCACTCCTCTCCCATCAACTCATCTGAGTTCAGGCCCTGGGCCAGCCTAGAGGACCCAGAGGCTCCGGGTCTTCCATGATGTTCAGAGTTGAGGACAAATGAACCAGGGCCAAGGGGAAGTGGTCTCCACCATGGCCTGGTCAGAGTGTCCAGCACCTCTTTTGGGGCTGTGACAACCTGCCTCTCTGGGAAGGGACATGCCCACCTCCCGGGGCTGTGGCATCACTGTTTCCACTGCAAATCTACATCCAGCGATTGTGCCTGTTCACTTGAAGCACAAACAGAACTTTTGCCCAGAAGAGTCTGCCCCCTCAGGGGATGAGTCCCACTGTGGAGCAGGAGCTGACCCTCCATCAGGTGGATGGTGGCCACTGATTGGTATCTGAGACCATGTCGGCCCCAGAGATGTAGAGTTCTGGATGCCATGGCCAGAGAAGTCAGGTGCGGCCCTGAGCCCTCTCTGCGGTGGAGGAAGAGCCTCATCTGAGATGCTGTGTGTCCTCTTGTGGGGGAAGGGGACAGTTGCTTTAGAGGAAAAGAGTATTTAGGATGCCCAGAGTCTCAGGGTGTCAGAGTAACTCCCATCAATGTGACCTGTGGGCAGGTGACATCAACCTTCTGGGAGGGCTGGAGGCATCAGATGCAGCTCACCCTAACTGGGGCCAACGATATGGAAGGCCGTGTCCAGGTGCCTGTGAACAATGATCTCATCTAAACCTTTACAGTAATCTGGCAAGACGAGAAACCCCATCCCATTTTACAGATGAGGAAACAGGCATGGGGAGCTCAAGGGTCCTGTGGTCAGTCAGGGGTCCAGCTGGGGCTCAGACCTGGATCTTTGGTCTTCCAGGCTTCTCTTCGTGTCCTTTCCCAGTGGTTCACTGAGGCCAGTAGCCACGAGTACCTGGCGGGGACAGCCTGGGACCACGGCTGTCCTGGCATTTTTGTTTTCTTGTAGATGGCCATAGAGGCTAGGAGAAGAGTGAGTTTTGGAGGACTGAGTTTAATGACGTTTATGAAACGGGGTATCCCCGTGGGAAGGGATGCCTGTTTCCCATGTGAGTTCTCGGAGAGCTGGTGTCTGTTTTGGTGTCCTGAGAACTTCTGTGTCTCCTTTCGTGGGGTCTTACAGTGGTGGTTTTTGTGTGATCGATCTTGAAAGGAGAGGTGATCTCCAGACAAGTGGATTATTTCTCTAAGGGTCCAGTAGGAGAGTTGATCAGTAGGAATTAGGACAGAATCAGAAACTTAACCTTCACTGGATAAATTCTGAGAAGGTTGTTGAAGATGCCGGCTGTGACATGGCAGAGAGAAGGAGGAGTCTGGACAGGCACGTCCCCGTGTGAGCCTGGCATTGGGAGAGCAGCGGTCTGTGTAGGTGTGGGCAGCCAGGGAACCTGCATCGTCTCCCTGTCCCCACTTCCCGGCCAGTCGCTTGTCTTCCTTGAGCCTCGGTTTCCTCATCTCTAAAACATGGGAGTGAGCCTGGTGACCTCCGTTGCGGGTCCCAACCACAAAGGTACGAAAATAGCGAGACAGGCAGATGCAGTCACGAGCGTCTTGACAACTGAACCGATCCACTGGCTTTTGGGATGAGCGTCGGGAGCCACTGTGAGTTCCTAAGTTGAAGGAGGAAATGACCAGCGTGGAAATACTAGGCTGAATTAAGTGGTTAAAATTGTGATGTGAGCTGATTAAGGGAGGAAAACAAGAAAAGTGAGAGAGGAAGAGCGCCTGGGCAAAGAGATGGGCAGGAAAGCGCAGAGTGGGGAAAGTTGTGGGGGAGAGAAGAGCCCTATGTCCTGTTTCCGCACAGAGGTAGGTCAGCCTCCTAATTTACATGTTTGTTTCCAGTTATGTCAGCTTGATGCCTCCTGGGCACACGCGTGCACGTGCATACACACCACACACCACACACACAACCTGAATTCTGCTGTAGTCAGAGCAGTTACCTGCTGAGAAAAAAACCCCCAGTCCTTGGGCAGAGCTGGGGCTTCTTCAGAGCACAAAGGAACAAAGGAATCTCAGGGTTTGAAGGGGACTCAGCCACCTGATTATTGCTTGTCCACACAGTCATAGACAAAATGGTATCAGATTTTTCTCAAGGCCTCCCCTCGAGTGAAAATACTCCTTGTTGAATGCCTGGAGTCAGACAGTCCCATCCTGTAAGGACTCCAACGCTGTCTGTTGCTCATCAGGCTGATTTCTTCTGCTTCCCATCTCTGAGGGAAGGGGGACCTAATCCCTGGATTAGTGAGCCTTCAACCACCGCTTCCCAGGAACTCCTGGGTGGGCAAGACTGGGAATCGCTTGAGAGTGATGGTCATAAGCTCACCTTGTCTTTGTCTCCTGAAATGATGCAAAATTAAGATATAGCGACCTCCTCCCCTCCCCACAGCCCAGCTCCAGGCTGGAGATGGCTGCTCACTTTGCTGTGACTCGGTTTCCACACATCCTCACCTCAGATGAGTTGTTTTTAATTCCTCTCCCACTGGGTTCTGCCTCTGTGTTATTCCTTCTCGGGATGATGTTTTATGTTCAAAATTCAAACATGACTCTTGCCTTGAGATGTACCTCAGAAGACAGGAGGAAGTTCCTGGTTATGGTCTTGGGGGAGAAAATGTAGGATCTTTAAAATTCTTACAACATTGTGGCCAGTTCCCTTCTTCCCCAAACTTTTCTCTCCTTGCATTTTCTAAAAATGCAGTCCAGCCTGGGTGATGCTCTTCACGTGCCACGCACTGTGCTAGGCACTGGGGCGGCAGAGGGGAAAGATGCTCTCTTAGGGGATCTGCAGTCCAGCAGAGGAGAAAGATGGTCCACAAACAGATGGGACAGTGCACCAACACTCCCATCCTGGAGAGCAGGGCTTGGTCCCGCCCAGCACGGGCTGACTTTAAGCTTCCCTGATGTGCCATCGTTCGGGTACCAGCCTTCTCACCTTGTTCCCTCCCCCAATCCTGAGTCTCCCAGACTCACCAGGCATTCCTCTTGGACCCCTCTGTCTTCCCTCTTGCCTGAGCTGACCCATTCCCAGCTATTTCCCAGCAACACAAATCCCATCCAAAGCAGGGTCACAAGCAGAGACAAAATACCTATTGAACAGTCCGTAGAAGCTTGATTCAAGCTCGCCTTTGGCCCCGTCAGTGTCTCTGAGCCCTGCTTCCTCCGCGCTCCCTCTAGGGTCTCCAGGGCCTTAAGAGTCACTAGCCACGAGCCCGAGTTTCTCCTGCGCTTTCTGGTTGGAGCCCCTGAGATCTCTGCCTGCACTTGGCTGAGCCGACCCTTTCTTGGTCGGTCATTTCATGGCTCTGTCCTCCCACTGTTGCCTCCACCAGCCAGGTGTCCTCTCCTGGCCCCTTTTCGTCACCCCATCCTTCTCCCATCCAAGACATCAGACAAGGACTGGTTGGTTTTTTCATCAGCTACCACTGCCTGACCGTGCATTTTATAGTGCAGAATGCATTTACAGTAAAAACCAAGGCTGAAGATGACCTTCTCGGTGGCCTTTTAAGCTCTCTTTTGCAAAGGCTGTAAAGGGAAGTGATCAAGGGAAAGGGACGATCCCAGCAACCCAAATCAGTAGGTGCTCTTGACCTCACCCGCTAGGAGAGCAGGGGATCCTCGGAAGGTAAAGTCATGCTGGAGACGTCACGGCTGAATTGATGGCCAGCTGTTTCCAGGTGTGTGTCGAGGGCCCTCCGAGGCCGGCGGTCCCTGGTGCAGAGGCAAGGGTGCCCAGAGACCCTACTGTCAACCCCAGGCGCTGAACCCCCGAGGCTGCCCCACCCCCACCTGCAGGGATCCAGAGAAGAGCCCCGTGGGACAGGTTACTCCTAATTACATAGGTGAAAATTATATAGAGAGATATATTATATAATTATATATTTTTTCCTGGGCAAAAAAGCAAAAATACAAACTTTATTATACCAGGGCTTGTAATTGAACACATATGATTCCCTGACTTAAAAAAAAAAAATTTTTTTTCCTTTTCATTTTGAAGCAGGTATTTTTTAATGGGGCTTATTTTGGGGTTTGAGATCACTGGGTTTCTTGCCCTGTGAATCCACGCTTGCTGCTGTGTTGAAAATGCATCCATTGGTGACCACAGTATTAAGCCAAATTTAAACTCTTTAGTCTCCTTCATCTGTAAGTGTTCTGTATCTACCTCATTATGATTTTTTTGGTTTCCAGTGCTTTCGTGTTGTGTACAATGTCAGAGGTGAAATGTAGATAAAAATATATATATATATATAAATATATATTTTTTGCTTTGCAATAAAGTTCAAAGCTATAACACAGACTATTCATGAAACGTCATAGCCTTTTATTGTGCTCTGTCCTCTTACTTGTGAACTGTCCTGGGAGCCCTTTTGCCGATTCCCCCCAGAGTCAATATTATTGTTTGTCATTTGATGAATTCTTCTAATTATTTTAACTGTGCTTTTTCGACACATTGAATAAGACATTAGGATTCTTGAACAACTCTTGGTTCCAAAGGTGCTTTATTTCTGTGGACTCATGTGATCAAATGGAAGGAAAGTGTCCCTGCAGACTTGAATCTTCCAGATAAAACGATGGATCTTAATGCCATTGGGTTTAGAACAAAAGGTTTGTGCGTAGGGGGAAAAAGGAAACATTGGTTTGGCTTTGACTTTTCGAAGCTTTCCATTTTGATTTATGTCCCAGCTTTCTGTTTTTAATTTCAGTCTCTTGGCATGGAATACAGTGCCCACGAACTCCCTAGCGTTCTCATCCGTCTTGGCTGCTTTCGACACTTTGACTTCGCCGTTTTCTCTGGGTTGATTTCTTTGCGTTGTGCTGTTTGCTGGTGAGCCGCCCTGTGCCCGGCCCTCACATCTCCTCCAGCCCTGTGAGATCCTCTTCCACACCACGTGTTAAGAGGGATGGCACCCTGGGAATGTCTGTAGTCGACAAGCCAGCGATGCCGTAAAGACCCAGTTACAGAAGAATCCTGACCAATTACAGTACAGGGTGAAGGGAACTTGAATAGAAATTTCAAGGTGGATTATCTGCAATTGACTCCCCTTTTCTGTAATTTGAACAGAATGACTTTCTTTTAACTAAGCGATTCAGGTTATGAGTCCTAGAAACTCCATGTTTTTCTGTATCTTTTGCCAAAATATGGAAGACATTTCTCAACGTCATTAAATGTTTTCAATGGGATAAAGAAAGTTCTGTAAGGTGAAGAGCCTTTAAGATGATACTTGAGTGATACTCTGTACATGTTTTTTTGTTTTTTGTTTTTTATAATTCCCCAGCTCCAGGGAGCTAGGGAAAAGTTGTAATAGAAGCAGGGGAGAATAATTTCTACAAATGCCATGTTTTCCCTTGAAACACATACAATGACTACAAAAAAAGAAAAATGCTTATGATTCAATTTCATAGTATGTCCTGTTTTCCTCCTTTTTTTTCCTCCTGATGATCATAAGGAATTGCTTGTGTGTATTAAGAACAGACATTTTCACCTGTGTTTGGGGAGGTTTGCCTTTCTCCTTAGCAATGCTGAACCGGCATTTCAACAGCTCTGGCTAGATTATACCTTGCCTTTTCTCAGCTGTTTCTCTTTTTTTATGGTATAATGGTCTGTGTATAAATCAAAATGCATATAAAATGTGTACTGAAGATGGAACACACTGGTGTTGACTTGAAGGGGAAAAAAGTCTAATGATAAATATATATTTATCTATCAATCTATCTATATACCTTAAGTAGGTGAGTGGAAATATATGATATATCCACACACCCACACACAAAACACACACATAGGCACAATGACAATAGACTTCCAAAGTTGGTTTTAGGTTCTGAGGAATTTGCCACCTCACTGAGCTTCCCAAGATTCCAAAATTTCTTTTGAAATAATTGTCCAAGGAGTGTTTTGCTTTGCTTTTTTAGGTACTAGAAAGCACAATTCTAATTATTCCCTGTTCCCGTGGGGACATCACTAATGTAGATTCAGAGGAGCCCACTCGTAGGTCAGTTTCTGTGGGATCCTTTGTTTTACCACCACCTCCTGGCTCACCCAATGCTGAAAGAAATTTAAGTACAGAGCCTTGCACACCCTCCTGTCTTTGTTCTGTCTTTCCACTCATCCCAAGCCCCCCACTTTCCCATAGGGAAGGCCTGGTTTGCTGGAGACCCTTCGAAACTCTGGATCCTGGGCTGACTTCTCTCTCCATGTAGGTTCCGGGCATTTCCAGACCCATTGTACCTCCAAATCGTCACCAGGATACGGGTAGCCAGGAGATTCCAGGGTGAACAGAAGGACCTCCTTGCTGTGTCTGGGGCAGAGGCATTTTAGGTAGGCGTGTTCATGGTCCTCAGCACCAGGTTTAATCTGTTCCTCATGGAGGAAGGATCCAAAAGCACCAGGCTCTAAAGGTGACCCTGCGGGAGGGTGTGACACGACTTCTGAGCCAGACCAGCCAGTATGGTCCCCGTGCTGCCCCACCCCTGGCCCCCAAGCAAAGCTCCCTTAGTTGAGAGGGAACTTCCAGATGACAGAGCGAGCCTGAGGATGGGGAGAAGGAAGTTAAGCTTCACCTCATTGTAAAAAGGTATTTTCTGCACGGCGGGTTGGTCTTTGGCCTTGACCGTTGTTTTTGGGTTGTTGTGGAAAGTATGTGCACTGGCCTGAGGCTGCTCTGCATTCTCGTTCACTGTCATAGTCTGGATGCTTCTCTGTCCCGGAGAAGGGAGAGGGCACTGTCCCAGGATGTGATCATTCTAGATAGAGTTGCTTTCAGTCCAGCTTATGGTTGTGTCTTGCTCTTGAAGCTCTGGGGAAATCTCCAACCTGGACTCCTCTTCTGAAGCTCTAGCTGCTTTCTGGGTGGCCTGTTTTGAGACAAGGACGACTTCTCTGTTTGCCTGAGGTACTTTGAAGTCACTTTGAAATTAGAGGTGGGAAGTGTATTGCAATGGGATGTGGCAAAGGATGCACGAATGTCTCTTACCCTGCATTTGAAGTGTAGTACAGCCATGGTAGAGACGTCTTGATCTTGGACCATTAGGTCTGCCTGATGAACTTATTTCACCTCACTGCAGCTTTCCTGCCAGACAGTATCCCCACTTCAGATTTGGTCTGTCAGCTGGCTCTCAAATATGTTTCAAACACCTACTCTGCCAACAGCAGGGCTAGAATGGTAGGAGCGCTAAAGAGAAAACAAACCTGTAGGAATTAAGTATGAGAGGCAAGAAATGTACATAAATAATCACAGTACAGTGACAAGCAGAGCCCTGAGACAGTGCAGAGTGCTAGGGGCATCCTGAACAAAAAGCCGTGCTTCCAATTAGAAAGAGAAGAGTCTTTCTAAAAGAGAAGAGTCTTCATAAAGACTGGCCTTTGAGTTGGGTTTTGAAGGTTCCATAGGATTCGTAGAGATAGGTAAGTTGGATTGACCATGCTCACAGTCGGTGACCTCATTGCTTCATTTGAGATGTTGGCCGCCTTCTGATAAGAAAGCAAGACAATTTCCAGCAAGGTCACTGTCCGCTCGCCTTCACCACGCCTCACTGAAAGAAGAGTCCTTTCAAACTGCCGCCCATTTCTCCTCGATCAGTAATGTGAGTCAGAGAATGGCGCCCCCTTGTGGCCAAACCCTCTCCTCCGTGAAGGCTTCCCAGAGCGGGGTCCGAGGGGTGCGCCTGTGTGTTCATGTGCATCTCTTGGCCCAGAGCCTAGTTCCCTGCAGCTTGGGTGCATCTAGAACCCATTCCTCTGGTCCTCTCAGTGCAGTGGAAGCCAGAAGGAGTAAGGTCATCAAGTGGTGGTGACTGGCTTATGGGCCTCACATCTCTGCAAGTGAGGGCAAATCAGAGGATTAGAAGGTGTCCATCAACCATTCCAAGTCTGATTTAAAGCCAAAGGGCAGGAAGGCTTGAATGTTGCATGGGATTTCTCAAAGCTCGAATCTGCCCACGAGACACAAAAGAGCCCACTCTGCTTCTTAAAAAGTTTT
This sequence comes from Muntiacus reevesi, assembly GCF_963930625.1. Taxonomy (NCBI): domain Eukaryota; kingdom Metazoa; phylum Chordata; class Mammalia; order Artiodactyla; family Cervidae; genus Muntiacus; species Muntiacus reevesi. Next base: position 7,607,284 of record NC_089265.1, on the reverse strand, counting down.
GGTTCAGCTCTGGTCAGGCCAACATTCTAGGATATTTTGAGTCCGCTGCAGCCTCCCACAGTGACTAGACCTCAGCCAGCTTTGGGTGCTCCCTGGAGCAGCTAGGAGCTGGTTGCTGTGGGCTCAGCATATCCTAAAGGGAGCTGAGTCTTTGGGATCTGAGGAAAGGCCCACTTGCTTCTATAGTTAGTGCAGTGGTTCTAGGCCTTTCCAGATGCCATGAAAAGGAGGCCAAGAAAAATTAGGGTTTGTTTGATCCTTTCCCCAATGGCCTCCAATTTCTTCAGCCCTACACACAGATTGCCCCCACAGTTTCTTTAGCTTAATTTCATGTTCCTAGAAGGAAAAAAAAAAATTCAGACATTGGATGAGACAAGGCACAAAAAAGCTGGGCAAGCACAAGACCCTTCCCAACCTTCCTGGAATTCACGTTTCCCCATCAGAGTGGCCGGGCCTTTGGTACAGACCTCAGAACCTCAGCATGTCTAAGTGGCTGTTCCGAACATTAGACCCTGATAATAGAATAAACAGGCTTGGTCCTCTCATTGGAATCCCCTGATTGTATGGGTTTACAGAGTATAGGTCTGTCTGGATCATTAGTCATTCTCTCTTTAACCTCCATAAAATAAGTCTTTGTTGCCAACCCATGGCCTGGAATCTTTTCATAATGGGAAGGGTGATGACCACCTGCATCCCTAACCATATCAGTCCAGTATCCTTTCAGAAAAGGTGGGCTGCTGTTTTGCACAAGTCATTTTTAAGAATATGTTAATAGTGATCTTATTATCTGGGGGAATTTAAGGTAGAGCCTTAATTTACAGAGGAGGAAAGAGACATTGGGGTTTGAATCATTTGCCCAACTTTCCTTGATTAATGAAAGACAAATCATGATGTGGGCTCGGGTGTCTTGATTGAATGGCCATGCACCCATCATGTAAATTGGTGGGATTATCTTACCTTTCTTTTCTTCCTGCTGCCTAGTAGAACTCTGAGGGTCCACCTATGATGGGACATTTATCTCAGCCTGCAGCAGACTGAACGGCTTGACTTCTGTATAAACAACTCATAGTGAAATGGACTAAGAGCAGGGGGCCTCAGTTATCAGCTTGAGTCAACATATGGAAAACAAACCCTTTCCCTGATTCCCAATGATTCTCTGGGGAAAAAAAAAAGTGCCTAAATGATATATGAGAACTTACTTTTTAAGTCAGTCTGTATTCCTCTGATTTCTCCTGAGGGGTTCTTTGTGTTGTAGAGAAGAGCTGAAGGCATTAAGTAGCACCTTCATCTTTAGGAGCCCAAGCTGCTGAAAAGCAAAACAAACAAACAAAAACCCAGACAGTAAAGCTCTGCATTCAACAAGAGCTGCTGCCTCCAGACAGACTGCCCCACAGACCTGGGAGAACCCTGGTTCTAACTCTGCTTTGTCTCAGGTCAGCTGTCCAAACTGAAGCAGTCTCTCTCGATAAGGAGAGCCCCTTCCCTGAGAACCAAGGGCTCAGGACTCTTGACTCAAGGCCAGTCTGTTAATTCGTAACTTAGTCTCCTTATTTACTCACTCATCCTTCAACTAGAAAATAGCCCAGGCACTGGAGTAGAATTTGTCCTCAAGTAATGAATAGTCTGGACAGAGAACTAGAACCTATACGTCAAGTGCTGAAGGGTAAGCCTTAAAGCGATGGGTCCAGATACAGCTCTTTGAGCTCTAAGGGAGAGAAGATGATGGGGGTGTTGTCAGCTCTTTGTCTCCACTGGCCTTTCTGAAAGATTGCAGAGCACCCCTAGTGGGTAGCACACCTTGGATTTAGGACCTTAACACAATGTGTCCCCTACTCTTCCTCTCCTTTCCCTAAAACGTAGCCCCCGGTGGACACCAATATGTTGGTTCCCTTGACTACCACTTTCAGCAGATGCCTCTTGCAAGGTCACCAGGAGTCCTGCTCTGAAGCAGTGCTCTCTTAGGGAAAATGGCTTCACCAGAAGAAGAGACAAATCGAGAAGAGTAATGAGAAGCCTCCTCTTTCCCTAAGATAGAGTGCTTTAGAAAGAAAACGAGTTGCTTCACCTGCAGTCATGTTAGCCTTGACCTGGAGATTGAAACGGGATGCAGATAAGGAATTTAGGAAAGGACTCTGTCTTAGATTGGGCTTCTATAACAAAGTAACATAAACTGAGGGACTTAAAAACACATCTATTTCTCTTAGTTCTGGAGGCTGGGAAGTCTAAGATCAAGAAATCATAGGTTTGGTGTCCAATGAGAGATCTCTCCTAGTTTGCAGGCAGCTGCTTCCTTGCTGTGCTTCCCTAATATCTCAGTTGGTAAAGAATCTGCCTGCAATGAAGGAGACCCTGGTTAGATTCCTGGGTCAGGAAGATCCCCTGGAGAAGGGATAGGTGTGTCCTCATGTGGCAGAGAGAGTTCTGGTCCATCCTTCTTCTTATAATGGCACTAACCTCATTCATAGGGGCCCCACTCTCATGACCTCATCTAAACCCGATTATCTGTCAAGGGCTCTACCTCCAAATACCATCACATTGGGAATTAGGGTTTCAGCATATGGAATTTGGGTATGATACAGGGGCAGGGGACACAAATGTTTAGTCCATAGCAGACCTCTTTACCTCCAGGAGATGAAAGACCAAAAACTCAACATATCTACCCCATTCCCCCCCGACCCCGAGCTATTATTCTTAGCCATTATTTCTTCATGTCCATGAACACATATCTCCATCCTGAGTTTATGGGTTTACAGAGTATAGGTTCAGCAGTGTGCTATGAATGTGTGCATGGGTTGTAGAGAACAAGAGAGAAGGCTATCATCTTAGGAAGACACAAGAGAAAAAGGAGGCACAATGGCCTGACACTGTCAGCTAACCTTTAGGGTTTCCTAGGAAATACAAAGCCCTGGGCTGATCCCCGCAAGACATTCACTCTTATGATGCTCCTTTAGGCCAATGATGAATTTGTATTTCATTCCTTTTAACAATGATTCTTTGGGGTACACTGTTCTGTTCTCATGGTGAATGCTGATATTTATCTTGTGCATAATCAAAAGAGTTTTTGAAGTAAAAGTATAGCACATCTATTGCAGTCAGCACTAACCAGATGCCCATCTCTAAAATATTACATATTAACCTCCAAGTAAGTTCATTTCAAAGCTACAGATTATCAATAGGTGGTGCTTTTTTTTTTTTTAAGTCCTCATTGTTTAACAGTGACGAGAAATAGTGGGTTTTTTAAAGTTATTTTTAATTTCTTAATCTCCTAGTTCAGTTCAGCAAACTGGACCACTGTAAGTCTGCCAGTTGTTATATCCAGTGCCTTGCTCTAAGCATGGCTGAGTGAGAGCAGGCTGGAAGGACTTCCGTGGTAGAAACGCAGATTGTTTAGGAAGCCGTGCTGTTCCATCACAGGGCCAAGGAGAGCTGCCTCCAGCCCCACCTTCCTTCCAAACAGGGTCCCACCTCCCCACAATCTATTTGCAGTAGCAAGGCAACTGGAATCACCAATCCACTGAAACAGCTGAAGTACAATTTCTTTCCTACAAAACGAAAGCAACACTCCCTCAGGTCCCTTCTCAACCCGGAATTCTGTTATCAACACACCTACTCATTCAACAAATGTCTGTGAAGCTCATTGTCTCCAGACTGTGAACTTCTTTAAAAAAAAAAAAAAAAAAAAACACAGGAGAAAAAAAAATCTCAGCTTCTCCTTTTAAACTCATCCTCATGTTTATGAGCATAAGAACCGGGGGGATCTTCCTTAAATGGAAGGTAAACATCTCCTAAATCATTCAGCTCTATTTTTCTCTTGCTCAAAAGAGGAAGCCAACATCTCACCATCTTTATAAACTCAAAACATGTATCTTGAAGGTAAAAACATTCTGCATCTCCCAATCCCTCTCTTGTTGATGTTAAGCAGGTTTTAAGTGTATTGGGGGAAAGACCAGACCAGAGAATCTGCTCGTCGCGAGGGGAGAATCGGCTGTATTGAATGCACAGAGATTATTGACCAAACCCGCTTCCCCCACCAGTGTCCCTGGGCTGACCGCCTGTTCTCTGCGGCCCCGTTCCTGGGAATCTCTTTGAGCCAGTGCAGCTCCACAATTAATGGTAAACAGTATTAAACAGTCTCAGGAACTGAAAATGGGTTATCACAGCCCAGTTCTGGAAATTTTCGCCAGGCTTCACATTTGCCTGACTTTGGCAACAGGAACTCAGCCCAGAGGAATCTTGGAGCATTTTTTCAGCATTTAAGCCACACTATCTTATCGTCTCATTCCCTAACTCTATCCTGTCCCTTCACTTGTGTAAGTAGACCTGTGATCAATGATCCTTAAATGATACTTAGTGACCAACTGCCAGATCAGAGACACACCATTTGGCAAGAGTAGGTCTAGCTGGGCTGGCCTTTCAGGGTTCATCTCAAAAAGAACAAGGGCATTGGCTGAGGCCATTCAGGCAAAGCAACTTGCGCCTTTGAAAAACCCTCCTTTGGAGCGGAGACCTGCAGTCCGCGGTCCCTGTAGACCTAAGCTGGCTTGGAAGTGACCAGCCCCTCAGTGGCACCCAGAGCTGTGAGCAGGCAGCTTGTTTGGAATCCCACCACTTCTGTGCCCCAGAGGATCAGGCCCTTTCAGAGCTGGGGGAAGAACACAGAGAATGTTTCTAGAGCACCTGCTTTGCTATAATAGGTCAGTTTGGGTCCCTAACCCCCCAGGGAAGGCTGGGTAGGAAACGGGATTGGGGAACCTAGGAAGTACAGTCTCTCACAGCCAAAGCAACGAGGACCTGTGAGCCCCTTGTGCCAAAAGCAAGGGATACGCACACAGGTTCTGCCCGATTCCACAGCCCCTGGGGTCAGAACAAGCCAGGGACACGTGCTGGGGGAAGCCTCATGCTTCGGCAGAACATGGTGGTCCACCGCCCCCCGGGGAGCACAGCCAGCGTGGTGTGGGGGCGCTGAGCCTGCAGGGTCTGACAGAACTGTCTTTTCATCTCGAGGAATGTAGCAAAATGTGCCCAAAGTTCCTCTCGGGCCAAGATTACAACCAATAATTGCGTTCTTCCTGGGCGCCTCACGTTCTATATCAAAGGTAGGAAGCTTTCTAACAGAATGGAGGAATGTGTGTTTCTTCTTTTTCCCAAAGTGTAGGTGTGAGTAAAGGTGTCACTCACCTACACAGGTCATTCATGGGAGGCAGGTGGATCCCACCACCCAGGCACGTCCCAGGGGGATGGGAGACAGGGCTGCTAACCCCCAATGTAGGAGGGGCAGATCGCAGGCCCTGATCCCGCCGTGGCTGTCGAAAATTATCCCCTTTTAATTTCAACAGACCTGGGGAGAGTTTGCCCCACTGAGTTAGGCAGAACTCAGGGTAAGGCTTGAGAGGGGTGGGAGGGAGAGGGGCTCGGCAGTCTTCTGGTCGGAGTTCCGTGCCCACAGCTGCCAGCACTGCCTCTTGGGACGGAGATAAGGGCTCTTGGAGGCTCTCCAGGGCACCCTCCTCCCCCTGACCCATCCTGACTGTCAGTTCTAGAATGGAAACGCATGATCCCTCATCACCGTTCCCTCTCTGCTGTCCCTCAGCATGAACGTGAAGGCTGTCACTTGTCACTTCATTGAGCCACGTGGCTCTTTCATCCACTGGGTGACTCTTCCTTTCAGGTGTGATGTGTGGTTCTTAACTCTTTCCTCGGCATCCTTTCCAGAACCTGAGGCTCTGAGACTGATCTTGACAGAGGCCATCCCTTTGGCCAGACAAGTCTCCTTGGTCCCCACCCGCCCCACCCCCACCCCACCGTTGCTTAGCAGTTCCGTGGTCCTTTCCTAGGGGGGTGATGCTTGATGGCACAAGGGCGTGGCCCCCGCCGCGGTTTCCTTTGACCCCCGAGGCGGTGCTTCCTCCTCTTCCAGTAGCCTGGGACAGAAGGCCAAAGCGCAAAGCAGCAGTGCCCAGAGCGGCTCTTGCTAAACCAGTTCTTTTCAAGCACGATGGGGAAGCTCAGTGACGTGAGAAACTCCCTTCAGATGCTCTACCCTTCAGCCCCAGATATCCAGTCCTTTTCTGGTGGGAATTTTAATACCATCCATTTTTTATTATTATTATTTTTTTCAACGGAAGAAGACACTCATGCTAATGAGTGGTTCAAAGGACACCATCTTTTGTTACTGTTCAGAGGGGTGAAGACCATCATCATGACCTGTGTTTCTGTTGAGACATCCATTTCTCATGCTGGGTTGCTTTCAGACTGGTGCATCCTCACTTATCAGGGACCTCTGATTCCAGCAGAGCAAAATCAGCTACTTACTCTAGTTACTGTAAGCAGACACATAACTTTTACTGTAATTTGAGAAGCCTTGCACTGTAATGGTTTCAAAACAAAACAAAAAGCAAATCTTCTCGAAACTGATTTTGTATTTTTTATTACATCTGAACTCTCACATTTTTGTATCTCACCGTGACCGCGGTAGGGCTTCCATAGTTTGTGTTCAAGGTCTTGTTTCTTTCCAGGTTGAATTCTTAGGATTGTGTTGACGCCAAATGTTTCAGGGGCAGGACTGGGGCCTGGCTAGCAGACCTGTCTGGGGGTTGAGTGCTCCCTCGGCCAGATCACCGGCTGGCGCAGGGAGCCTGGGGACCCAGTGAGCCGACGGCGCATTCCATCGCGTGAATTCCCACAGACAGCTCATATCTCCAGCTAATCTAAGGCCAACTGTTTTGGCCAAACCTTTGCCAAGGACTCTCAAAACTGAGCTCCCCTCACCCCTGTACTACCCAGCTTCCTGGGTAAGGGAGGACATTTTTGAAAACAAAACTTGTGAAATTAATTTGTGATTATGGTTTTTTTTTCTCCTTGCTGGAAACGTGCTGGAACCAGACAGCATGATGTTAATTGCTCTTTCTGCTTTTCCAAACCAATACACCTGTTGTGCTCTTTTGCTTCTTAGTGAAGAAAATTCTAGACACAGACCTAACTATGAACTCTTTTCCTCCTGTACTTCTATTAGCAATTCTCCCTATGTATTCCTAACTTGTTGAAGTGTTTTCCTTCTTAGCATTGCTTCTCATATCTTACTTTATTTTTTTTTTTTTTACTGAACAACAACAACAAACCCACAAAGGAACAAATAATCTCTCTTTTTCTCTCTTTCTCTCTCTGATGTGTAATGTTGTGTTGTCCAGATTCTGTATAAAACTATGTATATGATGTATCTGATACTTGGCAGCCACTGGCTGTTACTTTAACCAATATAATTAACAAAAAAAATGCATAATGTTGGTGTTTGATTTTTTTTACAAAAAAAAAAAAAAACAACCTAGTTAAGATGTTTGTGTATTTTTGCATGGTTAAAATGTACTTAGTGCATTGAGAAACGTCGTGGAGGTACTCAGTGAAAAGGCCGGTTTACTTTTTGATTCTAATGGTGATTGGTTGTTGACCAGACTATTCCCTATGATGTCCGTCTTTAATTTAGCATAATTCTATTTATCACTTGTTTTATGACTCAAGATTCTGCATAGTGTATCTATCTATCTCTATTGTATTTACTGTTCCTTAAAACCAGGTTGTGGAAGTTCATGTCGTCTGGCACAGATGTCTCCATTGCCGACCTCTGCTGACTTGTGTTCCATTTGATTTGCTGTACCGTCCAGACCTGAAGCAACCGCCCACCCCAGAGACAAAGGCTGTCATCTCTCATCCTAGAAGGCTGTTCCTCTGAGCAGTACTCTGGTTTTCCCTCGCCATGGAACATCAATTTCCCCCCACCCTGCAAACCTAGTTATGTAAAAAGGAGGAGAAAAGGACAGGGATTTAAACAGAAATCTACCAGTTATTTATATTTTATACATAATAGTACATATATTATAGATAGATAAGCAGATAGACTTTAAATGAGAATTAAGCAGAAAGGCAATGGAAGATAGCAAAAGACTCAGAGAGACCCAGGGTTCTCCTCCCAGGTATGTGACTGGATCAGTATGAGAGCTTCAGGAAAACTGTTTGTCCTTCCCATGCCTCAGTTTCCCCAGATGGAAGATGAGGAAATGTTTTGGGTGGGGGGGAGGGGAGGCAACTATACCTTCCCGAGTCTTCAGTGTCCTTAGAGCAAGAGTGGGTCCTAAGAGACGGACGGAACTGCAGAGGGTCTGGTGACCGTGCTGACAGCCTCCCTGCCCTTCTCAGGACATCCGGGCTTGCTCAGGGGAAAGACATGTCCTGTCTTAAAGGGCATGAGCCACTGGTCTGACATTACCCTGGCTTCTAGAATCTTCTCTTCCTTGAGGGGACGCCTGCCCAGCTTGGAAGGAGGTGAGACTGGAAGGAAATGTCTCTGGCAAATGGAATTGACTTTCTCTCCCCTGGCATCCTATGTTTCCCTCTACTGGAGTCAGAATCATGGGCTTGCTCTTCCCCAAGGAACACAAGGACTTTCTTATGCTGCATCTTCTCACCCCCACTGCAAGGAACCACCATGCATAGCATGGTTGTGCAGCCAACATGCTATCAGAAACACCAGTATTTCCAGCATGTCTGGTTTTGCAGACGTTGGTCTTTTGGCAGAAAAGTCCACCTGTCTCCAGATGGGCCTTTCCTTCCTCCTCAAATCCACAGACACAGCTGGTCCTCTGAGGTCTTCAGGCTTCTTGGCTTTGCAGTGAAATGTCAGCTCTGACAGCCGGTGAGGTAGACACGGGTGCTTGCTGCTGTTCCCGCTCTGCAGAGAGGAGACCTCAGAGTTCAGTCTCTAGTCTTGTTCATCCTGCTGGACATTTGTGACCATGAGCACTGAGCTCATTGCTGACCATTGCCGTGGATGTTTTTCAAAATATATTGACTTTTTAAAATTAGGTTTGAGGGGCACTTGCTATATTTCCTCAGACTCAAGGTAGTGGCAAGATGAGGAAACTCAAGTCCAGAGAGAGGAAGTCATTCTCCCAAAGAAACACAGCTATAAATTTGCATCAGGTCCCCAACCACAGTGCTCCTTACCCCTCTCCTGACTGTCACTGGTAGCTCAGAGACCGTCTTTTAATTTGTGAAATTCAGATGATGCTTCCCCAACTGCCATGTTTTATGTAAGTTTCTGGGGAAGAGAAAAGAGTCTCTTCTCTCAGTTACTGCAGAAAATATGAACAACACACATAGATACACACCCCCTCTCCAAACCGGGCTGTCGGTAAACCAAGTTAAGAGGGTAGGGTTGTGAGTAAAAAATGAGCTGATGTCTTATTTACCTATATTTTGAAGGACAAAGAGGAACAATGAGAGTAAGAAATAGCAGAATTGAAATCAATAAGTATACTAAGTTTCTTGCCAGAACAGATTTTTCTAGATAATGGGAGTGGTTTGTCCATCCACCCAGTCACCCCATCTTTCCTTCAGCCATGTCAGCTTTCCTGGAGGTCTTCCAAGCCATAGCATCTCATCTCCCCAGAACATTCCATTGTTTCTTTTAGCTGTTTCAGGAACAGCTAAAAAGGCACAGTTTTTCATCCAGGCAAGTATTCATAATTCTTACTATAAATTTCTTGTTTTCTTCTTTCCATTGTGCACCTCTCTGCTAACTTTTATCTCAGCTGAACCCCCAGAATCCAAAGTGTGGTTCCCTTGTGTAAAATGGTGGACTCAGAACTTTCCTGGATGTCATTCTTCTGAAAATGGTACAGGACTTCCCACCTCACCTTCCTCCTTTTGGAACCTTGGAACTGCCTGTTTTACTTGGCTTGTTCTCCTTTGGGAAAACACTCCTTGAGGTGTGTCCTCATAAGCTCACAAGCATGTACATAGAACATTTTTCTTTAATTTTAAAGCTAAAGTCTATGACTTGATCCCAAGGCCCCTAGATTCCCTTCTCGTGTCATCACTGTGAGGAAAGTCCAGTGTTCAGCCTCCCTCTTCTTAGCCTCTAGTTCTTAAAAGTCTTTTTCTTATCAGATGGATTCATATCTCTGATTCCAATTAGATTACAGTGCCGTTTCTCGAAAGAGATGGAGTAACCTGAGCTGAAGATTTTTGAAGGGATTCCTTTCAGGGGCTGCCATGCCAGCCTTTGACACCCCTACCCTGGTCAGAAATGTGACACTCCCCTTCCCCCACCAGGCCCTGTCAGGCTCCAGAGAACACTGCGCCCGCCCGGGGGCTCGGGAAGGACATCCAGTGTCCTTCCTGGCGGTGGGTCCTCCAAGAAGCAGCAGCTACAGTGGCTGCTTTTCCCTTAGACAATTCAAGTGGCTACTGGAAACCTTAGGGGAGAGCGAGTGCCTCAGAAAGGCCGGGAGAAAAGAGCCTGCAGAGAGCATGCCCCCTAGTGGCTTTATGGGAGAAGGGCAGCTGGCAGTTAGGCTCTTAAGGCTAACTGGCAGGATTTAAATTAAAAAAACACAGCCACCCGCTTTTCAACATGGTAACAGCAGAGCTGAAGAACATGACATCGATTTAAGCGTGTAAATCCAGTCAATATATCTTTTAAAAAATTCAGTGGAGTATAATTACTTTACAGTGTTGTGTTATTTTCTGCTGGCCAGCAAGTTGAATCAGCCATGCAGATATGTATATGCCTGCTTTTTTGGATTTCTTTAAACTGTTGGTGCAAAGCCACTATGGAGAACAGTATGATGGTACCTTAAAAAACTAAAAATAGAGTTGCTCTATGACCCAACAATCCCACTCCTGGGCATCCGGAGAAAACCATCGTTCAAAAAGATACATGCACCCCAATGTTTACTGCAACACTATTTACAGTGGCCAAGACATGGAAACAATCTAAATGTCCAACCAGTATATCTTAATCCCTGCAGAAAGGGTGCTGGGTTTTAGTACCCATGCTGCATGAACACCCCATGTGTTTCTGGACACTGGGTTCTCTCTGTAAAATAAGAGGTTAAGTTAGAGAAAATTCAAGGGGCCTTGTTTTATGCTGCAGATAAAATCAAAACATATATTTAAATACAAATGAAAATCAAATTGTACAATGAAGTCCCTCAGTCCTACTAGTAGGCTTCAACAGCAATCAACTCTTGACCAGTCTTGTTTCATCTGGCACCCACAGCTCAAGATCACATTGGTTTTATTATGGATTTGTCATTATAATTCTTGGATTCCTGGAAGAAATGTCACCTAGTTTTCTTAGGACTAAAATAATATCACTTCCACCAGAGAAAAGTCAGGCAGGACACCGGTCCCCAGACAGCTGACCATTACAACTGGCATTTCTCCTTCTGCTCGTCATTTCCCCATGAATGCCCGCTTTTGAGGTGATGCTGAGTAATTAGATCACAGCCACCACCATATCCATGCCATCGCATCCTCAGGCCCCAGGCATCTCATGGAAAGCTCTGGCATTAGGCTGCAACCTGGTGCTACAGGTTGGAGGGGATGTTATCTTCTTTACTGAGCTTGCATTTGCTGGAGTGAGTTGCTGTACCTTTTAGAAACTGTCTGAGAGCCAGTTCTTTGGTTCTAAGCCTCCGTAGTCAGTTTATCCTGCATCTTGCCTGCCAGCCTGCCCAGAATGGAGGCAACTCTTAAGGTTTATCTTTTGTGCAGTATTTCAAGGTCTGTTTCCTTCAGTCCAGAACAAGGGCAAAGGAATAGGTTCTTCCATCTGCTTTGCTCAGTCTTCTGTATGTTTCTCTGTGAGTGGGTTCAGATCAAAGGAGCTTCCTTCAGACTCCTAAGGAGCCAGCCATGAGCTTACAACCCTTGTTGGGACCGCAAACTCCCATGGACTTCATAATTGTCATTCCATCTGATGTAGGGGGAACATTCCTGAACCCTGAAGGGCTCTAGCGGAGCCTGGGTCTCACTGCGGCATTTGAGCATCAGGCCTTGCTTTCCAGGACACAGAGTTCAAGGCCATTGGGATGGGCCAGATAGTCTACAGCAAGGGACCTGCCCTAACTCTGCACAAACCATGGTGCTTTCACTTTTCACTCCATGGCTGGGTGACCATGGATGGCCTGCCCTCCGGAAAGGACCTCAAGAAAGAGAGTCTGGAGAGAAGTTGCCTCCAGCCGGGGCTGAGCCTCCTTATCCACAGAGCCTTCCAAAGGGCAAACCCTGGGCTTTCACACCCTGGACGCTTGGAGCTTTGGGAGCCGAGGCCTCCTGTGCTTGGGGCGGGGAGGTAGCTGAGAAGAAGGGACTCCTTGCCTTTTGCTTAGGGCTTCCCTTGTGGCTCAGACGGTAAAGAATCTACCTGCAATGCAGGAGACTGGGTTCAATCCCCAGATTGGGACGATCCCCTGGAGAAGGATATGGCAACCCACTCCAGTATTCTGCCTGGAGAACTCTATGGACAGAGGAGCCTGGTGAGCTACAGTCCATGGGGTCCCAAAGAGTTGGACACCACTGAATGGCTAACACTTTCTCACCTTTTATTTCCCTTCCATCTGGCTGAATTTAGCTGCCCTTAATTTCCAGTTTGCTAAAGTCCTTATTGCCTTAACAACCACCTACCAAGCGATTAGAACCGGAGGAGAAAGCCCCTTGCGTGGCGTTCATTGTTGCGCCCACACCTGTCCTGGTCCCCCCCGCGCTGCTGTGCCTGAAGAGTCCCCAGCCTTGTCCCCAAAGTGCTGGGTGAGCCTCTTGCTGAGATAGAAATGTTCCCAGGCTGAGGGGAAACCCAGTACTGCTCAGGGGAAGACCCCCAGCCCCTAACCCCTCTCCCCCAGCCCCCGCCCAAACGTTCACTACTGACCACTGCCTCCACCCTGCACTCCTGCTCTGCTTCAGTTCTGGACAACTCACCTCTCCCTGCGCCAACTCTTGTTCCAGAGACCCTCCACCCCCCTCATTCTCAGAGCCGTTCCTGAAGACTGTCTAGACTCCGTTCTCCTGCACACCTTCCCCGCCTTCAGCAGCAGCACATTCCTTCAGCCCCTCCACCGAGCTCTTTAAAACGAAAGGCAGTTGCTGTCTTCCCGTGGACAATACTGAATGTATCTTCTGTAAGTGCAGACCATGTAGAGAAGTGGCTGGGTTCATCAAAAAAAAAAAAAAAAAAAAAGAGGGTTTTTGTAAAGCCTGTTTATTTTTTTAAGTCGGTTTTGAGCATTTCTATTTTATCACCCTTCACATGGTCTTGGGGAACCCAAATTGTATCAAAGTCTCATGCCAAAACAAGCCAAAAGTTGTTTTCTTTACCTTTTTCCTCCATGCACCATGATTTAAATGATTGTTTCAGTGTCATTTTAAATGTTTTCTTGTGACATGTACTGACGATAAAATTCATCTTGACAAAAAAAAAAAAAGATTTATACATGAATCAGAAAGTATTTATTTCAATTTTGTACCTTTCCATTTTAATACATTATAATGTATTGACTCAACTGAGATAATATAAACAGTTCATTTTAATAACATGTGTGTACGCGTGCCTTTTCCTTTGTTCTCGGTGGGGGAGGAGCAGAGGAGCCCAGAGTGGAAAATTCTGGGTGCTTATTAGCAGCCTTGTCAGCCTCAGTGGCCTCTGACTGGACCAAAGGCTTCTCAGCAGCAGCTGGTGACCACCCCCCACCCCAGGAGAGGAGGAGAGGTTCAGGGGAATTAAGGAGATGAGTGGGTGGGCCCTCTGGGCATTACTGCCCCCTGAGATGCTGACACCACCAGCCCACCCCTGCAATGCCATTCAGGTAGGAAAAAAACCCCTGAACCCCAAACTACTGACTCTTGAATCTGAATGGAGGCTGGCAACCAAAGGTTAGGATAGGGGCCACGCAGGGGAAAATCCCAGGTAGATACAAGGAGCAGAAGTTAGAGAGAAAACTCAGGGTTAAAAATTGGGGATGGTGGGTGGGACCTCCATGGTGGTCCAGTAGCTTCTGCTCGGCTCTCCTGGTGCAGGGGTCCGAGTTCGATCCCTGGTCAGGGAGCTAGATCCCACATGCCACACTAGGACCCAGTGCAGCCAAATAAATAAATGAGTATTTTAAAAATTGGGGATGAGGGCGGGGAGAGACAGAAAAGTTCTAGGTTGTATTTTCCAAAGACAACACTTTTCCCCCTAATACTTTACGCTAGAAATTCTGCCAGCGAATCCCTGGGACAAGCTGCCTTCATCAGAAACCCATTGACAACCAGAAAAAAAGGTTTCTCATTGCTCCAACAGGACACATGCTTTTTAAAAATTTTATTTATTTCTTTATTTTTTAAAGTCGCTTACGTAAATTTATTTTTCTTTACTTTTTGGCCTCGCAGCGTGGCATGCAGGATCTTAGTTCTAAGACGAGGGATTGAACCCGTGCCCTCCCCAGTGGACGGGGCCACCAGAGAAGTCCCATGACAAGTTCTTATCGTTGTCCTAGGATCAGGGCAAAATCGGACACAGCAGTCCTCATCCTGGGCTCTTTCCTGGAGGGTGGGGGTAGGTGGAAGGAAAGAGGCGCAACCTGGGCTGAGAGGGAGGGGCATCCCACGCAGTGGCATCCGGGGGCTTGTCTGGATTTAACAGTCCCAAGCAGATTTGACCAACGGGGTGGAGATTGCACCAGCCTCACAACGACATTCATCTCTACTCGTGTCTGCTTGCTTGGACATGTTCTACTTTTTAACAGCGTCATCTGGGAGGAGAAAGGAACATGGCTGGAAGGGAACCCATCAGCCCTTTCTTCCCCACGGAAGTATGGCCCCATGTGGGACTCCTCCGAGGGAGGGAGAGAGGTTCCATCAAGTGGGCGTGTGTCGAGGACCCCGGAAGGAGAGACAGAGCCTCCACGCCCCTACTCTCTCCACCCCCTCCCCTGACTCCTCCCAGCTTTTTAAATTGGTAGCAGTACACCCTTCACGGGCACCTCCCCTCCGGCCCAGGTCCCTGGAACTCAAGCTTCACCTTAACCCGTAAAGAGAGCTCATCAGAGGAAGACTCCGGAGGTGAGTCAGGGTCCCCGCTCTGTCTTCAGCTTCTTCTCTGTCTGATCACCTCTGCACCACTTCAGGGCCACAGGAAGGGGGCGCTGGGAGCCCCAAGCTGGGGGGAGTGGAGGGGAAACCCACGTGGCCCGGGTCCCCCCTGCAGGACTTTGGTTTCTGGACCTCAGAGAGTAGAGCTTCGGCCGCTGCCTTGCCCCCCCGGCACTCTCCATGTTGGGGAGAGGTTTTCTGTCTGGTGGGGAGTGGGGGCAGGAAACATTCACTCAAATAAGCACATTCCTCCCTGAGTGACTTCTTGAGGGGGGCAGACCCACATACCAGCCCCTCCCTGGATAGACGCCAAGCCTGGGAGCACATACACGCCGCGGCACCATCAGGAAAAGAACCTCCCCTGCCCACCCCCACTTGCCAGACACAGTGAGGATCTCGGCGTAGAAAGACATCTAGAGGAAGCGAGGCCCCAGAATCTGCAGTAAACATTGCCGTGGGACGCCCTCATCCTTCAAAACTGCATCTCCGATCCCCGCAACACCCCTCACCTTGGATATGAGATAGGGAGCCCCGACCTAACCTGCTGAGTTTTCAGACCAGACTGCAGCCTGGGGCGGCTCACAGCCAGCGGGAGCTGATCTCAGATTTGTTGTTGTTCGGTCACTGAGTGGCATCTGACTCTTGGCAACCCCATGGGCTGCGCCATGCCAGTCTCCTCTGTCCCCCACTGTCTCCTGGAGTTTGCTCATGTCCACTGAGTCGGTGATGCCGTCTAACCATTTCATCCTCTGCCGCCCCCTTCCCCTTTTGCCTTCAGTCTTTCCCAGCATGAGGGTCTTTTCTAATGAGTCGGTCTCAGACACTGAGAGGCAAAGCCTTCAGAGGCTGTGTTTAAAGGATGCCCGAATCAAAGTTTAGGGGAAAATGTAGAAAATGTGACACCGTATACCACAGGATAAAACCTTCAGAATTAACCAAGCCCTGTAGCATCTGTTGCCATGAGCCTTGGGACCTAAACCGGCCAGTTCCCTGAGCCCGTGTTAGGTAAAATGCCCACCCTATTACCCACTCTGTAACATCCTAACCCATCACATAATGCCACCCTTCCAGTAGGAATACTCTCTGTCTTGAGCCTCTAAAAATTGGCCACTAGCCCACAAAAGGAGTCAGCTCTCCCTTGAGCCAGTCCACTGTTCAGACGGTGTCTCCCTCTCTAGTAAACTTTATTCTTCTCTCATTCTGCCTCATGTCTGGAAATTCTTTTCCAAATCTCACACAGACCCCAACAGGCCCTTCCAGATCTAAAAAACGCATTTCACCTTCAAGTGAGTCCATCAGTCACGGGCTCATTGAGTAGCTGCCAGGAGCCAGGTGCCATGTGGGTGCTGGGGAGACGGGATGAATGAAGCAGACCCTGTCCCACCCGGCAGAGCCTGGGATCAAGCCCTCGCAGGACTGGCTACTGGCAGTCCTGAGCAAATGCTGCCTGGAGCGTCTAACAAGCCCGCACCGCCCACCCCGAGAACACTCATTTACCATCTGAAATTGGAGGGGCGTCTCCCTGGGGCAGTTTGGGCCTGAAGACATCGTACACTTGTGACTACATGGCATGCTGGGTCGGAAGGAAGACCCTGCCCCTGGAGCGCCTTGTCGCCACCTCAGAGGCATTTCCGAAGTTTTCTCAGCAGCCTGAGACCTGTCTGAACCCAGCCATCTGGGCCGTAGCGTTATTTCTTTGTCAGACTGGGTAAACTCCGTCTGCAGCTGGCACAGTCCATCGCTGTGGTTCTCTGCTGTGCTCTTTTGGAAAAAAAAATTTTTTTAAGGGTTTCTATAGCTCAGAAGGGCATTTGTCTTAGTCCATTCAGGCTGCTGTAGTAAAATACCAGAGACGGGGTGGCTTATAAACTACAGAAATTTATTTCTTACAGTTGTGGATGCTGGGAATTCCAAGATCACAGTGCCAGCAAATTTGATGTGAGGGGCCTCCTTCTGGCTCACAGACAGCCACATCATCTCTGTCTTCTCAAGCTGAGTACGGGAAAACGGCTCCACCCTTCCTGATCTAATCAACCCTGAGGCCCCCATCGCCAAATACATTGGGAGTTAGGCTTGCAGCATACAAATTTTAGGGGAGCGCAAACATTCAGTCTATAGCAGCATTCTCATTTGGGGGGATCCTCCACCGTCTGTCTCCCTTCTTCCCTCTTCCACCTTCTCTGGAGGTGGGGGAAGAGACTGTTTTAAGAATTTCCCTCCATGGGACTGCCCTGGTGGCCCAATGGGTGATGTCAGGCTCCCGATGCAGAGAGCCTGGGTTCGACCCCTGGTCAGGGAACTAGATCCCACATGCGGCAACTAAGACCCAGTGCAGCCAAATAAGTAAATAAATGTTTTTTAAAACAAAGAATTAGCTTCCAAGATGGACAGGAGCTAGATATTTAGTGGTGAGCAAGCTGTAGAGTACTCAGAAGTAAAGTATAATGTTTTCCGCAGGAAACTTATAGAATGTTACAAACCAACGTCCCCTCTGTAAAAAATAAACTAAAAAAAAAGACTATCAGATGTCCTTTCCACACACTAAGATACCCAGCACATGGGTGCTAATGAAGAGGCTCCAGAGTCGGGGAAGCATGGCACTTGCTGGCTGGTAAACTTTTCTCCAATTCTAAGATTCTGGAATGCCTTTTTCCCCTCACCTTAGACCATGGGTCACAAACTCTTTGATAAAGTGTAATCAATGTTGGCAAATATTTTAGGCTTTGCTGGCCAGACGGTCTCAGTTCCAGCTACGTACCTCTGCTAATACAGTGCGGAAGCTACCAGAGAGCCATATAAAGAGGTACCGACGTGAGCTGCAAGGACGAACCTTGAAAACAATGCTGAGTGAAAAGAGCCAGGCACACAGCCTGCGTACTCTATGGTTCAGTTTACATGAAATGTCCAGAATAAGCAAGTCAACAGAGGCATGAAGTTTATGAGCGGTTTTCAGGGGCCGGTGGGAAGGAGAAGGGGTAGGTGATTGCTGAAGAGCATGGAGTTTCTTTTGAGGATGCTGAGAATGATCTAAAATTAAGTAATTCTGGTGGTCGCACAACTCTGCGAACATATGAAAAATCACTGAATTGTAAAGTTTAAAAGGGTGAATCTTGTGGTATGTGGGCTATATCTCAGCAAAGCTAGTTTTTTTTTAACCAGTCATAAAAAACATATAGATAAGTGGGTGTGACTTTGTTCCAATGAAACTTTATTTACAAAATCAGGCTGGATGTGTCCCTTGGGCTGTAGTTTGTTGAGCCCTGCACTAGGCTATAAGAGTCACTTCGCCAGGGCTGTGCCTCGTTTATCATTAATCTCCAGGACTACTACAGCAGTGGTCAGATAAGTAAGAACTCAGTAAATGTTTGCTGAATAAAAAGAAACAATTTACCCTCTGTAAGAGTGGGCAGAGGGCAGGATGACTTCAAGCCTTTAAGACAGAGATGGAGCCAAGAAAATGCAGGCCACTCATAATTATGCAAATATGAGTCTCTGGTGAGATATACATCAGTGCCCTAATTTTTAAATTCTAATGCAGTGAATGTTTCGATTTGGGTTCTGGCAACTACCTTGATCATCTCAAGAGATGTATAAATACATGCAAATAAAGGTATTAACATCACAACATTGTTTTAGACCATTTTCCCATCTGGTTTGATCCTGTAATTGCGTGGGAAGGTACAGTTCTTGAAATTCGACCTGAAAATACGTCACAGTCTCTCTAGGTTTGCAGCAGCCTGCAAGGTGCTTACTTCCAAAGCCAATTTCAGGTTGTTACAATGTCTGCAGGGTATCCTTAAATGTTAGGTCAACATTTTCGGGTGGTGGTTGAGGGGAGAGGGTTACCAAACCTGGTTAGTTATCAGAGTGATCTGGAGAGTTCTAAAAATTTTTATTCCTTGGACTTCCTTGGTGGTTCAGTGGTTGGGGCACCTCATTTCCACTGCAGAGGGCACGGGTTTGATTCCTAGTCGAGGAGCTAAGTTCACGCATGCTGCCTGGCGTGGCCAAAAAATAGAAAATAAAAGTAAAACTCAGAAGTCTTACTCCAGGCTCTGCCTGTAGAGATTATGACGGCACAGCTCTGCAATGGGACTGGAAAACCATATTTTTCAAGTTTTTCAGATGCCTTTGAGGTCTACCCCCAGATCTCACGTGAGAGTCTTACTGACCTGTTCTACTGAGCATGTTCCCCACGTGAGGGGCCTTAGCCTTGCCCAGGAACAGGTTAGAAGCAGTGGCTCTTGGCAGGAAAATGTGAGAAGCTCTGGCGTAGGGTTTCAACAGACCCGGGGAGCCTTTGGGAGGCCATGACGGTCCCATTGTTGGCTGATCGGGAAAGGCTATGGAGAAGTCGCACTGTTAAGATGGGCAGGAAGGCAGAGTGGACCACTGCTCCTATTCGGCCAACACAGCAGAAGAGGAAGTGAGAGAAAGGCAGAGGGGATGCAGCCAATGGAACACAGGCGCTCTGTCTCCCTAGGATTGTAAAAAATGAAACACCGACTGTATGTTGGCGCATTTTTGCTGTTACTTTCAGAGTGGGCCTTCACACTAGAGAGTTACCCTCAGTCTTCACTGAGGGCATCTGCGGGGCACGTTCACACTGTCTGTTTGGAGCTTTTAGTCGAGGCTGTGCTGCGTGCTCAGTCGCTCAGTCGTGTCCAATTCTGTGACCCCATGGACTGTAGCCCGCCAGGCTCCTCTGGCCATGGGGATTTGCCAGGCAAGAATACTGGAGTGGATTGCCATGCGTTCCTCCAGAGGATCTTCCCAGCCCAGGAACCTGGTCTCCAGCATTGCAGGAGGATTACTTACCATCTGAGCCACCAGGGGATCCCCAGTCAAGGCTGTCGAATGCCAAAGAAAGTCCTGGGACTCCTGGAGATTGAGCCTGAAACCAGCACTTCTTACAACCTACTGAGGGAGAGTCACCTGGGGTCCCCAGGCCTCGGTTTCCCCATCTGTAAAACATCTGTGGCTCCCAGTCTCATTTGATCCTATCTCCTGTTTTGAAATAAACATTGGTAACATCTTTGTGGTTCTAAAATGAAAATCATAGCTATAACCACCTACAGACATAATGTTTAAAAACCACTCTGATGCCCAACTGTAACCTAAGTGGGAAATTCAAGTGAAACAGTTGGAACAAAATAATATGCATTTTAATCAGTAAAGGTTTGGGCAGTGTACTAAATGTGTCTTTTGTTGACTGTATTCTGATGCTTTGGCATCTGGGGCATTCTTGCACCTGGAGGGACTGGACCTCCCAGGGCTGCTGGAGATATTATTCCTAGAGATAGTAAGCAACTTGCCCAAAGATCAGGGTTTTCTTTTTTTGGCCATGCCACAGTCATGCAGGATGTTAGTTCCCTGACCAGGGATCGAACCCTTGTCTCCTGCAGTGGAAGGTCAGAGCCCTAACCACTGGACTGCCAGGGGAGTCCTAAGAGCAGGATTTTAAAATTCACACCAACCAGTCCAGAGTCCACCATCCGGCCACCTCCCTTATCAAGCTGTCACATCCCTGATAGACCACAATTCCCTTTCCCAGTCACACCAGAACCGAGGGACAGCCCTGTGCCCAGAGCCCATTGAAATTATCCACCCTGGCCAGATCCTAAGCCCGCTTCCCCTAAATCACTTGTTCTTTTTCCATGGAAACCACGATGAAGACTAGCCCTGATTTTCTCCTTGCTCCTCTGCCTCCTAGCCCACCCGATGCTCCCCTGTGTGCCCTCCCCCACACCGTGTTGTACCCCTTCTCTTGGGAACTGTGAGTAACAAAGTGTCGATTCAATGGCATTCATCTCTTGGCCTGTTGGCCTTCCTATATTTCAAAGTTTGTATTAATACACTATATTTTTAAAACAGAACTATATTGTGAGACATTAGGAAATGGTTTATTGCACTGACTTACAAAACTAAGCTTAGATTTAAGAAAAGTCAAAGATGGTAATTCCCTGGCAGTTCCGAGATTAGGACTTGGCATTCTTACTGTCAGGGCTTGGGTTCAATCTCCAGTCAGAGAACCAAGATCCCACAGGCCTCACAGAGTGGTTAAAAAAAAAAAAATCAAAGATTAGGAGCCATTTCCTAGAAAGACAGAGAATGAGAAAGCTGAAGAACAGTTAGACAAAGGGACAAAAGTCAGTGCTAAGTGTTAGCAAAGCTGATTTATTTGTACATGGCTGGAGAAAGGAAAATACCTTAAGTTAACTAGGGATAAGATGTTGAGCTAGATTATAAATTGCAGAGGAAAATAAGAAAGGAGGACTTTACAAATCATCCAGGCCTAATGTGTAAGTGCAACATCAAAATAATTCCTCTTGGTGACATGGGATGTGGAAGGGATGAAATATCACAGAAAAGGCATCCCAAATCTTGAAATCCCATCACAAGTTGAAGCAGATGTTCTAACTTACAATGTCTGGCAGGATGCTGGAAAGTTGCATGGGGCCTGGGTAAACTCTTCCTGAGTGTCCTGTCCTGGGCATGGTAAACATCCAGTGTCCTGAACTTCCAGCACCTCCAATCATGTGACAGCCAAAACTTCCTCCATGGATTTTCAAGATGCCCACCTTGTGAATCCACTAAATTGGATAACCTCGAGCTCCTCCCAGAACCAGCTTGCTTCAGCTCTGTGGCTCCAAGACGGCCAGGGCGTCAGAGATGGGCTACATTGCTGATGTTCTTTGAAGTCTGAGAGTTACTGTTGTTGGACAAAAAGCCACTGCCATGAACTGGCTAGAACATGTTAAGATACAAAAGCAACAAAAATAGAAGAAAAGAGTGACAAACCAAGCCACAGTGATTATGTGAGAGCAAATCACAACCTTTAAGTGAACATCAAAAACGACCACAATTGTTCAAACATATAGTTTTAGAAGCACAGTTTGGGGTAGGCACGTTTCGAGACCCCAGGCTCTCAGTGGTGTAGGTGGTAGCAAGTCAGTCCACGGTGGGTAAGGGCTCAGGCTCTGGAATGAGACAAAACTAGATTCAGCCATACTTTTACCACTTGTTAGCTATGCTAGTGGTGGTTAATTTACGTGGCCTCTCTGAATTATTTCTTTAATTGGTAAAATCGGAATCAGATGCCTAATTGACAACCCGTTGTAAGGAGGAGATAATACAGGTAAAAGGTTTAGCCAGAGCAGGGCACTTAATAACCAATGTAAAGATATTATTGTTCAGTCGCTAAGTCATGTTGGATTCTTTGCCACAGGCTCTTCTGTCCTCCACTATCTCCCGGAGTTTGCTCAAATTCTTGGTCATTGAGTAGGTGATGCTATCGAACCATCTCATCTTCTGCACCCCACTGCCCCTTTTGTCTTCAATCTTTCCCAGCATCAGGGTCTTTTCCAGTGAGTCTACTTTTCGCGACAGGCTTAAGCTGTTCACTAAAATTTATACCAGATCTGATCGTTCTATTTTCAAACTGTCCACCAGAGGGCGTGCCAAACACTGTCTGCAGCTTGAAAAAACTGCTGTCCTGTCTGGCTCCCAAATTCTCAGTTTATAAAACATGCTCTAAAAATCCTCAGCACTGACATCTGAAAAAAGGGATGTAGTGACTTTCCATTCATTTTCCCTGCCCCACTGAGAGGTCCTACACCCAAAATAAAAGCGCTCAACTGGAGACTGTTCATTTAATTGACGTCAGATGTACAATCTAACAGCCTGGAGGCTGCCTTTTAAAATCAGCTGCAAGGGGCAGAGCTGGGGAGCAGCCTCTTCTGGTACAAGCAGCAAGGGACACTCTGCGGCGAATTCAACACAATAATACAGGCTAAGAGTCACTTCATTTTTTTTAGATCACCCTTGCCAGTAATTCCAAATAATGTCAGTGATAAAATCCTCCCCCTTCCACACACACACACACAAATCTCTCATTGTTTCAAGTCCTAGACAACTTCTGGCAGGTAAGATGGTGTTTTATTAGTACATATGTAAGCTTCAGCATGATACATTTCCTTATTTATCCGTTAATAATTGTATTCTATCTGAAAGTTTATCCAGAGAACTCCCTGTTGTGCCGAAGTTCCTGCTCCGTGGGTTCAGCTTCATGCATTTTCAGTCCAGGGTAAGTTCCATTTGATACAGAAAGGTTGAAAGCTGGTGGGGGAGGGGAGGAGAGGGCGGAGGGGATGTTGTTTTTGTTTTTTGGCCACCCCGTGTGCCTGGGTGATCAGGGATGGTACTCAGTCCCTCTAAAGTAGAAGGACAGAGTCTTAACCATTGGCTGTCCCCTGGAGCTTGGGGTTTAATTATTGAGCAGTACTGGTCTCCAGCATCTCTTTTAGTAGCCAATTCAAAATAACCCATGATAACACAAGGATTGCACAAAGGCATGGCCTTGAGTTATTTCACACTTGTCATTCTACAGGACACCAACTTGGAGGTTTTGATTGTGTGTAAAATTTAAAATACTCCCGGCTATAAAGTAAAGAAGTCCTGTAAGGTACATCATGGAGACTAGAGAACAAAACTGTTTTGTGCACTTGAAGGTGGCTAAGAGAGTAGATCTTAAAAGTTCTCCTCACAAGAAAAAAAAGTTGTAACCATGCATGGTAATGGGTGTTAACTAAATTCATCCTGGTGAATGTGTGTGTACTCTCTGACTCTTTGTGAGCCCACGGCCTACAGCTTGCCTGGCTCCTCTGTCCATGGGATTTCCCAGGAGAGAATATGGGAACGGGTTGCCATTTCCTCCTCCAGGGAATCTTCCTGAGCCAGGGATCCAACCCCAGTCTTGTGTCTCCTGCGGGATTCTTTACCACTGAGCCACCTGAGAAGCACAGACTACAAAGTTATATTCAATTGTATCTCAACAACAGCAACAACAAAAATTTTTAAACAGTAAAATACGGAATTGTGAGATCTAATATTTTATATTGGCAAGTGAAAATTTAGTTCGTACCTGAACTCTGTTCTAAATTTGAATAATGAAATATTATATGATTGTTACTAAAAGTAATTTTGTTGTATATGGACAGGGACGTGTTAAAAAATGATCCATCCCAGGTGTTAATTATAATAGGTCCGCCTAGGTCTTAAATCTCAAATAATTTGCTGTCCACCTCCCTTTGTGGGGGGGATTCTCTGGTAGCTCAGCTGGTAAAGAATCTGCCTGCAATGCAGGAGACCCAGGTTTGATTCCTGGGTCAGGAAGATCTGCTGGAGAAGTGATAGGCTACCCACTCCAGTATTCTTGGGTTTCCCTGGTGGCTCAGCTGGTAAAGAATCCACCCACAATGCAGGAGACGTGGGTTTGATCCCTGAGTTGCGAAGATCCCCTGGAGATGGGAAAGGCTACCCACGTGAATATTCTGGCCTGGAGAATTCCATGGACTATATAGTCCATGGGGTCACAAAGAGTCAAACATGATTGAGTGGCTTTCACTTTCCCTTTGTGGGAGGTGGCCAGCTGCTGACAGCCATTCAAAAATTGAAGGAAGGTTTTTCTATCAGGAAACTGGATCCTGCTTTAGCGAAGTAGGGAGCAGTGCTGGGCTGGGGAAAGAGTCTCAGAGAAGGAGAGAAGGGTGAGAGCTGTGCCAGTCACTGATGCGCGCTCCTTCCTGCCCCCAACCACCCTCAGGCCTCTCCACGTTCCCCTTGCCTAATCCTGCCCCCTTCATTTAAGGCAGCCCTATGTGGGAAGAACTCAGAGCACCTGACAAGCAGCAGTTTAGGCCTGGAGCTGGAAGGATCGGTCGGAGGGAAGACGAGTTTGAAAGTCCTGCGGTGAGTGTGTTCTGGCTGCAACCCCGCGCCTCTTGTGAAATCTAAATATGTGCTTCAAAAACAAGTCAAGATGTCATGCCCTGCCCTCCGTTGGAACCTGGTGAGTTTTTAACCCCTCCAGAGAAACTAACCACAACTCTGCCCCTTCTTGTTGGCATTGCTGCAAAATTTCTGCCCTTCTGGTTTGCACTGGAAGCCAAGTTCCAGCCCCTGAAATGAGGGGGCATCTGGATACCACCCTGCTGAGCCCGCCCTGCGGTCTCTGGTGGCGGAGTCAGCCCGGTTCCCTGGTAGCTTTTAGGCCAGCAACAACTGTTACTGTTTGTTAAGGCCGGATTGTTCTTGTTTGTTGTTTAGTCACTAAGTCACGTCTGACTCTTTGCGACCCCGTGGACTATAGCCCACCAGGCTCCTCTGTCTGTGGGGATTCTCCAGGCAAGTGTTGTCATTTCCTCCTCCAGGGAATCTTTCCAACCCAGGCATCGAATCTCTGTCTCCTGCTTTGGCAGGCGGATTCTCTACCACTGAGCCACCAGGGAAGCCAGTTAAGGCCGGGCCTCCATTTCTAACAGTTGTATCTGCTTTATTTCTACTTCTCACAGTGACTTCAGTTTTTGGGTGAGGAAACTGAAGCCCTGAGGGCACATCCAGTGTCTGACCCTCATCAGCTAATGCTGTGAAATGAACACAGTCCCCACCTCCCCCTGGAAGGCAAACAGCCGAGGGGTCTGTTTCCAGGCACCGTGTAGAAATGAGCTCCTTATCCCCCCAGTTTTTGTTTTTATAAATTATTTCAAATTGTAAAATATGTAGGGTTTTTTACATAGGGTTTGCCAAATGAACTGTTTTCAAGTGTACAATTTTGTGGCGTTAAGTACATTCACATTGCTGTGCATCCATCATCACCATCCAGCTCCAGAACTCTTAGCGTGCAAAACTGAACCCTGTACCCATGGAACTCCCCAGCCTTTCCTCCCCTCCTCCCCCACATCTTGTAAGGCAGATACTGTTGTTCCACCAGTCCCAACTTCACAGAGAAGAAAACCGAGGTCACCGGCCATTCTGACCAGTGGGAGGTGGTACGCCACTGTGGTTTTGATTTGCATTTCTCCAGTAATTATTGTCAAAGAGCATCTTTCCAAGTGCCTGTTGGCCATCTGTATGTCGTCTTTGAAGAAATGTTATTTAGATATTATGCCCATTTTTTGATTGGGCTGTTTGTCTTCTGTTACCGAGTCATATGAACTATTGGTATATTTTAGAAATTAAGCCCTGTTGACCAAATCATTTGCAAATATTGATAATTCCTCCAAATCCCTACGTTGTCGTTTTGCTTATAATCTCCTTTGTGCAAAAACTTATAAATTTGATTAGTCTCATCTGTTTATTTTTGCTTTTATTTCTGTTGCCTTGCAAGACTGACCTAAGAAAACGTTGCCATGATTTATCAGAGGATGTTTTGTCTATGTTCTAGGAGTTCTATGGTGTTCTATCTTTTACTTAAGTCTTAAAGCCATTTTGAGTATATTTTTGTTTATATCAGAAGCACTGGATTGCTTCTGCCTTTTAGCTGTTGTGAATACTGCTGCTATAAACTGGCTCCTGCAGCCTGCCTGACAGCTGAAAGAACTTGTTCCATAAAGAGAGGCAGGTCAGTGGGTTGCACTGGAGGTATTCTCCAGGATGGAATGAACAATATACTGTACCAATGTGTTTGCAACAGGATGAAGGGGGTGCCCTGTGACAAGGGGGTGCTTTCACCCCAGTGAACATGCACTGACTTGGAAGGACGTATTCCAGAAGTATAGAAAACCTAATTAACCACGGCCTTAGCTTGATGTCTTTGCCACACCTTTATAGATATTCCAGGGTTATGCTGGTTGAGATGAGACAAGTGTTTATATAAATGAAGATTTAATGTGATTTCCACACCGTTTTTTTGTGAAAATGAAGTAAAAATGTTAGTTGCTCAATTGTGTCTGATACTCTGCGACCCCATGGATGCAGAGTAACCCACCAGCTTCCTCTGTCCATGGGATTTCCCAGGCAAGAATACTGGAGTGGGTAGCCAGTCCCTCCTCCAATGGAAGCTTTCCAATCCAGGGATCAAACCTGCATTGTCAGGTGGATTCTTTACTAAGTCACCAGGGAAGCTCCCAGGTGTTAATCTTGCCTTCCTAACCTGTGTATATTCCCAGAGTCAGGATGTGTGTAGCAATTTTCTAGGCACCGCCTAGTAACCATTTGGAGAAAAAACAAAGATAGTGGGAGTTCCAAAAAAAACAAAAAAAAACCACAGGTTCTCAACTGCAAATTAAACTAAAAAGTAGAGGAATGGAGTTTCTAGAGCACTGAAACTATTCTGTATAATACAAAAATGACAGACATATGTCCAGTAAAGGACAGAAATGGTATGGACCTAACAGAAGCAGAAGATATTAAGAAGAGGTGGCAAGAATACACAGAAGAACTGTACAAAAAAGATCTTCATGACCCAGATAATCACGATGGTGTGATCACTCACCTACAGCCAGACATCCTGGAATGCAAAGTCAAGCGGGCCTTAGAAAGCATCACTATAAACAAAGCTAGTGGAGGTGATGGAAATCCAATTGAGCTATTTCAAATCCTCAAAGATGATGCTGTGAAAGTGCTGCACTCAATATGCCAACAAATCTGGAAAACTCAGCAGTGCCCATAGGACTGGAAAAGGTCAGCTTTCATTCCAATCCCAAAGAAAGGCAATGCCAAAGAATGCTCAAACTACCGCACAATTGCACTCATCTCACACGGTAGCAAAGTAACACTCAAAATTCTCCAAGCCAGGCTTCAACAGTACATGAACCGTGAACTTCCAGATGTTCAAGCTGGTTTTAGAAAAGGCAGAGGAACCAGAGATCAAACTGCCAACATATAAAAAGCCAAGAGAGTTCCAGAAAAACATCTACATCTGCTTTATTGATTATGCCAAAACCTTTGACTGTATAGATCACAACAAACTGTGGAAAATTCTTCAAGAGATGGGAATAACAGATGACCTGACCTGCCTCCTGAGAAATCTGTATGCAGGTCAAGAAGCAACAGTTAGAACCGGACATGGAACAACAGATGGATTTCAAACTGGGAAAGGAGTACATCAAGGCTGTATATTGTCACCCTGCTTATTTAACTTCTGTGCAGAGTACATCATGTGAAATGCCAGGCTGGATGAAGTTGGAATCAAGACTGCTGGGAGAAATAACAATAACCTCAGATATACAGTTGACACCACCCTTGTGGCAGAACGTGAAGAGGAACTAAAGAGCCTCTTGATGAAAGTGAAAGAGGAAGGTGAAAAAGCTGACATAAAACAACATTCAAAAAACAAAGATCATGGCATCTTGTCCCATCACTTCACGGCAAATAGATGGGGAAACAATGGAAACAATGACAGACTATTTTCTTGTGCTGCAAAATCACTATGGACGGTGACTGCAGCCATGAAATTAGAAGAAGCTTGCTCCTTTGAAGAAAAGCTGAGACCAATCTAGACAGCATATTAAAAAACAGAAACATTACTTTGTCAACAAAGATCCATCTAGTCAAAGCTATGGTTTTTCTAGTAGTCACGTATGGATGTGAGAGTTGGACTATAAAGAAAGCTGAGTGCCAAAGAATTGATGCTTTTGAACTGTGGTGTTGGAGAAGACTCTTGAGAGTTCCTTGGGCTGCAAGGAGATCCAACCAGTCCATCCTAAAGGAAATCAGTCCTGAATACTCATTGGAAGGACTGATGCTGAAGCTAAAACTCCAATACTTTGGCCACCAGATATGAAGAACTGAGTCATTGGAAAAGACCCTGCTGCTGGGAAAGATTGAAGGCAGGAGGAGAAGGGGATGAAAGAGGATGAGATGGTCGGATGGCATCACTGATTTGATGGAAGTAAGTTTGAGCAAGCTTGATGTTGGTGATGGACAGGGAAGCCTGGCATGCTGCAGTCCGTGGGGTCACAAAGAGTAAGACACGACTGAGTGACTGAACTGAACTGACTTAGGAGTGAACACTAATGTAAATTGTGGATTTAGTTGTTAACAATGCTTCAGTATGGTAGTCAGCAAATGTACCCCACTAGTAAAAGATGTAATAAATAGGGGAAACTTCAGGGTCGGTGAGTGTAGGGTAAAAGGATTAGGAGGGAGATACAGAGTCTATTAATTTAAAAACAGAAATGATCAGTTTATTAAGATAAAAACAAAGGTATCAAAAACCAGGAAGTGTCCATTGTCTTGACCTAATATATTTTCTAGTAACCAGTCCTGAAGGTAATGATTACCACCATTAGGAATTTGCATAAAGTGGGGAGTACCCAAGACCTGAACTGAGTCTGAACAAACGTAGCAGACCTCAGGAGAGGCCAGAGCACACCCCAGGGGATGCGGCAGGCGCGGCACTCAGCGCGTCACCGTCACCGAGGAGCGCTGGGAGCCCTCAGTCCACCGCCGGCTCAGCCAGGCATCGCCCATTTATTCATGCAAAGAGGGGTACCGCGCTCCAGGTGAGCACCTTGCTCCTCACAGGCACCGCCCTCCCCTGTGATGGCCCAGGACTGGTCCAGGACAGGTGCTGTCCACTGCGGCAGAGACCTCTGTCTGCAGGCTCGCGGGGCCCATCACATCTTACTCCCAGAGTTTCTCCATGCCTTGCTCCTGATAGCCTTGTACCCAAACAGTGTTTAAGGGCCAGAGTTACTTAACTCTTTGAAACTCTTAATAAAAATAATCCATCTTATCAAGAATATTGTTAAGCAATGTTTATAACCAATTTTTACTTTCTCTTTGAGTGTCATAAAGATGTATGTGTTTCTGTGGCAGGAATAACAGAAGCCAAAACCATATGAACATGAACTTAGTTTCCTTTTTTTTTCTTTTAAATTAAAAATATTTTTTTTCCCCTTTGGGAAATTTCCAGATACATAGCGATTACTCCCTAGTCTCCTCAGTTGGAACTTAAGGTCTCAGGTCAATTAGGGATCTGTTGACATTAAAAAATACATAATCATGGTTATTATTAAAAAGTTGTCAGAAATGCAACACTGTAAACCTCATCCAGGCAGAAAAGGTGGGGTGAGTCCATTGGTTCGCATAACTTGAGGGATTTTACATGAAGCCATTATTAGTAATAACTCTCATGAAATACTCTTGCTCATATTAATGGCCTTAAATATACCATGTAAGTAATAATGATCTGACAAGTATACGAAATTTAGGAAATCCTATTTAGTCAAGCTTGTGATAGGATAATAATTGCCTAAGATGTTATATTTAAATTGCACATTATGATACAATCAGATGTATAACTTTTTAAAACCAAAATTCATAATTGATTAGTAGTATTAGGTGAAATTGAAATATATTTTTATATAACTTTCTTGTACTAAATAATATTAAAACTCTTAAAATGTGAATACAGGGTTTGTGGAACCATTATCTGATGAGTAGTTGTTGACCAAATGCTGATTTGCATTTATTTATTCCTTGTAATTTATCAAAAGGAACTGCTGTTATTAAACTCTTACATTTTTTTCTTTTCTGATCCAAAAACTTTTTAGAGAGAATTGGTTTAGTATTAGAAAGCAGAAGTACTTTTTATACTTTTATTAAGGATTTATTTAGACATTATTTTAATTTTTCACTAATTAGGATAATATATACCTTTTTTACTATAAGGGTAATATATATCTCTTTCTAAATCATGTTAACCATTTGTAGCTTAGATGTTAAGTATATACACATTGGTTTCTAAAAATATACCTTTTAATCCATGTTTTAATAACTGTGTTAACTTTAAGTCTTCGTATTGGAAATCTCCCTTTCCAAAAAGGGAGCTAGTGGATGCTTCAGTTTCTAGAAGACTGATATCTTTAAATTATTGAAATAGATGTGTATATATAGGTGGTTACAGTATATAATTTGCAACTTGACTCACTCCAACAAATTGTACATTTTATTTCCCATGACTGAAGAGTTTTTCTTAAAGGGCCAGCATGTTTAAAGCATTAAGTATTTTGGCATCATTTTTAAACATTTTTTACTCTGTGGGGAGTCTTCAAGATTCTTTATCTTACTTATTTATGTTCTTTTTAACTGCCAAAAATCATCAAAATAGGAACTCTGTTGAATTTGACTTTCCAACTGCATTTGCTAACTCCCTGGGCAGACAGGCTATCCTGGTGATTCCCACGTGCATTTTTGAACCATTCTGGAAGCTGTATTGAGATGTAATTTGTTCTCACATCTGGGACAACATGGATTGGCTAGTATTATAGGTTTCATAAATTAATGGAGTTTTTTTTTTTTTTAATTTAAGGGCTCTTAGTTAGGTTTAAAAATAGCACCTAACTCATGACGAAGGTTTATCTATTGCCACCTGATCTTTCATTTAAGGTCTGCTTCCAATGGGTATGTGCTGGTTGACAGCAGAGACCCATCTGTGTAACAGCTGTTTGACAGAGGGTGCTGCTGGATCAGAGCCTGAGTTTCCTGTCACAGCTACAGTGAGTGGCTGCTGAGGGGAACTGCCTTCTTGTGGCATCTTAGTCCTTTCAGGCTGCTATAACAAAATACCACAGACTTGGCGGCTTATAAATAGCAGTTTATTTATTGCCGGAGTCCCGGAAGCCCAAGATCAGGGTGGTGGTCTGGTCATGGGAGGGCCCTCCTCCAGGTTCATGGCTGGTGCATTTTTGCTGTGACCTCATGTGGAGAAGGAAATGGCAACCCACTCCATTGTTCTTGCCTGGAGAATCCCAGGGACGGCGGAGCCTGGTGGGCTGCTGTCTATGGGGTCACATAGAGTCAGACATGACTGAAGTGACTTAGCAGCAGCATGTGATGGAAGAAACTTGGAAACTCTCTGAAGCCTCTCTTGTAAGGGCACTAATCCTATTTTTGAGGGCTTCACCCTCACAACCTGATCACCTTCCAAAGGCCCACCTTCTGACACCGTCACAAGGGGCTTTAGAACACAACATGGAGATATGCGGGACACATTCAGTCCATAGCAGGAGGAACGGAAAGCGGAATGGGAGTAGCTGCCAGTTCCTGCTGTGACTTAAGGCAACTTCTGGACTTTAGGAGTTTTCACATCTTTAAATTTAAGAGCTTCTTGAAGATGAATTACCAAACAAGTTATCCCTCGGAAGACCTTGGTAACTAGTACACTGATTCCATTTTTCTGGTTAGTTGTAAGATCTTTCCTATAGTGTATGAACAAGTGAAAATCATGAGTATTGTTTTTTGGTATGAGATTTATTTCCTTAGAACAGAACAATCCATAATGCAAACACCAACAGATTTGAAAATTTAATTCCTTAGTCTCTCTAGCCACATTTCCATTGCTCGGTAGTCACATGTGGTTAGTGGTTTTCCTATTGGACAGCACAGATTATTTCCATCATCCCCGAAATTTCTGCTGGACATGCAGGTTTAGACCATATTCTCTGAAACATGGCTTAATGCAGGTTAAGTATTAACCCTACATTAATTTGCATTTCTGCCTTTACCAACAGCTTCTCCCTCTCTCTCTGTCTCCTTGTAAGAGTTTTGTTGAGATGTAGTTCATATACCATACAATTCACTCATTTAAACTGTACGAACCACTAGGTTTTAGTATATTCAAGGGCTCTGCAAACATCACCATGATCAATTTTGGAACATTTTTACCAACTGGAAAAGAAATTCCAGGGACTTCCCTTGGAGAAGGAAATGGCAACCCAGTCCAGTATTCTTATCTGGAGAATCCCAGGGATGGAAGAGCCTGGTGGGCTGCTGTCTATGGGGTCGCACAGAGTCGGACACGACTGAGCGACTTAGCAGCAGCGTCAGGGACTTCGCTGGCAGCTTAGTGGTTAAGACTTTGCTTCCCAGTGCTGGGGGTACAAGTTCGACCCCCTGTCAGGAAGCTAAGATCCCACATGTCTCAGGGCAAAGAAACCAGAACAAAAAAGTAATATTGTAACTAGTTCAATAAAGATTTAAAAGAATGGTCTATATTAAAAAAATTTTTTTTGAAAAAAGAAATTCCACATCCTTTAGTTATCGTCTTCATGTCCTCTTATGTGTCCAGCTCCAAGCAATCACCAAAATAATTTTCCGTCTCTCTAGATTTTTCTGTTCTGGACATTTTGTTATCAGATCAGGTCCTGCTGCTTGCTGCTTAAAAATCAGTACTCACAGATGTTGGTAGAAAGGAGAGGTGCCTTTAATCAGAATGCTGGCAGTCTGGGGAGATGGTGGACTCGATGTTTTTCCCAAACCTCACTAGATTCTGCTCAGCCAAGAAAGCTGCTAAAGGGAAACTGGGACGTCATCTCAGTTGATCATGGAGATTGGGGAGGAAGTGTCAGAGCCATTACCATCCCCCACCGTTGAAGAGGAAAAGTTGAAACTTTACATAACCTCCTGCTCCTTCTGCCTCTGTAACTCAGCTGCTCTTTGCACAGTCTGGATCGTGTAGGTCACGTAGGCTCAGAAAGTGGGGACTGACGATACTAGGAACTGGAGCTTATCTCACTCACCCTTGTCTTGCTCTTTGCAGTTGCCCAGCCCCTGTCTGTGTAAAGGTCAGGCATCCCCCTTCCCATCTTGACCGCTGTTCTCACACACACAAAACCCGTTAGTTTAAACCAGCCTATTAGCAGCTCGTGTTGCCCACTATAGCTTGTCTATAAAAACTCTGTAACCCCTTTGTTTGGGCCTCAGAGCTTGGAGTGTTAATTCTTCTGGGCCTGCTAGGGCAATAAACCTGAGTTCTCCAACTCTCAAGCGTGGTGCTTGCTCTCTCGATTACTGGTTTCTGCAACTCTGTGAGCAGGCTCGTGAAAATCCTCATGATCTTTCTTCAGATGCATCTTGTTAACACACTATCTTCACTAGATTACTGAAGGGGATGGTATGGATGAAATCTGCTTGTCTGTTAAATCTTATTCTCCATTTCTACTTCTTTGTTCTATAGAAAGAATGAACCCATCAGGCAAAGTGTTGTGTGATCAAAAGATTGAAAATGTGTGCTAGGGCCAGAGATGAGTAGAACATGGGGGTGCCTAGTTTAAAGTTAGTGACAAGACAAAAGGGTGCCTACTATAGAGAGTTCTAAACTGCAAAAAAAACTTTTTCCTGCCAAAAGACGCTTACAAATTCATATATTAATAAATTGGATCAATAATATATGGTCTTTTGTGATTGGCTCTTTTTTCACTTAGTATGGTGTATTGGGTCTTTACCAGTAGTTCAGGTAGTAAAGAACCCACCTGCCAATCCAGGAGATGTGGGTTCCATCCCTGGGTCAGGAAGATCCCCTGAAGAAGGGAATGGTAAATCACTCCAATATTCTTGCCTGGAGAATCCCATGGACAGAGGAGCCTGGTGGGCTACAGTCCACGGGCTCACAGAGAGTCAGAAAGGGCTGAGTGACTAGAACACATGTACAAACACAGGTTTGGAGGTTTCTCCACGTGTAGCAATATCCTATTGTATGCGTGTACTAAGAATCCCCTGTGTGCCGCAGACAAAGGATGCTGCGGCCATCTAGCCATCAGCCTCTGCAGCTGCCT
The DNA here is from genome assembly GCF_963930625.1 of Muntiacus reevesi. Taxonomy (NCBI): domain Eukaryota; kingdom Metazoa; phylum Chordata; class Mammalia; order Artiodactyla; family Cervidae; genus Muntiacus; species Muntiacus reevesi. The sequence continues at coordinate 7,573,034 of NC_089265.1, read as the reverse complement.
GCTTTGGTGAGCCCCGAGGGGACCCACGGTGGGAGAGAACAGGATACTGGTCCTAGCTAGTTAAGGTGCATATCAAAGGGATGATTTCACTGCACCTAGACTCCTGCATCTTCCCACGCAGTTCATTAACTTGTGTGTTGTTGCTGTTTAGTTGCTAAGTCACAGCCTACTCGTTTGCAACCCCATGGACTGTAGCCCACCAGCCTCCTCTGTCTGTGGAATTTTCCAGGCAAGAATACTGGAGTGGGATTCTCCTGCCATTTCCTTCTTCAGGGGATCTTTCCAACCCAGGGATCAAACCCACGACTCCTGCATTGGGTAGGTTTTTAACAATGAGGCACTACGGAAGCCCCTGGGATGTGTGGTTTTCTTTAATTAACAGTAATCTTTTGATGTTTCAACTACCTTATTTTGTGGCAAAACCCCCTATATATCCTGGCTCCTCCATTATCTTCTTTTTCGGAAAGTTTAATTTTTATTAAAGTGTAGTTGATTTACAATATAATATTCGTTTCAGATGTGCAGCATTTTTTATAGGTGACTCCATTTAAATTTACTACTAATAATAGCCACGCTTATTTATTTGTTCTAAAATTTATTTTTAATTGGAGGATAGTTACTTTATGATATTGTGCTGCTTTCTGCCAGACATCCACGTGAGTCTGCCGTAGGTACACATATGTCCCCTCCCGCTTGCAGCTCCTACCCCGTCCCTGCTAGGTTGTCACATAGCACAGAGTTTGAGCTCCTTGTAACATACAGAAAATTCCCACTGGCTATCTCACTTTACACATGGTAATGTATATGTTTCAATGCTACTCACTCAATTTGTCCCACCCTCTCCTTCCCCCACTGTGTCCACACATCTGTCCTCTGTCTGCATCTCCATTCTGCATCTTACCTCTTTAGGGCAGTCCCTCAGAGCTATCTGAGAGGCTTCCTTATGGGCTTGAATCCTGAGCAAGTCTGCAGAAAAAATCAACATAGTTTTTCTACTCTCAACTTTTAAGTTGTGCATTTTTTTTTCAGTTAACGTCTGGATGTGCCTCATTTTGTGTATTCATTCATTAGTGGATGGACATTTGGATTTCTACCTTGTGGCTTGTATGAGTAAGGCTGCTATGAACACTCCCTCGTGGCTCAGACGGTAAAGAATCTGCCTGCAGTGAGGGAGACCCAGGTTCAATCCCTGGGTCAGGAAGGTCCCTGGAGAAAGGGAATGGCAACCCATTCCAGTATTCTAGCCTGGAAAATCCCATGGACAGAGGAGCCTGGTAGGCTGCAGTCCATGGGGTCTCAGAGTCAGACACAACTAAGTGACCAACACTTTCTCTAAACTGTTGTATAAGTTTTTGTGTGGCTATGTTTTCATTTCTTTAGGAGTGAATTGTAGAGGCAAATGCCGGCTGTGTGTGTAGCCTTCTGAGGAACTGCCAGGAGTTTTTCCAAAGTGATTGTGCTGTTTTACATTCCAACCAGCAATGTTTGAAGATTCTAAGTCTTAAGTCCTCTAAGATGCTAAGATTCGAAGTCCTCACCCTTACTGTCTGACTTTTTAACTCCAGCCATGTTAAATAGTATTGAAATCCATTGGTGTCATTTCTGGGGGCTCCAAAGCGCTCTGGCACCGCAGTCTCAGCGCAGAGAAGAATTCATCAAGAGCAAGGTGATAGACGTGATTGATTAGGATAGGATGCTTGTGAGGCTAACAAATGTGCAAGCGAGAGACTGGCGCCTGGGAACTTAGTGGGCTGCAGCTTTATAATCGAAGGAACGGTGGGGGGCCGGGAGAAGAACTTCTTTGTCTTTCTTGGGTAGACGTCTTGTTCCCATCATCAGCTCCCCCTTCAGGCTGAGCAGGGGAGTTTTCTTGTCTCTGCATGGTCAAGCTAAGTCCTCCAATTGCTTTTTATGTGTGCAGAGAGCATGTCCTGCGGATCATTAACTTCCTGAGCTCACTGGGCAGCGTGTGGGTCTCATGCCAGCCTTGTGCTACAGTTTGGGGGATGTCCTGTGTTTTTGTTGCATGGCTTTGTTGCTAAGCAAGCCTGCTTTCTTGAGTAATCATTTACCTTATAGGGGTCTCCCGTATTTTTCTATGTACAGTCCCCTCATGGGATTAATTACCTATTTAATTACCTACTGTGTTCCTTTACTCTGTCCCTATCAGTATTTCATTGTGGTTGTGATTTACATTTATTTGATTTCAAGAATTTGTATTTGAAAGAATATTTGGGGGGACTCCCCTGGTGGTCCGGTGGTTAAGACTGTGCTTTCTATGCCGGAGGTGTGGGTTCAGTCCCTGGTCAGGGAATTAAGATCCCACATGCGGCAATAAATATGTTCATACATATATAAATATTCTATCCCACTGAATGGTCTTGGCATTCTTGCTGAAAATCAATTCACCATAGACACGTAAGTTTATTTTTGGACTCTCAGTTCTACTCCATTGATCTATATATCTATCCTTGTACCAATATCACGCTATCTGGATAACCATTGCTTTGCAGTAACATTTGAATGTAAAAAGTGTGATTCCTCCAGTTTTGTTCTTTTTCATGATTGTTTTGGTTATATTGAATCCCTTGAATTTCCATATAAATATGTGGAATGCATTTATCTATAAATATATTTATAACCAGATTGTCAATTTCTACAAAGAAGCTAACTGGGATTTCAGTAGCAATTACGTTGCACCTGATCACTTTGGGGAATGTTGTCTTTTTAACAGTACTGAAGCTCTCAATCCATGAACATGAGACGTCTCTTTATTTAGATCTTTAAAAATTTCTTTGAACAATATTTTCTAGCTTTCAGAATATGAAGTTTATACTCCTTTTGTTCAATTTATTCCTAAGTATTTTTTATACTTTTGTAAATGGAATTGTTTTCAGATTGTTCATGGAAAATACATAGAAATACAAAAGATTTCTGTGTGTTGATTGTGTATCCTATAATCCTGATGAACTTGTTTATTAGTTCTAATGGTTGTGGGATTTTTTTAGTGAATTGTCCATCTATGGAATTCTTCCATCTATGGAAGATGATGTTAAGTATAAACAGATATAATTTTATTTCTTCCTTTCTAATCCAGATGACTTTTGTTTTGCTTTATTGCCTAATTGTCTTACTGGAACCTTTTGTACAATGTTGAATAGAAGTGGCAAAAGCATTTTGTATTATTTTTTACCTTTCAGAACCATTAAGTATGATGTTAACTGTAGATTTTTCACCAGTGCCCTTTCTCAGGTTGAAGAAGTTTCTCTGTGTATTTGCTGCGTGGTTTTGTTTGTTGTTGTCTTTAAATGAGAAAGGATATCTGATCTCGTCAAAGTTTTTCTTAAAAAAAAAAGTTTTTCAGCATCTATTGAGCTAATCATGTGGGCTTTGTTTTTTATTCTGTTGACATTATGCATTACATGAATCGACTTCCAGGTGTTCTTTGTTCATATAGACATTTACAGGTACATATTTTCCTATAGGCATTGCCTTAGCTGCATAAATTTTGGTTGTTGTATCTCCATTTTCATTCATCTCAAAATATTTTTAAATTTTTGTTTTTATTTCTCCTTTGGTCTATTGGTTAGTTAGGACTGTGTTATTTAATTTTCACATATATGTGAGTTTCCCAACTTTCTGTTACTGATTTCTAATTTAATTCCATTTTGGTCAGAGGACGTACTGGTTTAATTCAGTCATTTTAAGTTTATTAAGGTCTGTCTTATGGTATAACATATACTCTATCCTGGAGAATATTTCATATGCATTTGGGAAGAATGTACAGTTTGCTATTGTTGAGAGAAGTGTTCTGTAGATATAGCAGAACCTATTTTTTAGTCTTGAATGGAAATTTCCATATGCATACAAAAGTAGAAGCAGTATATGATGAACTCTCATCTATGCACCATTCAGCTTCAACAACCTCATGGCCACTTGTAGGGGTCCTGACAGGTGGTAACTCAGCGGTTCCCAATCGCTGTGGCAGCTTGGACTCTGGTTATTAGTGGCCTCTCAGGTGGGAAGATGGAGAGACAGACACACAGACTTTTTCAGGTTGCCAAAATGTCCCCCGGTCCAGAATTGAGGGGCAAGCTCTGGGTGATCCATGTTGGACCGCAAAAAATGTTAAAAACAAAAGAGCAACAAAATTGAGACTTGGCAAAATTTTATGGTATGTGTAGTCAACCGTCAAATAACAGATTCCATGAGGATCTTGGAGGAAGGATTTTTTAATGCAGAATTAGGTTGTTCGCATGAGGTTGTTTGCCAAGATGATTGCATATAAAATGTTATATTGGTCTAAGCATTAAATAAAACTTTGTGGCCGGATCTCAGGGTGTCTTTGTAGCCAACTGAGTGGATGCTCTCTAGTTTTCTGGGAACTAATTGTTAAGATGAGTACTGACTGTAAATTGTACAGATTATAGCAGATCCAAGTTATTGCTTGTTAAGCTTGAAAAATTCTTTCTTATTTGATAATCCAAAGTCATACTTCTAGCACCTACTTTTATTTCTTGTTGGTTAGTCGTGTCTGAGTCTTTGTGACCCCATGGACTGCCGCACACCAGACTTTCCTGTCCTTCACTATCTCCCTTTTATTTCTGCAAACATATTAAAATATTTACTTTCTTTTCCAGTATCTTCAGTGTTTTGTGACTGTTTCTCTCCTCTTCCTCCCAAGTCCTGCTATTTTGGCTTGTTTCCTCTTGCGTCTTATGAATTGTCATTATGAGACTGTGTCGGGTGGAACCCACCTGTGACATTTCTCTGACTTGAGTCTGAGGGGCATTCCTTGAGCAAATAGTCACGTTTGCTTTTGTAGACACCTGATACATGAGCAATCAAGGATGTTTTTAAATGATCAGTTTGGTGTTCTCAGGACTCTCAGATAGTATACATTCTGGCCCTAAATCTCTCTGAGGTGAAGTGCAAATTCTTAAATATATTTGTCTCCCCATCACCCAGAGTTGAAGTCAAGAGAGATGTTTCCTTACTATCTCCTTAAGAGAGAAAGGGAAAAATCCAAAGGGGATGTTCCCCCCACACCCCGCCCCGGATTACTCAATGAAATGTGGCTTTCAGGGTCCCATATAATGAAGGTTTCCAGATGGTAGACTTAACCACCTGTATAGGCACTAGATTGCATCTCCTTTCCCCTCAACCAAACTATTAAATGGAAACTCCAGGCCCCCAAAGTTTCCTTGAACAATAACTGCTTCTATAGCCTTGCTCACATTTCTGAACTCATGATTTCCATAATTTTTGGTCTTTGAGAGTTTTCTTTTACTTTTTTGCCAGGCATTTAATAGTATGTTGGGTTTTAAATTAAAAAAAAAAAAGATAATTATAGGTGTTTTACAAAAAAGTGTTATTAGGGTTTGTAATCTGCTATAAAACTAAAAGTAGAAAGCAATAGTTTTGTGGGAGTTTTTATTTTTTATACTTAGAACTTTATTTCAGCTAGATCTTATTTATGTGATTAGTTTGAAGCAAGGTTAAATTTTTTCTGTAGATTCAAACAGTATTAAAAAAAAAAGCACAATGGAAAATGGGCAGTAAATGAGTGTGTTAGGAACTTTGAGTTCAGCTTTAGGAACAAAATGATGCACAAAAGCAAATATCAAGTAATTAACAGATTGCTTTCATATCTTTGATAAATGTCTGCTACCCATCCAGCCCTGACTCCTATTGATACAAAGGTTCAAACTAACCTTTTCTATAGTGCTTTATTCACTTCATCTCCTCAGTTGTCTTACACTAGCTTTCCCCCATTGAGCTTTGTGACTGAGGATCTATTTACTCTTCACTGTTTCTCTTCCTGATTCTTCCAGGATTGTGGGGCCTGAATAAAGATGGGGGATTAGGATGATGAGTAGATTTTAGGATTTTGGACTGAGTTTGGGTCCAGATAAAAGTAATCTGAGGCTGCTAATAAGAGTGTGTTAATAGCTGATTTGTAAATGCAACCCCATCTAAATACAGAAACTCAGAACTTAGAATAAATTCCATTCCTACCAAGTCTGAGGAACTGTCCTAATTTCTTGAAATATCAGTTATATGTGTGCTGTGTGCTTAGTCACTCAGTTGTGTCCGATTCTTTGCGAGCCCATGGAATGTAGCCCACCAGGCTCCTCTGTCCATGGGATTCTTCAGGCAAGAATACTAGAGTGGGTGGCCATCCCCTTCTCCAGAGGATCTTCCTGACCCAGGGATCAAACCCAGGTCTCCTGCATTGCAAGCAGATTCTTTACCATCTGAGTTACAGGGAAGTTCATCAATTCTATAAAAAAATTACATATGTAAATATAAAATTAAGCCATTTTCTAGAATTTATAGATTATTTTGTTATAGATTTAAATGATAATCCACAGAATTTTTAGAAATGAGAAAAACCCTAAATGAAAACTAACTTGTTTAGAGGTTAAAATATTCAAATTTGGAAGCTCTTCCTACCCTTTGATTAGAATAGAAAAGTCTGCTTTCACTACTTTTTTAGAATTCTATTTTACTACAGTGCTTCCCAGGTGGCTTCATGACATTCTACAGGAAGCAGTGATTGAAACTATCCTCAGGAAAATGAAATGCAAAACGGCAAAATGGCTGTCTAAGGCCTTACAAATAGCTGAGAAAAGAAGAGAAGCTAAAGGCAAAGGAGAACTGAAAGACATTCCATCTGAATGCAGAGTTCCAAAGAAGAGCAGGAGAGATAAGAAAGCCTTCCTCAGTGATCAATGCAAAGAAATAGAGGAAAACAACAGAACGGGAAAGACTAGAGAACTCTTCAAGAAAATTGGAGATATCAAGGGAACATTTCATGCAAAGATGAGCACAATAAAGGACAAAAATGGTATGGACCTAACAGAAGCAGAAGATATTAAGAAGAGGTGGCAAGAAGACACAGAAGAACCGTACAAAAAAGATCTTCACAACCCAGATAACCACGATGGTGTGACCACTCACCTAGAACCAGACATCCTGGAATGTGAAGTCAAGTGGGCCTTAGAAAGCATCACTATAAACAAAGCTAGTGGAGGTGATGAAATTCCAGCTGAGCTATTTCAAATCCTGAAAGATGATGCTGTGAAAGTGCTGCACTCAATATGCCAGCAACTTTGGAAAAAACAGTGGCCACAGGACTGAAAAGGTCAGTTTTCATTTCAATCCCAAAGAAAAGCAATGCCAAAGAATGCTCAAACTACCACACAGTTGCACTCATCTCACATGCTAGTAAAGTATGCTCAAAATTCTCCAAGCCAGGCTTCAACAGTACATGAACTCTGAACTTCCAGATGTTCAAGCTGGTTTTAGAAAAGGCAGAGGATCCAGAGATCAAATTGCCAGCATCCACTGGATCATCAAAAAGGCAAGAGAGTTGGAGAAAAATATCTACTTCTGCTTTTTTTGACTGTGTGGATCATAATAAACTATGGAAAGTTCTTCAAGAGTTGGGAATACCAGACCACCTGACCTGCCTCCTGAGAAATCTGTAAGCAGGTCAGGAAGCAACAGTTAGAACTGGACGTGGAACAACAGACTGGTTCCAAATTGGGAAAGGAGTACGTCAAGGCTGTATATTGTCATCCTGCTTACTTAACTTCTATGCAGAGTACATCATGCGAAATGCCAGGCTGGATGAAGCACAAGCTGGAATCGAGATTGCCAGGAGAAATATCAATAACCTCAGATATGCAGATGACTCCACCCTTATGGCAGAAAGTGAAGAAGAACTAAAGAGCCTCCTGATGAAAGTGAAAGAGGAGAGTGAAAAAGTTGGCTTAAAACTCAACATTCAAAAAACTAAGATTGTGGCATCCGGTCCCACACTTCATGGCAAATAGATGGGAAAACAATGGAAACAGTGACAGACTTTATTTTTTGGGCTCCAAAATCACTACAGATGGTGACTGCAACCATGAAATTAAAAGATGCTTGCTCCTTGGAAGAAAAGCTATGACCAACCTATACAGCATATAAAAAAGCAGAGACAATACTTTGCCAACAAAGGTCCGTGTAGTCAAGGCTATGGTTTTTCCAGTAGTCATGTATGGATGTGAGAGTTGGACTATGAAGAAAGCTGAGCATTGAAGAATTGTTGCTTTTGAGTTGTGGTGTTGGAGAAGACCCTTGAGAGTCCCTTAGACTGTAAGGAAATCAAACCAGTCAATCCTAAAGGAAATCAATCCTGAATATTCACTGGAAGGACTGATGCTGAAGCTGAAACTCCAATCCTTTGGCCACCTGATGCAAAGAACTGACTCATTGGAAAAGACCCTGATGCTGGGAAAGATTGAAGGCAGGAGGAGAAGGGGACGACAGAGGATGAGATGGTTGGATGGCATCAGTGACTCGATGGACATAAGTTTGAGCAAGCTTGGAGTTGGTGATGGACAGGGAAGCCTGCTGTCCATGGGGTCGGACATGACTGAGCAACTGAACTTTTGAACTCAGTGGTAAAGAATCTGCCTGCAGTGCAGGAGACATAGGGGACGTGGGTTCTATCTCTGGGTTGGGAACATCCCCTGGAGAAGGAAATAACAACCCGCTCCAGTATTCTTGCCTGGGAAATCCCACGGACAGAGGAGCCTGGTGGGCTACAGTCTACGGGGTCGCAAAAGAGTGGGACACAACTAAACAACAACAATGACATATTTTATTGCAACCTACATATTGTAATTAAGTCACATCTACGCGACAGAGTGTTCTGTTTTTTCTTTTTCTCTGCAGTGAAGCTTGGATATCCCTGTTCTTATTTTCTGCCCCTCTACTCAGAAGACGTCTATGTTTATTTATCTCCACCTTGCTGATATCATAGAGCATTTGTCTTTTTAAAACACGTTTACTTTAAATTGGAGTATAGTTGACTTACTATGTTAGTTTCACATATATAGCAAAGTGATTTAATTATACATAAAACCATATCTATTCTTTTACAGATTCCTCTCCCATTTAGGCTATTACAGAATATTGAGAGACTTCCCAGTGCTATTTAGTAGGTCCTTGTTGGTTATTTTTTTCTTTTACATATAGTACTGTGTACATGTTAGCGCCAAACTCCTAATTTTTTTCTGTCCTCAAACTTTCCTCAAATCATAAGCTTGTTTTCTAAGTCTGTGAGTCTGTTTCCATTTTGAAATAAGTTAATTTGTATCATTTTTATAGATTCCTCATATAAGTGATGTCATATGATACTTCTTTCTCTCGCTTCACTTAGCATGATAATCTGTTTCACTTAGCATGATAATCTGTTTCACTTAGCATGATAATCTGTAGGTGTACCCATGTTGCTGCAAATGACATTATTTCATTCTTTTTTATGGCTGAGTTATGTTCATGGGAAGGACTGATGCTGAAGCTGAAACTCTAATACTTTGGCCACCTCATGTGAAGAGTTGACTCATTGGAAAAGACCCTGATGCTGGGAGGAATTGGGGGCAGGAGGAGAAGGGGACGACAGAGGATGAGATGGCTGGATGGCATCACTGACTCAGTGGGCATGAGTTTGAGTAAACTCCGGGAGTTGGTGATGGACAGGGAGGCCTGGCGTGCTGCGGTTCATGGGGTCACAAAGAGTCGGACACGACTGAGCGACTGAACTGAATTGAGCTGAACATTCTATTGTATATCTATACCATATTTGAAAGATCCAGAAATTGATTTGGTTTTTGTGCTTGTAGCCTAGCTGGAAGAAAGTTTAGGAAAATGGAACAAAGTGCAAAAACCTAATAGCGGAGGATGGTTTTAATCCATCAACCTCTAGGCTGTGGGCCCAGCACGCTTCCACTGTACCACTCTGCTTGCTTACATGTGTGTCTTAAAGCCACTACATCCGTGGTAACGTGTTACAGCAGCCCTAGGAAACACACACAGTATGCAAGGGCCAGGCTCACAGTGAGTGCTCACTCAGTGGCCGCCCTGCCCCACCTTCACCGTCACACACAGACGCGCACCACCAGCTGCTGACCTTGCTCATGGAGTTGTGATGGCACCTGTAACTTCAGAATTGCCCGGGGAGCTTGTGGAACGAGCTCAGGCTTCCAGAAGGTTTGATTCAGGAGGGTTGGGGAAGAGCCTGGGGATTAGCCCAGGAAATCCTAGTGCAAAAGTTTTGTCCCCCACAGTTTAAGCAACACCTCCTACAGCCAAGAATGATCTGTTGTTGCTGTCAGGGTCACCCCGAGGGGACGAAGACTGCAGGAGGAGGCTCGCAAGCAAAAACAGTCGAAGAGCAGGAGGTAGGAAGTAATCTTGGGACTTCTCTTGTGGCCCAGGGGTTAAGACTCTGCCCTCCCAATGCAAGGATGCAGGGAGAGTGGGTTTGACCCCTGGTTAAGGAGCTAAGATCACACATGGTGTACAATGTGGGAAATTAAAAAAAGAGGGGGCGGTGTCTGCACCTGCGGGACCGTCGTCCTGCACCTCAGACCTGCCTTCCTGGAGGACCTGCAAAGGTCACCTTGGAGGAGGCGGGCTATCAAAGCGCCCTTTCCTGGAATTCATTAAAGGGGAGGGGATCTATATTTCTCACAATCAAACCGTTCAAGTTTTCTGAGAACAGTGCTAGGATCAAAAGAGAAGGTGCCTAGCTGAACTGCAATCAACAGTGCCCTGCTTTCAATTTTGTTAATAGTTGAGATGTAGCAGGCCGTGTGCTAGGAACACATCCTGTACCCGGCATTTTTATTTTGTTTATTTTTGTCTACTTGTGGCTGCGCCTGGTGGCACGTGAGATTGTAGCTCTCCGACCATGGATCAAACCCGTGCACCCTGCATTGGAAGTGTGAAGTTTTCATGATGGGACCACCAGGGAAGTCCCTGGCCACTTTCATGTATTTTAAATAATTACGTGATTTTATTTAATCCTCTTGATAGCTCTGGGAGGCTTGTGTTCTTCATCGGATAGGTGGGAAACTGAAGCTCAGAGAGGTTCAGTAAATTGCCCGAGTTCACACAGGTGATAAGCATTGAGGCAGCGCTCCACTTCCTTCTTGCAGCTGACGGCCTGTGGGCCGCAGCGTGGCCCATGCCAGGTAATGCCCTCTGGTGAAGGGACCCAGGCTTAAGGGTCCAGGCTCTGCTTAGGCCACGTTCCCCGGGCTCCTTTAGTGATTCTCCTGCAGCAGACAGACATGGAAGACTGTATCCAGGATGAGGCTACCATCGAGATGGGGAGGCTGTGACCCAAACAGCAGACAGGGGAGAACTGTGTCATCGTTGCTACAAACCTGGGCTCTGTTTCCTGGGCCAGAGAGAAGCTTGGAGAAAGGGCTTTGGAGGCGCAGAAAAGAGAAACTTGATCGCTTTGCCCGGCAAGGGGGTCCCGGCAGGCTAATGCCCGCAAGACCATGCCCTCCTTCCTGAGAACGAGGAGGGGTCTTATAGTTTCAGGGTGGAGCACAAGGATCAGGGCTGATGTGGTCTTGCCGTCTTTTTTCCTCAGATGCCGGCTGAGATCATTAGGGCCAGTGTCAGGTGGCTCCGGAATAGGTTCTGGTGATCCTCAAGGTTGTCGTTTCATGACCTTCTTTCTGGAATGAAGAATGCCCGCGAAGGAAGGGGGTGCTAGGAAGTGTTGTCTTGGAGAAGTAGGCGCCAGGTCATAGTACAACTTTAACCAGAGGGCAGTCATTTTCAGAGTGCAGTTCAGTAAGAGAGAGGGGGAAATAACATCTACAGGAGATAAGCTGAATGGGCAGAAGGAATAAGGGTTGAGGAACGGTTAATATAATGGGGATGCCTCAACTAGTTTATACTACGACATCACCTAAAGAACCAAGGTGGGGGAGTGAGGAGGACCAGAGCTGTCTTGGTTGACCTTGTCAATTAGTTCTTAATCTTTGGTGTTATATAGGTTTGTGCTTTTTTTTTTTTTTTTTTTAATAAAAAAGACCATCTACATTAGTCTGCTAGGACTGCTATAATAAAGTATCACACGTAGATTTAAGCAACAGAAGCTTATTTTTTCCATAGTTCTGGAGGTTGGAAGTCCAAGGTCAAGTGTTGAAAGGGCTGGTTTCTCCTGAGACCTCTCCTCTGTGGCTTGTAGACAGCTGCCTTCTCCTGTGTCTTCACATGGCCTTCCCTTTGCATGTCTGTGTCCAATTATTCTCTTCTAGTAAAGGCTTTAGCCATATCAGGGACTTTCCCGGCAGTCCAGTGGTTACGATTCTGCACTCCCAATGCAGGGGGTATGGGTTTGATCCCTGATTGGGGAAACTAAGGTCCCACATGCTGTAGCGTGTGGCAAAAAAAGAAAACAAGAAAAAAAGGCTTTAGGCCTATTGGGTTAGGGCCACCCTAGACTTCACCTGCAATTCAGGTAACCTGGGTTCGATCCCTGGGTCAGGAAGATCCCCAGAGGAGGAAATGGCAACCCACTCCAGTATTCTTGCCTGCAAAATCCCATGCACAGAGGAGCCTGGCGGGCTATAGTCCACAGTCCATGGGGTCACAAAGAGTCAGACATGACTGAGTGACTAACACTTTCCAAAGACTTCGTTTAACTTTAATCATCTCTTAAAACTTTAATCATCTACAAACAGTCACATTCTGAGGCGCTGGGGTTTAAAACTTCAAAACATGAATTTCGGGGGACACAGTTCGGTGATCAGGTCTCTGTGTTTGTTAGATGGTAATTGTCAAGTTAGGATGGTATCCCCCCACAGACTGAGGAATAGGGGCCTCCCCTTTCTGAGGATTGCATTTCAAAGGAGTGGCTTTCAGATCCTTGAGAAAGACACCCCTGAGTTGTAGGAGATGCATATATATATCTCAAAGGGACAGAGGAAGGATTCACAATTGTAGGCCCTTTTTAGGAAATGTTCTGTAAGGTCAGGTCAGGGCCTGTCATCAGGTTTTGGGTAGAACAAACACTGAATTCTTTTTATGTGTGAGGTTTTTTAGGCAAGTGCTTTAAGGTAGAGAGAGTCATCTTAGGGCTGTGGCCTTGAGCTGTTAGAAATCAAATTAGTGTCGGGACTTCCCTGGTGGTCCAGTGGCTAAGACTCTGTGCTCCTAATACACGGAGCATGGGGGTATGGGTTTGATCCCTGGTGGGGAACTAGGGGTGTCCCTGACAGCTCAGTAGGTAAAGAATCCACCTGCCATGACCTGGGTTCGATCCCTGGGTTGGGAAGACCCCCTGGAGAAGGGAAAGGCTACCCACTCCAGTATTCCAGCCTGGAGAATTCCATGGACTGTATAGTCCATGGGGTTGCAAAGAGTCGGACACGACTGATTGACCTTCACTTTCCGGGAACTAAATCCCATATGCTGCAACTGAAGATCCTCTGTGTGACAACCAAGATCCGATGTGGCAAAATCAATAAATACATAGTTAAATTTAGTTTTTAAAAAAGAAATCAGGTTAGTGTTATTCAAGTCTTCAAATGTGGGTAGGGTAAGGAGAGGTGGGCAGATGAAGTCACTTGTGCTGAAAGTTTGCAGTTTTTAGAGGCCAAGACTGAGGCTTAGTTGAAGAAGGATCAGAGGGCCTGATTAGAATTGGAAGGGAAAGTAAAGCTGTCACTGTTGACAGATGACATGATGCTATACATAGAAAATCCTAAAGATGCCACCAGAAAACTACTAGAGCTCATCAATGAGTTTGGTAAAGTTGTAAGATACAAGTATACAGAAATTTCTTGTATTTCTATACACTAACAATGAAATATTAGAGAAATTAAGAAAATAATCTCACTCTCTCTTTAAAACATTAAAACATCAAGTCACCTTTGAACAAATAAAGTTCCGTTCACTCTGGATCTTCTTACCTATTGCAGTGCTGTGGGTGATGGCTTAGTTGCTAAGTCATGTCCAACTCTTGCAACCCCATGGACTGTAGCCCACCAGGTTCCTCTGTCCATGGGATTCTCCAGGCAAGAAGACTGGAGTGGGTTGCCGTTTCCTACTCCAGGGGATCTTCCCGAACCCACAGATTGAACCCACATCTCCTACATTGCAGGCAGACTCTTTATGACTCAGCCATCAGGGAAGTCTCATTGCAGTAGTATATCTCTGGTTAAATCTGCCCTTAACACTCTAACTAGTGTCTGATTTGTTGATCTTTGACATTGATGATGACAGAATGTCCTCTTAAGTCTTAGGAGAGGAGATGTTCTCAAGTTGAAAGCTGAGATAAACAGATGATCATTGCTTCTTAAAAGCAAAAACCTGAGGGACACACACGCACGCACAGAGAAAACAAGGAGAAAAAATGAAAGTCAATCAAGGGGCTAGAGATTTATTGCCAGGGAGGAACTGATTAAAAATGCAGCAGAAAGGACTTCCCTGGGGGCCTAGTGGTTCAGACTCCACATGCCCAGTGCAGGGGCATGGGGCTGGTCCCTGGCTGGGAAACTAAGATCCTGCATGCCACACAGTGTGGCCTAAAAAAAAAAATACAGCAGGAAACAGAGGAGGGAACTACTGCTTCTTTCTGGTGTCTGGTCACATATACCTCCACTCCCCTGGGAATGAGGAGCTGGCGGAAACACAGGCCAGAGGCCAGACTATGGAGACAAATCCTGGGTCATTATTTGTATTTGTAGACAAGCTGGTTCTTCATTCTTTCCCTATTCCTCCTCTATGTTATCTCAAAAATTAAAAATTAAATAAATGATGGTGAAGGAAGCATTGGTGGTAGAAAGAACTGACCAAAAAAAGGTTGAAAAGTGGGTTTTGCAGCATTATTTACAGTTGCCGACATATAGAGGGGCAATCTAAGCATCTATCAATAGATGAATGAATAAAGATGTAGTATTTATTAATACATATACACACACACATATATGCCAGAATTTCATTCTTTTTTTACAGTTGAGTAATATCCCACTGGGTGTGTGTATATATACACGTGTACACAATGGAATATTACACACACACATACACACACAATGGAATATTACTCGACTGTAAAAAAAAGGAATGAGATTTTGCCATTTGCAACAACTCATGCTTAGTGAAATAAGTCATACAGAGAAAGACAAATACTGTATGGTTTCACTTATATGTGGAATCTAAAAAACAAAACAAACAAACAGACAAAACAAAAAAAAGAGTTATAAATACAGAGGACAAAGATGTGGCTGCCAGAGGGGAGAGGTGTAGAGGGAAGAATGAAATAGGTGCATGAGATTAGGAAGTTCAGACTTGCAGGTGCAAAGTAAAGAAGTCACAGGTGTGAAACATACAGTGTAGGGAAGATCGTCAATAGCTACGCAACAACTTGACGACGGCATACAGTAACTGGGCTTGTCATGGTGATCATCTTGAAATGTATAGACATATTGAATCACTGTGTTGTGTAACAGGAACTAACATAGTGTTGTAGGCCAATTATACTTGAGAAACAAACAAACAGGGTCACAGGAAAAGAAACCAGATTTGTGGTTACCAGGGGCAGGGGCGGGAAAAGGAGGAATTAGATGAAGGTAGTCAAAAGGTATAAACTCCCAGTTATGAGATAAATAAGTTCTTGAGATATAATGTACAGCATGATAAATATATTTAACACTGCTGCATATTATATATGAAAGTCACTAATAAAGTAAATCCTAAGAATTCTCATCACAAGGGAAAATATTTTTTTCCATTTTGTTTTGTATCTGTATGAGATGATAGATGTTTCACTGAACTTATTGTGTGGTCATCGTCTCGTGATGTACGTGAGTCAAATCATTTTCTTGCACAATTAAATTTATATATCGCAGCTGTTTGTTGTTTAGCTGCTTAGTCATGTCTGACTCTTTTATGACCCCATGGACTATAGCCCACCAGGCTCCTCTGTCCTTGGGATTTCCCAGGCAAGAATACTGGAGTGGGTTACCATTTCCTTCTCCAGGATACACTGCTGTATGTCAATTATATTTCAATAAAATTGGAGGAGAAAAAAATGAAAATTTTAGTCCACAGTATCTGCCATTTGATTTTAGATCAGTGATTTAAAATCTCTGAGCCTAATTTCTTCATCTGTAAAATGAGAGAGTTGGATTAGAAACTTCAACTTCATTCAGGTGTGTTTATCAAATATTTATTATATGCCCATGGCTGGAGCTACAGGGATAAAGGAAACTCAGTCCTTCCCTTTGTGCAGGTAGAATTAAGGCTGCTAAGGTATGTGGTTGGAATTATTGACCAGTGGACAGGATCTGGGCGGGGAAGGAAGTAACACTGAGTAAGGCTGGTTCAGTTCAGTTCAGTCGCTCAGTTATGTCTGACTCTGCGACCCCATGAACCACAGCATGCCAGGCTTCCCTGTCCATCACCAACTCCCGGAACTTGCTCAAACTCATGTTCGTCAAGTCGGTGATGCCATCCAACCGACTGGTAGAGACCTGAAGTCTGCCCGAGTAGGGCAGATTTAGCATGAGAGAAAGTTAGGAAAAGGAAAGATTGGTGGATTTGGGGATTTGAAATTGTCACATGGAGAGAAGTTCTAACTGATGAAGAGATTACATTAAATATGAATGTATGATTTTAACAACTCCTATCTGAGTTCCTACAAGTAACTCCCAACAATGCACCAATGAAGTTCACAGCAGCTGTTAGCTATTGCCAACTCTTTTGGTCTTTGGTGAGCTTTAGGAATCCAGACATCCTCAAAAAGTTCAGCAATTATGCTTCCCTGAGTCCAGGTTCACATTAAAATTGAATCTCCAGACCAGGCCACTCCAGACAACATGCCATGCTAAGCCACAGCTCCGAGTGTGTTCTTGTGTTTAGCCGTCAAATGCCAGAACTTGCATTTGTTGTCATTTTTGTTGTTTAGTTGCCAAGTGGTATCCGACTCTTTGCTTGGCAGGCAGATTCTTTACTGCTGAGCCACCAGGGAAACTCCCAGAAATTGCATTAATGCCCATTATATTGTGTCAAAATATAATGGGGTTATATTTTGTGGGTTTTTTTTTTTTAACTTTTTGGCTGCTCTGTGCTGCATGTGGGATCTTAGTTCCCAGACTAGGGGCTGAACCTGTGCCTGCTTCAGTGGAAGTGTTGAGTCAGCTGCTGGACTGCTGGCAGGTCCCTGGTGGTGTTTTCTTATTTTGACTTTCTTTCAACCTTAACTTGGAAAAAAATTTCCAGGTATAGAAAAGTTGCAAGAATGGTATGCACATCTTTAAACCCTTCACTCAGATGAATCAGTTGTCAATAATTTGCCATATTTTCATTCTCTGTGTGTACACACTTCATATGTATGTGTGTGTATGTATATACACATGTATGTATATACACATGTATGTATATGTTCACTTCATCTTTAAATATTTTAGTATGCATCTCTTGAGAAAAAGGATGTTTTCCTGCACAACTGCACTGCCATTATCCCGTGTAAAAAAAATTAACATTGACTCAATAATATCATCTAGTATACAATCCATATTCAACACTCCCTCCAGAATGTCTTTTTGCAGTCATTCTTGCTTTGTATCGGAACTAATCAAGTTTTTGCCTCACATTTGGTGGTTCTTTCCCTTTCACCTCTTCGAATCTGCTTGTCCTCTTGCGTTTGTTTTCCATGGCACTGAACTTTTAGGGGAGCCCAAGTCAACTGCCTGGTAGTATGTTCCACCCTGTGGACGAGTCTGATGTTTTCCTCATGCCTAGATTTGAGTTACGTGTGTGAACCCGGCCTTGCCTCGTATCAGGAGGTACAGAATGTCGGGGCGTTGTACTGTCAGCACGTGGTCACGATGACCGTCAGCAGCTCTCTCCAGGACGAAGACGTGCTGTTCTCTTTGAAACCACTGAGTCATCTTCAGGGTGATACTTGTAGGTCCTCTTAAGGTGGTCATCTCTGAGAAAAATAATGGTGAGAAAAGCAGAGTAAGATGAGAAAGGAACGGATGGTGGAGGAAGGACAAAGGAAAGAAAGCAAGGGATGATGAGAGGGGAAGCTGGACAGGTGTCACAGTCTGTTAAATAAAGGCTTGAAAACAAAACTATATGTCACTCACAGACTTAGAGAATGAACTTATGGTTGCTGGGGGGGAAAGGTGGGGAAGGGATAGGGAGTTTGGGATGGACATGTACACTCTGATGCATTTAAAGTGGGCAGCCAACAATGTCCTACTGTAGAGCGCGTGGAACTCTGCTCAATGCCTTGTGGCAGCCTGGATGGGAGGGGAGTTTGGGGGAGAATGGGTACATGTATGTGTGTGGCTGAGTCCCTTTGCTGTTCCCCTGAAACTACCACAACATTGTTAATAGGCTGTGCTCCAATATAAAACACAAAGTTTAAGAAAGTATACGTCACATTTGAAATTGTATACAAAGCTTCCCCTAAATAGTGTCCGGATAGGTCCGGAAAGAAAGAACAGGTGGTTAGGGAGGGGTGGATTTAAGAGCTGAAAGCAGATTTTCCTTCCTACGTAATTGGACAGAGATCCCAATTTAGATTCACTGACAATAAAATAAACCCTACAGTAATCACTGAATTTGCATTGTTGACAGTCCCACCTAGTAAATGTTCCTACTTCTTAATTATGCCTTTATTTTAGACATGTCTCTTTCTTTTAATTACATCCAATTATATGTAATTGCAGATTCTCAGTTCACTTCATTATGGCTGTGAGTAGAACAGTTCTTTCTCAGTATCCTGACTTCTCAAGTATTCTCTTTCTTCCTCTCTGCAGTTGCCCATGTGTGCAGGGGAAGTTCATGCATGTATGTTTCCCACTGTTTGCTGGGTCCCTGTGGCAGACGCTTTCTGACACTGCTCCTCTTGAGAGATGGAGCCCGTGTCCTCTCCCCTCGAAACTGAGTGGGTTTTAAGACCGTTTAAGATCCACAGAGGGCAGTGGGAGTGACATTATGTGACATCTGCAGAAGTCGAGGCAGCTCTGCTTCGCTATTGGGAACGCTCACTCTTGACATCTTCAGCGGCCATGCACGCAGCCTGTCTGCTGAGGCCGCGGCTTCCTGAGTCCACGCTCCTACTGCTGGCCTCTTGCTGTTGTTCAGTTGCTAAGTGGTATCCGACTCTGCTGACTTCATGACAAGCCAGTAAGTCAAGAAATGAGTTGCTAGGGCAAGGAATATCAACTGTATTAGAAAAGCCAGAAGACCTAGATGACGGTGAACTAGGTCTCAAAGAACCATCTTTCCTGAGTTAAAACCCAGCCTTCTCTTATGCTAAGAAGGATGGGTGTATGGTTGCTTGCTGTATGCTTCTTGGTGTCGGAACCCTTTGTTCTTGGAGCTGCCCCCATAGGCCTGCTCACCATGTTCCTGTAAACCTCTGGCAAGTCAAAGAGCTCTTCTCTGTTCCCCAACTTTTTATCTCTATATGAGTGGGAAAATATTACACCTTAAAGGTCAGAGCCTGAGACTGGGGCTGTCCTGTTATGTTTCAGGCTCTAGGCAACATTCTTGCAGCAAAGGCAATGGAAGGCAAAGTAAAAGAGACAGACCTCATACGGAGTCAGATTTATTCTTTCTTATTAAAGAACTGATGCTTTCGAATTGTGGTGCTGGAGAAGGCTTTTTTGACGGTCCCTTGGCAGTTGAACTTTTTCCTGTAGAGGCACCAGGGAAGCCCCTGGAATGGAATTTCTAATGAAGTTCTCAGGGAATGCGACCATGCTGGTCCCTGTTCTACACTTCCTCTTGGTATCAAGGTTCTAATTGGGTGCAAAAAAATCTCAAGAGCTTACAGCAGCTGTTTAAAGATGGTTGGTGTGAAAATTGCAAGGAAGGAGGTTCGGGGATGGGTGTGTTGAGTGGAGAGAAATAGGAGAGATGCGGTCTGCAATGCTGATAGCTGCCTAAGGGACTAAAGCGTGAAGGGGCTTAACAAATTAAGAAAAAAATTTAGACCGGCAGAGAAGGCTTCAGCTGCCAAGGGGAAAGCAGACTGGAGGAGAACTCCTCTAGCAGAAAGGTGGGCAACTGAGAGCTTCTCCCATCAAGTAACAAGCTAGGGCAGCTGCCCTGGGGATGGAGAGAAGTGGGGGAATTCAAGAGCTTACAGAGGTACCGTCAACAGCTCAGCCACTGATTTGCTTGGAGGACGGATGGAGAACCCAGGAAAAACAGAGCACAAGGTTATCAGCTCATTCCAGCCACCTACAGTCAACACATAATTACAAAGCACGTGGAGAATAGCTGATCATCATGATCAGCGGTTAACACCACTGAGATGCTCCTACCACTTCCGGCTGTCATTTACCAGCATTGCTATCTTCAGACCATCTTCATTTCTACCAACTACTCAAGGCTGAATGGAGAAGCACAACACCAGGAAAGTAGATCTGTATTTCATTTTTTCCTTTCTATGAATATTACTGATAGATAGAAAAGATATGTAGCAAACAATTTACAAATAATAATAAAATATAACATATGCAGTTTTTAAAGGAAGCATCATTTTTTCCCTTTTTTAACATATGCTTTTAATAAATTCCTCATAGCCTATCAATTCTCTCAAAATGCTTTTATTTTCAAGCAATTATCAATGACCATGTTACCATGTAATGTTGGTTGATAACGTTCATCTACTTTAAGGAAGCAAAACAAAAATGAAACAATACAGACATAACTTTACTCTTTCATCAATGGCATTCTTTGTAGTGTATGTCATAATTTAGCACTTACTGTCTGTGTTCATTTATTGTGCTGGCTGCATTGCCCTGCATAGAGCAGACATTATTCTTTGCAGACAAGGCCCGTGTCAGACCTATGGCTTCCATTCCCTACAGTGGCAATAAGCAGATAGGCAGTTAATGCGTGCTAGTTGACTAGTTGAGAGAATAATATCTAAATGTTTCAAGTATCACGTAAAATGATGATAACATTATCTATGAGGTGTTGATGTTTTATATACATTATAAATGACACCCCCTTATTTGCTGATTAGAATCCTCCGAGACCCTTATTTCCAGGCAGTTTGGATAATAACTTGTTTAACCACAGCTTCATTTAATTATCTCGATAGAATGAAAGCCTGTCTCATTACTGTTGAACTCCACCGCCATCTGCTGTTCATGTGGTTGTCCTTCAGTCCCTAAGACAGGTCCCATGGCCTGTGGCACTTTGACAGCATCATCTTTTAGGATTTGATGAAGTTCAGCTGGAATTCCATCACCTCCACTAGCTTTGTTAGTAGTGATGCTTGCCAAGGCCCACTTGACTTCACATTCCAGGATGTTTGACTCTAGGTGAGTGATCACACCATCGTGGTTATCTGGGTCATGATCTTTTTTGTACAGTTCTTCTGTGTCTTCTTGCCACTTCTTCTTTTTTTTTTTTTTTTTAAATATCTTCTACTTCTGTTAGGTTCGTACCATTTCTGTCCTTTATTGTGCCCATCTGTGCATGAAATGTTCCCTTGGTATCTCTGATTTTCTTGAAGAGATCTCTAGTCTTTCTCATTCAATTGTTTTCCTCTGTTTCTTTACCTTGTTCACTTAGGAAGCCTTTCTTATCTCTCCATGCTATCTTTTGGAACTCTGCATTCAGTTGGGTATATCTTTCCTTTTCTCCTTTGTCTTTCAGTTCTCTTATTTTCTCAGCTATTTGTAAGGCCTCCTCAGACAACCATTTTGCCTTTCCTTGGGGATGGTTTTTATCACCACCTCCTGTACAATGTTACAAACCTCCATCCACAGTTCTTCAGGCTCTCTGTCTATCATATCTAATCCTTTGAATCTAATTTTCCATTGTATAATCATAAAGGGATTTGATTTAGGTCATACCTGAATGGTCTAATAGTTTTCCCTCCATTCTTCAATTTAGGTCTGAATTTGGCAATAAGGAGTTCATGAACTAAGCCACAGTCAGCTCCTGGTCTTGTTTTTGCAGACTGTATAGAGGCACTCCGTTTCGGCTGCAAAGAATATAATCAATCTGTCTTTGGTATTGACCGTCTGGTGACATCCATGTGCAGAGTTGTCTCTTGTTGGGAGAGGGTGTTTGCTATGGCCAGTGTGTTCTCTTGACAAAACTTTGTTAACCTTTGTCCTGCTTCATTTTGTGCTCCAAGGCCAAACTTGCCTCTTACTCCAGGTATCTCTTGACTTCCTACTTTCGCATTCCAATCCGCTATGATGAAAAAGACATCTTTGTTTGGTATTAGTTCTAGAAAGTCTTGTAGGTCTTCACAGAGCTGGCCAATTTCAGCTTCTTCCGCATTAGTGGCTGGGGCACAGACTTAGCAGTAGCTTGACGGTTGCTGCTGGGGGCATGTCCACAAGGCTGCAGCAGTTTCCATTCCTGCTCCTGTATCTAAGATACGCAGAGCCTTGGACACATTCCTGTTCTCTCCCTGTCAACTAGGATGCCCTGCGTCAGAAGAAGGCTCCAGGAACATGTGTCTCCTTAATTTTTGTCTTTTCTCCAAATGGAACATACAGCTTGTTATCGGAGTCCCGTGTGTTTGCAAAGCCGTGTTTGTGGCAGGTGTGTAGCATCTTCCGTTCTCCACCAACCCAAGTCTGTTCCTCTTTGGTTTCTTTTCTCGTGTAGGTTATTACATAGTGTGGAGTTCATCAGCCCTGCTCTCCAAGGAGTTCTAGTTGAATGGCTAGTTTGTGTGTGTTAGTGGGTATCGGTTTGACCCCACCTCCAAATAGACCCTTCCTGCTACATTTTCCCTTCACTGACAACCATCAGTTTGTGTTCTCAATGTGGATTTCACTTCTGTGAAGCAGTCTTTCATGGGCATCAATGTCTCCTTGCCACATCTAAGAGATACCACACGATGTTAGGGTTTGTCTTTCTTGCTTCCTCCCTAAGGTCATCTCTAGGTTGACCATCTCTAGGTCATCATAGGCTACTGGGGATGTGATCAGGTCCTTCTTTTTCCTGGCTGGGCCATACTCCACCTTCTGTGGGCCTCACCCCTCTCTCTGTTCATCTGTCTGTGCCCATTTGGTATGCTTCCGTATCCTGGCTAGTGTACCTAAGGTGGCGGTGTCCGTCTGGGTGCACGTGTCTTTCGGAATTTGGCTTTTCAAGCTGTGTGCCATGTGGTGGGGACTGCCCCTTCCCGTGATGGCTGGCTTTGGACTTGTCAAGGCACTTGACACCGGTGTGTTTAGCGGCTGTTCCCCACCAGCGCCCTGGGAGGGTCCCCTCTCCTTGACCTCACTCTCAGCTTTTCTTGTCTGTCGACCTTGTGCTCACGACCATTTTGAGTGGGGCAGGTGGTCCCTGGTCGGGGTCTGATTTGCATCTGTCTAATATTCACCTCGCTGAGCACCATTTCAGTGCTTTTTTGTTTAGCTATTGGAGTCGTAATGTTTGCCTCATGATCCTTCAGAGTTTGCCCTCTTTGATATTCTTTTCTATGACTTGCCCCTTTAAATTGGCGGAGGGCAGGTATGATTCCAAGCCCAGGCGTCCTTGTGAGTGTGAGGCTGCCCAGAAGCCACAGTGTCTGGTTGCGGTTGGGCCGTGTGGCTAGCAGGTGCAAGGGTTTCCTGATGCCCAGCTCTGGTTTCTTCTGCAGCCAGAGCTTTAGTGGAAGTCCCGTTTAGAGGTTGTAAATGAGGGTGGAGTGTGCTGCAAGAAACACCAAATGCCTGGGTCTCGTTTTGTCTGTCTCATTCAATGACTTTTTATCTAGAATGGGAGGGGCCTTGGCACAATATTTTGTGTCCTGTAGGACTCCAGAGTCCTTAGGAGTTTTCCATAGAGAGACAGCTGCTCATCTTTGGATTCTGTACTCATGCACATCATTACAGAGAGTTGGGAGAGCTGATCAGACGTGCCTAAGTGTTAGTTGAGTATCTCCTGTGTGTGTGACAGTTTGATTTTGTTCACCCCAACGCCCTAATTTCCCCCAGGCCTCCTTCATTCTCCTTTGGCAGTCAGACGTTTGCTTCTCCGTTGCTCAGACTGTCTGCTTTCTCCTGAATCAGTTCGTGATGTGCACTTTTAGATATTTGCGATGACGTTGATAGTGTTCTTTCTGATTCTGACTGACTTCACTTAACAGGATTATCCCTGGATATGGTGATGTTCCTGCAAAGGGCATTCTTTCATTCTTCTTCGTGGCTGAGTCACTTTCCATCGTGCTCACGATCACTTCTTTCTGGACTCGTGTCTGTGGACGTTCTGTGTGCTATACATCCAATGTCCCCTGTGTTGTAAACGGTGCTGCAGTGCCCGCGTGAGTCTCTTTGAAAGCTGAGTCTCTCCAAATATACCCCTGGAGCTGGGCATCCCATATCACCTGGTTGCTGAGTTTTCACCTTTTCAGGGCACTCCTCTCTTGTCCTTTTCATGGCTGTTACCATTTACGTGCCAGATGCAACATAAAAGGCTTCCGCTTTCCTAATCAGCCTCTCCACCATTTCTTCTTTCCTGCCATTTTCTTTTTTTAACATTTTCTCTCCCTGGACTTTTTGACGAGGGCCTTTCACACTGGAGCAAATTGATCCCTCTTGTTGTAGTTTTTGTTTGGATTGTGTCTTAGAATTCATGAGTTTGAGCAGGTTATCTCAGGCCTTTTAAAACTCTCAAGGGTGGGAGTAGGATTTACTGGTTGAACTTGTCTTTTGCCTTGTTCATGTCTGCTGAAATTGTATTTTCGATGTTGGAAGTTCTTAGAGCGTAGATATCCTTTAGAGCCCAGAAATTACTGTGTATCGGTGTGTCGTTGCCCCATCCAATCGATATCAGAGGATGCTAAGGTTTGTCTTTCTCACTTCCGCACTGTCTAAGGTCACCTCTGGGTGTGTGGGTTCCTAGGGATGTGATCAGCTGCTTCCTCTGTCTGGCCCTGGCGTGTTCCTTATCTGGGGGCCTCACCTCTTTCTCCGTTCATCTGCCCATGCCATTTGGTATGCTTCCCTGTCCTGGTTAGTGTTCTCAAGGCTGCGATGCCCACTTGGGTGCCTGCGTCTTTGGGAACTCTGGTTTGCAAGGTGCATCTTCTGTGGAGGAGGACTGCCTGATCGTGGGGTGGCTGGCTTTCTGATTCTTCAATGCACCTGACGGCAGGGTCTTTAGTGCCTGTTCTGCACCAGCTCTCTGGGAAGGGTCCCCTTTCCTTGACCTCACTCTTGGCTTTTCTTTCCTGTCAGTGTTCAGCTCGTGGCCATTTGAGTGATGCAGGTGATCTTTGGTCAGAGTTTGGTTTGCACACTGTGATATTCGCCTTGGTGAGCATCCTTACCGGTGCTTTTTTTGGCAGGTATGATTTCCAGACCAGCAGTCCTTATGAACATGATGTTCCCAGAGCAATAGTTTTCAGGTGGCTGTCCGGCCCTATGTCTAGAAGGAGGAAGGATTTCTTCCTACCCAGTTCTGGTATGTTCTGCAGTCAGAGGTGTAGTGGGAGCTCTGCTTGAGGGTTGTAAAAGAGGGTGAATTGTGCCAGTTGTTGTTTTGCTCAGTCCTGTGTGACCCTTTGTGACCCCTTGGACTTCAGCACGCCAGTCTTCCTTCACTACCTCCTGCAGTTTGCTCAAACTCATGTCCAGTGAGTCGGTGATTCCATCTAACCATCTCATCCTCTTTCACCCCCTTCTCCTCCTGCCCACAGTCTTTCCCACCATCAGGGTCTTTTCCAATGAGTTGGCTCTTCGCATTAGATGGCTAAAGTATTGGAGCTTAAGCTTCAGCATCAGTCCTTCCAATGAATACTCAGGGATGATTTCCTTTAGGATTGACTGGTTTGATCTCCTTGTTGTTCAAGGACCTCTCAAGAGTCTTCTCTTGCACCACAGTTCCAACACATGAATTCTTCTAAGCTTAACCTTCTTTATGGTGCAACTCTCCAATCCGTACGTGACTACTGTACTTGTACATCTGTGCATCCGTACATGACTGCACATACCTCTGACTCTATAGACCTTTATCAATAAAGTTGTGTCTCTGCTTGCTAATATGCTGTCTAGGTTTATCACTGCTTTTTTTTTTTTTTCCCAAGGAGCAAACATCTTTCAGCTTGATGACTGCAGTCACTGTGCACAGTGATTTTGGAGCCCAAGAAAATAAAGTCAGTCTGTGTCTATATTTTTTTTCCCCATCTTTTGCCATGAAGTGATGGGACCTGATGCCACGATCTTATTTTTTTGAATGTTGAATTTTAAGCCAGATTTTTCACTCTCCTCTTTGACCTCATCGAGAGGCTCTTTATTTCCTCTTAGCTTTCTGCCACTACAGTGTTGTCATCTGCATATCTGAGATTATTGATATTTCTCCCGGCAATCTTGATTTCAGCTTTAGCTTCTCCCAACTGTCATTTTGCATGATATAGTCTGCGTGTAAATTAAATAAGCAGGTTGTCAATATACAGCTCTGATGTACTCCTTTTCAGTTCTGAACCAGTTCATTGTTCTGTGTCCAGTTCTAACTGTTGCTTCTTGGCCTGCATACAGGTTTCACAGGAGGCAGATAAAGTGGTCTGGTATTGCCATCTCTTTAAGAATTTTCCACAGTTTGTTGTGATCTACACAGTCAAAGGCTTTGACATAGTCAATAAAGCAGAAGTAGGTGTTTTTCTGGAATTCTCTTGCTTTTCCTATGATCCAACAGATGTTCACGATTTAATCTCTGATTCCTCTGCCTTTTGTAAATCCAGCTTATACATCTGGAAATTCTTGGTTCACATACTGTTGAAGCCTAACTTTGAGGATTTTGAGCATTACTTTGCTGGCATGTGAGATGAGTGCAATTGTGTGGTAGTTTGAGCATTCTTTGGCATTGCCTTTCTTTGGGATTGGAATGAAAACTGCCATTTTCCCATTTTTGAGGCCACTGCTGAGTTTTCCAAATTTGCTGGCATATTGAGTGCAGCACTTTCACAGTATCATCTTTTAGGATTTGACATAGCTCAGCCGGAATTCATCACCTCCACTAGCTTTGTTTGTAGTGATGCTTCCTAAGGCACACTTGTATTCGCACTCCAGGATGCCTGGCTCTAGGTGAGTGATCTCACCATCGTGGTTATCTGGGGCATTAAGACCTTTTTTGTATAGTTCTTCTGTGTACTCTTGCCACCTCTTCTTAATATCTTCTGCTTCTGTTAGGTCCATACCGTTTCTGTCCTTTATTGTGCCCATCTCTGCTTGAAATGTTCCCTTAGTATCGCTCATGTTCTTGAAGAGATATCTAGTCTTTGCCATTCTATATTTTTTCCTCTGTTTCTTTGCATTGTTCATTTAAGAAGGCTTCCTTATTTCTTCTTGCTATACTTTGGAATTCTGCAAATGGATATATCTTTCCTTTTCTCCTTTGCATTTTGCTTCTCTCTTCTCAGCTATTTGTAAGGCCTCCTCAGACAATCATGTTGCCTTTCTGCATTTCCTTTTCTTGGAGATGGTTTTGATTACTGCCCCTTATACAATGTTTTGAACCTCTGTCTGTATCTCATCAGGCACTCTGTCAGATCTAATCCTTTGAATCTATTTGTCACTTCCTCTGTATAATCATAAGGGATTTGATTTAGGTCATACCTGAATGGCCTAGTGGTTTTTCCTACTTTCTTCAATTTAAGCCTGAATTTTGCAGTGAGTTCATGATCTGGGCCACAGTCAGCTCCTGGTCTCTCTTCTGCTGACTGTATCGAGCTTCTCCATCTTCGGCTGAAAAGAATATAATCAGTCTGATTTCAGTATTTACCATCTGCTGATGTCCATGTGTAGAGTTGTCCCTTGTGTCGTTGGAAGAGGGTGTTTGCTATGACCAGCGAGTTTTCTTGGGAAAACTCTGTTAGCCTTTGCCCTGTTTCATTTTGTACTCCAAGGCCAAACTTGCCTGTTACTCTACTTATCTCTTGATTCCCTACTTTTGCATTCCAGTCCCCTAAGATGAAAAGGACATCTTTTTTTGGAGTTAATTCTAGAATATTCTGTAGGTCTTCATAGAACCATTCAACTCTAGCTTCTTTGGCATTCATTTTCATAGCTGCATGATAATTCCATTGTATTCTGATACCCTGAGTTTATCCTTCCACCTGTCGCCAGGTGTCTGGTTGCTTTCCCAGTGTGCCCTTTGTAAACAGTGGTGCTATGGACACTGTTGTGCAAGCGTGTTTTCCAGTTTGGGTTTCTGCAGGAACTGTGCTCAGCAGTGGCATGTCTAGCTGGTCTGGTGGCAATCTTTCTGCCTCATTAACCAACCTCTGTATGCCTCTCTATCCGGCTCTACCAATTTACTTTTCCCCCAACAGTGTAGGAGGGTTCCCTTTGCTCCAGGCTGTGTCCAGCATTTTCTCCTTGGAGACTTGTTCACGATGACCCTTCTGACTGCTATCAGGGGCAACCTCATTGGAGTTTTGATTGGCCATTCTGTAATCATTAGGGATGAAGAACTTGTCTTCCTGTGCATTGGTTGAAAAGAGTATGAGAAAAGTATAGGTTTACTACACTAATATCATGGTATCCAGTCCCATCACTTCATGGCCAATAGATGGCGAGACAGTAGAAACAGTGACAGATTTTATTTTGGGGGGCTCCAAAATCAGTGCAGATGGTGACTGCAACCATGAAATTAAAAGACACTCTCTCCTTGGAAGAAAAGCTATGACCAACCTAGACAGCATGTTAAAAAGCAGAGACATTACCTTGCCAACAAAGGTCCATCTAGTCAAAGCTATGGTTTTTCCAATATTCATGTGTAGATGTGAGAGTTGGACTCTAAAGAAAGCTGAGCACCAAAAAATTGATGCTTTCGAACTGTGGTGTTGGAGAAGACTCTTGACAGCCCCTTGGACTGCAAACAGATTAAACCAGTCAATCCTGAAGGAAATCAGTCCTGAATATTTAGTCCAGAATATTCATTGGAAGGACTGATGCTGAAGCTGAAACTCCAACACTTTGGCCACCTAATGCGAAGAGCTGAGTCACTGGAAAAGACACCGATGCTGGGAAAGATTGAAGGCAGGAGGAGAAGGGGATGACGGAGGATGAGATGGTTGGATGGCATCACCGACTCAATGCACATGAGTCTGAGTAAGCTCCATGGGTTGGTGATGGACAGGGAGGCCTGGCATGCTGCAGTCCAGGGGTTGCAAAGAATCAGACACGACTGAGCAACTGAACTGAACTGAAAGTGTAGGTTGGAAACTGGCTTCCTGAATGTGAGCCCCATGGCATTTCTTTATCCTTGACCTACCTGGGCCCATTTCTTGAGGGCGGGTGTCTTCTACATCCCCACAGCCCTTGTGAGTTTGAAGTGTCCTAAAGCACAGGTTCTAAAGCTGCTGTTCTTGTGCCAATTGGCCAGTAGGCGGCAGCACTTACTCATGGCCGGCTGTGGTTCCGCCAGCCTCGAGGGCTTAGGGAAAGCGGTGCTCCTGGGCTATGCGTGAGACCGGAATGTGACAGCACAGTCACCCAAGGGAATCCATCTCCTTCCTTCTTCCTCCTTACACTTCAACCCTAGGTTAATCTCAGCTGTAAATTTGAGGTCCTGAGGGTGCTATTCTAAGAAGGGGGTGACTCTAAGGAAGGAGGCTGGATGGAGGGTGGGATGCCCACCCCACCTGAACTGGAGACCGGGGCCTTTTCTGACCTCTTTGAAAGCAGACGTTCACATCCTTTTGGGTGCACCAGGTATGTTTTAGGTGCAGGATGGCCCTGCAGATATGGGGATTGCGGTGCCATTCAGACAAGACCCCTGGAGAAGGGAATGGTAAGCCACTCCAGTATTCTTGCCTAAAGAATCCCATAGACAGAGGAGCCTGGTGGGCCACAGTCCACAGGGTTGCACAGAGTCAGACACGACTGAACGACTAACACTTTCCCACTTTTCAGACAAGACCAGACATTCCAAATCAAAGAAGGGGATTATTTGCTGATACATTCATCCCAGCTCCCTCAGCCCCACAGTCTTCTCAGTCTTCCCTGAGTCTTCTCAGGCTCCAGAGATATGACAACAGTTTAGGTACCTGAGGTTGCAGCAGAACATAGTAGGCACTTCTGTCTGTTTGGAGTGTTTTTCTTTATTTCCTTTTTATTTTTGAGGGGATATTGTCCCAGGTTCAATCCTTGGGTCGGGGAGATCCCATGGAGAAGCAAATGGCAACTCACTGCAGTATTCTTGCAGCAAAAATCCAATGGACAGAGGATCCAGGCAGGCTATGGTGAAGGGGATCACAACAGAGCCCACACTCAACTTGGGAGAATCAGAAAAAAAATGTTGCTTTTTTATGTTGTTTTAATTACATTTGTACAGCAAGAGAATGCACCTATACACATATACTTACTCTCTTTTAGATTCTCTTCCCAGATAGCTTTTGACAGAGTGTTCAGTAGAGTTCTCTCTGATCTAAGTTGGTTCTTGTTGATTCTTTATCTTATAAATAGAAGTTTGTATATGTTCAGTCCAAAGTTTGATATGGCCCCTGAATTTTTCCTTTCCTAATCCTAAAGTTTTGGGTTTTTGGTTCAGAGTCTCTCTCCCTTCTAAACATTAGTTCATTGCTCAGTATTTTTGGATTCCAGCAGGCTTCCCTGGTGGCTCAGAGGTTAAAGTGTCTGCCTGCAATACGGGAGACCCGGGTTCGATCCCTGGGTTGGGAAGATCCCCTGGAGAAGGAAATGGTAACCCACTCCAGTATTCTTGCCTGGAGAATCCCATGGATGGAGGAGCCTGGTAGGCTACAGTCCACGGGGTTGCAAAGAGTCAGACATGACTGAGCGACTTCACTTTCACTTTATAGTGAAATAATGCAATATTTGTCCTTTGCTATATGGATTATTTCATTAGTGTGACCATCTCTAGGTTGATCCCATTGCTGCAAATGGCATTACATTGTTCATTTCCATAGCTGAGTCATAATTCCATTCTCTTTTGATACCAGGAGTCTCATCCCTTCATCTGTCATTGGTCATTTTATTATTTGCCCATTTTGCCATTTGTAAATAGTGATGCCATGAATGTTGTGCAAGCATGTTTTCCAATTTGAATTTCTGGAGGATGGTGCCCAGAGATGGTATTTCTAGATGGTCTGGTGGCACTCTTTCTGGTTTATTAACCAACCTCTGTGGTCTTCTCCATCCGGCTCTACCAATTTACATTTCCCCCAGCAGTGTAGGAGGGTTCCCTTTGCTCCAGACTCTGTCCAGAATTTTCTCCTTGGAGACGTGTTCACAATGACCCTTCTGACTGCTGTCAGAGGCAACCTTGTTGCAGTTTTGATTTGCCTTCCTGTAATCACTGGAGATGTAGAACTTGTCTCCATGTGCTTTGGTTGAAAGAGTGTGAGTAAAGTGTAAGGTTGGAAGTCAGCTTCCTGAAAGTGGGCCCCGTTTGGAATTTTTATCCCTGACCTACTGGGGCTGGTTTTTTGAGGGCAGGTGTATTTTTACATCCCCAGAGGCCTTGTGAGTTTGAAGCACCGTGACGCACAGTTTCACAAGTTGGAAGTGTTCAGACCTCTTCCCACGTAGATTCTCACATTCTTTAGGTGCACCGATGTGCTCTAGGCTCACGATGGCCCACCGTGATCTTGAGATTGTTTTGCCAATCCGAAGGGGCTAGGCACTACAGTCAAAGAGGGAGTCATTTCCTGGTACATCCCTTTTAGGTCCTTGGTGACAGATCACTGCAGTCTTGTCTCCCAGCCTTATCAGGCTCGAGAGATATGAAAATAGCTCAGGGTCCCAAGGTTGCAGTGGAATATAGTAGACACCTCTTTCTCTTTTAGATTTGACCCTTAGAGGACCAACAGTTAAGATCTAAAATTGTCTCCACGCTTGGAGTTCAACCCAGAGAAGATGTAACTTTCTAATAGTTTCTAGTATTTCATAATAGCAACACAATATGATTTTGAAAGTATTTTTTATTCACCAGCAAGAAGATTTTATACCTTTATGGAATGTTAAGCATTTTTTAATGTAATTTCAGAATGGTCTTTTCATAGGCTTCCCCCTCAGGAAAACTAAAAGAAAAAGGTCATGCCTTCTGTGAAGAGTTTTTCCCTACCTAAAAGACCCCATTAAACTGGACAGGTGTCTAGGCTACACCCCTCTCAAGTGATACCTTCTCCATAAAACCTTTCCCAATTCTTCACTCTTGCGGATGATTTTCCCTTCTTCAAGTGGTAGTTTTTATGATGAACCACATGATGGAAGGACAACAAAAATCGCCAAATTTTAAAAAAGACGATAAGTCATTTCCCCTCATGCTCTTTTGTCTGTTGGTTCCTACTTTTCCATTGGAGACAAGCAACAAAAACTGGACTCTCAGCTTTAACTATCATAAGGGCTTTGTCTTAAGCAGAGTTTTAGGTCATGAACATTTTAAGGAGGGCAAGGTCAAGTGTTGAGTGATCTGATAAGAATTCAGGCAATTTATTTTGTCTTTTCTCTGAGATTTAAGCCAACTCACTGTTCTTAGGTACTATATGGTGAAGATTTCAAAGCTTAATGAAGTGCCAGTAGACTGAAAGGGACTTAAACCCTTGCATATATTCCCTCTAATTTCCTATTTAGCATGAAAATGTTAGTTTAAAAAGAGAAAAAATAAATAAAGATAAAATAAAAAGAGAGACACCAAGCGTGGAGAAATTACTGGAGCAAATTTCTGGCATAGTTTAGGTGTCTGAAAGTAGTTCAGTTAGATTGTATTTAATGAGGATCAAAATAGTAGTGACCAAAGACCAATGCCTTGAATTTCGTAGACCTAGACTGAAGTCACTTCTGCTATAGATTAACTGTGTTTACCCATTTACTTGAGTTTTACAAGATTTGAGTTTACAAAATTTACTTGAGTTTATGCATGGAACAGGACTAATTAATGACTCAGATAATCATGATGATGTAATCACTCACTTAGAGCCAGACATCCTGAAATGTGAAGTCAAGTGGGCCTTTGAAAGCATCACTATGAATAAAGCTAGTGGTGGTGATAGAATTCCAGTTGAGCTATTTCAAATTCTAAAAGATGATGCTGTGAAAGTGCTGCACTCAATATGCCAGCAAATTTGGAAAACTCAGCAGTGGCCACAGGACTGGAAAAGGTTAGTTTTCATTCCAATCCCCAAAAAAGGCAATGCCAAAGAATGCTCAAACTACCGCACAATTGCACTCATCTCACACACTAGTAAAGTAATGCTCAAAATTCTCCAAGCCAGGCTTCAACAGTATGTGAACTCTGAACTTCCAGATGTTCAAACTGGTTTTAGAAAAGGCAGAGGATCCAGAGATCAAACTGCCAGCATCCACCAGATCATCAAAAAGGCAAAAGAGTTGAAGAAAAACATCTATTTCTGCTTTATTGACTATGCCAAAGGCTTTGAC